>NC_134882.1:42297424-42389924 GCF_041734735.1 Babylonia areolata
ATGATATGACTTAAATGTAGCATTGTGCAGTGGCGGGGACTGGATGTAAAACAGAGCGCCAGTGCTTATCTATTATCCTCGAAAAAAATACTGTCTTCTTCTCCTCTCTCTCTCTCTTCTCTCTCTCTTTCTCTCATGTTCATTCTAGAAAAACGTTCTTTCATGCACACGTTGAGTCTCATAAATTATGCATCCACTCTATGGGATTCTGAAGTGAAGACATTCTCAGGCCACTGTCTAGTCTTCACGAAGTGCAAAAAAATTAGTTCTCCTGAAATCCTCCACATTGACTCCAGACGATTATCTTTTATTGGATATTCTCCCATTGAAATGGAAATTAAATACAACAAAGCAGTTTTATGTTCAAAATCGTATCTGGTTGTGCTCCAATTGTCAGTAAATTTCAAATAAACAAAATCGCCACGTCTCTCTCTCTCTCTCTCTCTCTCTCTCTCTCTCTTTCATGTGTGGTGCATGCTTATGACTTTATGTAGTATTGTGTAGTGCATGATATGACTTAAAATTAATGTAGTATTCTGCAGTGTATGATATGACTTAAATGTAGCATTGTGCAGTGGCGGGGACTGGATGTAAAACAGAGCGCCAGTGCTTATCTATTATCCTCGAAAAAAAATGTCTTGTCTTCTCTCTCTCTCTCTCTCTCTCTCTCTCTCTCTCTCTCTCTCTCTCTCTCATGTTCATTCTAGAAAAACGTTCTTTCATGCACACGTTGAGTCTCATATAAATTATGCATCCACTCTATGGGATTCTGCAAGTGAAGACATTCTCAGGCCACTGTCTAGTCTTCACAGAAGTGCAAAAAAAATTAGTTCTCCTGAAATCCTCCACATTGACTCCAGACGATTATCTTTTATTGGATATTCTCCCATTGAAATGGAAATTAAAATACAACAAAGCAGCTTTTATGTTCAAAATCGTATCTGGTTGTGCTCCAATTGTCAGTAAATTTCAAAATAAACCAAAATCGCCACGTCCATAAGATTATGTTACCCAGTCCAAGAATTGATCTGTTTAAATCTAGTCTGTCATACTAAGGCGGTTTATTGTGGAATAATTTATCAGCCATTCTCAATGTCCAAACAGTCTTAATGTATTAAAAACAAGAGAGGCAAGGCCTTCAAGACTCACTTGTGATAAATTAAGTCCCCTTTCATTAATTACAGAGTAATTTCCCTTTTTTACTATCTGCACCAAAACGTTTGCAAAATAAATAAAAATTCCATGCTTAGCAAAAGAAGTTCCTGTTTGAACAAAAAATGATAATAATGACTGCTCTTGTTGTTGTGTCAGAATATCAGATCAAAGTGCCAAGTTTAGAGAATACAAAAAATATAAATATAACAGTAAATGCAGTCTGCATATAATTAGGCTTCTTTTTTTTGTGCCCATCCCAGAGGTGCAATATTGTTTTAAACAAGATGACTGGAAAGAACTGAATTTTTCCTATTTTTATGCCAAATTTGGTGTCAACTGACAAAGTATTTGCAGAGAAAATGTCCATGTTAAAGTTTACCACGGACACACAGACACACGGATACACACACACACACACACACACACACACACAGAGACAACCGAACACCGGGTTAAAACATAGACTCACTTTGTTTACACAAGTGAGTCAAAAAAATGTACCATTCAGAACCCTTGAAAGAATTTGCATATACAAGTAGTTACAGTCTGCTGGTAGTGTCAACTACACAAACCCCCCCACCCCCTCTCCCAACCTGTCCCCTTCCCTTCACCTCTCCTCCTTTTCTTATCTCCCTCCCTGATCCGTCCAGTCCAAAGTCTAGCCTTTGAGGTCGCGCCGACACTGTCCCACACAGTGTGCGCGTCTCTGTGTGTGTGGATGTGTGTGCGCGTGTTCGTGCGTATGTGCGCGCATGTGACCAATGAGAGAGAGAGAGCGAGTATGGCAGGCACACAAGAATGAAAAGCTGAGACAACAGGAACAGAAAGAGCAAGCATCCACGTCAGTTCTGCACCCACCCTTCCCTGACCTCATCTGTTCCCTGTGTCACCCACCCTTCCCTGACCTCATCTGTTCCCTGTGTCACCCACCATTCCCTGACCTCATCTGTTCCCTGTGTCACCCACCATTCCCTGTCCTCATCTGTTCCCTGTGTCACCCACCATTCCCTGACCTCATCTGTTCCCTGTGTCACCCACCATTCCCCGTCCTCATCTATTCCCTGTGTCACCCACCATTCCCTGTCCTCATCTATTCCCTGTGTCACCCACCATTCCCTGACCTCATCTGTTCCCTGTGTCACCCACCATTCCCTGTCCTCATCTATTCCCTGTGTCACCCACCATTCCCCGTCCTCATCTATTCCCTGTGTCACCCACCATTCCCTGACCTCATCTGTTCCCTGTGTCACCCACCCTTCCCTGACCTCATCTGTTCCCTGTGTCACCCACCATTCCCTGACCTCATCTGTTCCCTGTGTCACCCACCATTCCCTGACCTCATCTGTTCCCTGTGTCACCCACCCTTCCCTGACCTCATCTGTTCCCTGTGTCACCCACCCTTCCCTGACCTCATCTGTTCCCTGTGTCACCCACCATTCCCTGACCTCATCTGTTCCCTGTGTCACCCACCCTTCCCTCATCTGTTCCCTGTGTCACCCACCATTCCCTTCCCTCATCTGTTCCCTGTGTCACCCACCATTCCCTGTCCTCATCTGTTCCCTGTGTGACCCACCATTCCCTGTCCTCATCTGTTCCCTGTGTGACCCACCATTCCCTGTCCTCATCTGTTCCCTGTGTCACCCACCATTCCCTGTCCTCATCTGTTCCCTGTGTCACCCACCATTCCCTGTCCTCATCTGTTCCCTGTGTCACCCACCATTCCCTGTCCTCATCTGTTCCCTGTGTCACCCACCATTCCCTGTCCTCATCTATTCCCTGTGTCACCCACCATTCCCTGTCCTCATCTGTGCCCTGTGTCACCCACCCTTCCCTGTCCTCATCTGTTCCCTGTGTCACCCACCCTTCCCTGACCTCATCTGTTCCCTGTGTCACCCACCCTTCCCTGACCTCATCTGTTCCCTGTGTCACCCACCATTCCCTGTCCTCATCTGTTCCCTGTGTCACCCACCATTCCCTGTCCTCATCTGTGCCCTGTGTCACCCACCATTCCCTGTCCTCATCTATTCCCTGTGTCACCCACCATTCCTTGTCCTCATATATTCCCTGTGTCACCCACCATTCCCTGTCCTCATCTATTCCCTGTGTCACCCACCATCCCCTGACCTCATCTGTTCCCTGTGTCACCCACCCTTCCCTGACCTCATCTGTTCCCTGTGTCACCCACCATTCCCTGTCCTCATCTGTTCCCTGTGTCACCCACCATTCCCTGTCCTCATCTGTTCCCTGTGTCACCCACCATCCCCTGACCTCATCTGTTCCCTGTGTCACCCACCATTCCCTGACCTCATCTGTTCCCTGTGTCACCCACCATTCCCTGTCCTCATCTATTCCCTGTGTCACCCACCATCCCCTGACCTCATCTGTTCCCTGTGTCACCCACCATTCCCTGTCCTCATCTGTTCCCTGTGTCACCCACCCACCCACCCCCTCCTGCGCCCCTCTTCTCTCTGACTGCGTGTCAGAATTTACGATTGAAACAGACATCTGCACCACCTCTATTTATTTCTGACTGCATGGCAGAATGTACGACCTAACCAGACATTGCCACCACCTCTATTGCTCCATGACTGAATGTCAAACTGTACGATTTAAACATTTTCCACCACCTCTGTTTCTCTCTCTGACTGTCTGTCAGAATGTACGATTTAAACAGACACCGGCCACCTCCCCCCCTTCTCTCTGATTGCCTGTCAGAATGTACGATATAAATAGCTTTTTTGCGAACTCCTTTTCTCCATGACTGCCTGTCACAGTGTGCTGTCTAAACAGACAGTTGCCAAGGAAAACACCTCGGTCCATCTAGCACCCTCACTAAGCCCGTTCAGTGCAAGCTGCACACGAGATTTTTTTTTTAAAGGTCAGTTACTCACTGGACACCAAAAAGAAAGTTAATTAATGTCCTCGACAATTCTAAAAGAAAGGTACGTTGTGATAAACGTGTAGTATGCTGTCATTACTTGTCATTTAATTGCTTTATCATTCTTATTCTTATTATTTACATAATGTTCTCTGTTTTGCTCAGTAGATATCCCATGCCTCGAGAACCCGGTTGGTAACAATAAAGAGAAGCTTGACATTTGTTGGGGTTTTTTTTATAATGAAGAGGAGACGACTTACATGCTCAAATATTATAGCAAGCTCCGTCAGTATTACAGTGAAATGTGTTTCCTTATATTACACATGTAGTGATGTATTTCCACAAAGATTCTGTTTCTATTTGCAAAAATGAAACTCCTCCTCCTCCTCCTTCCTTCTCCTTTTCCTTCTCCTCCTCCTTCTTCTTCACCTCATTCTTCTTTTTCCTCCTCCGTCATCTCTGTCACTGATGCGCTGCACAAAGGAACTGTTCACGGCAGTGTCAAAACCTGGCTCTCTGCAAATGGTTTTCCCGTCAATTGTGCAATGTTTTCAGTCCATCGTTTGGGTGTTTCTTTTGTTTGTTTGTTTGTTTGAATCCTGTCTTCCCCTCCGTCTTCCCTCCCTCAACACAGAACGTGCTGGATTGTGCTATGAGGGTTTCGTTTTCGAATATTTTGAACACCGGTTTATTTGTTCGATCCACAGCACTGCACTGAGATCACTGGTGCCAGAAAACAGCATGGTGTTCCTTCCCACTGACCGACACTGCTCGTCGGCCCAGTCCCCAGTCCTTCCCTGGGCCTTTTCCTCTGTCATCAGATCGGGTTTGGATAATATCCAACTGTTTAATTATTTTCATTTTCATCATTATTATTCATAATACTCTAATTTTATTTTTTATCATTTTCTTTTCTTTTATTTCTTATTTACTTGTTTATGTTAGTTCCTCTTATCTATTTATAATTACTATATTTGAGTATTTGTTTATCACACTTTATCTTATTTTATTTTTCCTTAAGTCCTATGTTAGGCATCTGCTTAGTAGATGTGGTGTAGGGTATATGGAACTGGGCGAACTGAACTGAAGAGAACCGCCAGGGACAACAGCGAAACAAATGCGAGGTCGGTTTTACCTCGCGAACATTCAGTCTAGTGCACGCGGCACACTACTTTTACTGTCTGGTAAACCCCAAGCATGCCTTGTCCATACATCACGTGCATCGGGCCTCTCGATTTATGGCCAAGTGATCAACACACACACACACACACACACACACAGAGAGAGCAAGGAAGCAATTGCCAGACATCACCATCAAAAGCCGCTGGAAGGTCTACACAACCACCAAGAACGCCCAGCACCCATTTCCGCCCTCCACGCCAACCCCTTTCTTTGAGGATCACCAGGATGTCCACTTCCCCCAGGACCATCCCCACGGGACGTCTAAGTGGTGCCAAGCAAATGGCCTTTGTTCGGACGACAAGGATAATTTTCTTTTTTTTAAACTTTTTTTCCTTGTTTTTTTTCTTTAATTTCCAATTTTGATTCACCCTCACCTTCATCTATCCCATACTCCAGTGGAGGGCCGTCTGGTGGACCTCAGTGTGTCGTGACGTGCCCAGTGGAGGGTCGTCTGGTGGACCTCAGTGTGTCGTGACGTGCCCAGTGGAGGGTCGTCTGGTGGACCTCAGTGTGTCGTGACATGCTCAGTGGAGGGTCGTCTGGTGGACTTCAGTGTGTCGTGACGTGCCCAGTGGAGGGTCGTCTGGTGGACCTCAGTGTGTCGTGACGTGCCCAGTGGAGGGCCGTCTGGTGGACCTCAGTGTGTCGTGACGTGCCCAGTGGAGGGCCGTCTGGTGGACCAGTGTACGTGACGAGGCTCAGTGGAGGGTCGTCTGGTGGACCTCAGTGTGTCGTGACGTGCCCAGTGGAGGGTCGTCTGGTGGACCTCAGTGTGTCGTGACGTGCCCAGTGGAGGGTCGTCTGGTGGACCTCAGTGTGTCGTGACGTGCCCAGTGGAGGGTCGTCTGGTGGACCTCAGTGTGTCGTGACGTGCCCAGTGGAGGGCCGTCTGGTGGACCTCAGTGTGTCGTGAAGTGCTCAGTGGAGGGTCGTCTGGTGGACCTCAGTGTTCGTGACGTGTCCAGTGGAGGGTCGTCTGGTGGACTTCAATGTACGTGACGAGGCTCAGTGGAGGGCTGTCTGGTGGACTTCAATATTCGTGACGTGCGCAGTGGAGGGCCGTCTGGTGGACTTCAATGTACGTGGCGAGGCTCAGTGGAGGGCCGTCTGGTGGACCTCAGTGTGTCGTGAAGTTCCCAGTGAAGGGTCGTCTGGTGGACTTCAATGTACGTGACGTGCTCAGTGGAGGGCCGTCTGGTGGACCTCAGTGTGTCGTGAAGTGCCCAGTGGAGGGCTGTCTGGTGGACTTCAATGTTCGTGACGTGCTCAGTGGAGGGCCGTCTGGTGGACCTCAGTGTGTCGTGACGTGCCCAGTGGAGGGTCGTCTGGTGGACCTCAGTGTGTCGTGACGTGCCCAGTGGAGGGTCGTCTGGTGGACCTCAGTGTGTCGTGAAGTGCCTAGTGGAGGGTCGTCTGGTGGACCTCAGTGTTCGTGACGTGCCCAGTGGAGGGCCGTCTGGTGGACCTCAGTGTGTCGTGAAGTGCTCAGTATAGGAGATGCCTGGTAGCTTTCGGAAGCATCTCATTTCCATGGCTTGGATCTTCTTCTGGAGCCCGTGAGAGCCCATGTTTCGGAAGCACAGAAAAGCATTTATTGAACCACTGAGCGCTCAAGTCTCACTTTACAGCTGGACGTGGTGTGTTTTGATGACACATATACGACTGACACAAATGCATACGTGGGAAAGGAAATGGGAGAAATGATAAACGAAACACGAATAAAAAGAAAAGAAAAAGAAAAGAAAATGATACACAAATATAGTGAGGATAAGTACTGCGATAAGTAAATGAAGCATTTGAATATGCCATCAAATACGTGAGAAAAGCATCCATTCCACTCAAAATCTATCATCTGCACATTATAATTACAGGTGATATAAGCAGGCGGCCTACTGCAAGAACAGAACTGTGTGGTTTCCACCTCCACACTCCGTCACACCCGCTCCTCCCCTTTCGTCCTGTGTGGACGCACGCGCGCAGATTCGGTTGTACGTGTGTGTGTGCGCGCGCGCGTGTGTGTGCGTGCGTGCGTGTATGCGTGCGTGCGTGTGTGTGTGTGTGTTAGTGTGTGTGTGTGCGTGTGTGTGTGAGTGTGTGTGTTAGTGTGTGTGTGTGTGTGTGTGTGTGCGTGTGTGTGTGTGGATGTGTGTGTTAGTGCGTGTGTGTGTGTGTGTGGATGTGTGCTTGTGTGTGTGTGTGTGTGTGTGTGTGTGTGTGTGTGTGTGTCTGAATGAATGGGAGAGGACGGGAGTGCAGAAAGGATTCCAGCACCTTGACTAGACAGCAGTCTGGGGGGAACGAGTGGAATTTTTCCTCCTGAACAGACAGTAGTCTGGATGTCTGCCTGAAATGACCGCAGTTTTTTTTTTTCCCGTCCCTTGTGAACCACCAGTCAGACATCTCAACAATGGTGAACCACCAGTCACACATCTCAACAATGGCGGCGAACCAGACATCTCAACAATGGCGATGAACCACCAGTCAGACATCTCAACAATGGCGGCGAACCAGACATCTCAACAATGGCGGTGAACCACCAGTCACACATCTCAACAATGGCGATGAACCACCAGTCAGACATCTCAACAATGGCGGTGAACCACCAGTCAGACATCTCAACAATGGCGGCGAACCAGACATCTCAACAATGGCGATGAACCACCAGTCAGACATCTCAACAATGGCGGTGAACCAGACATCTCAACAATGGCGATGAACCAGACATCTCAACAATGGCGGTGAACCAGACATCTCAACAATGGCGGTGAACCACACATCTCAACAATGGCGGTGAACCAGACATCTCAACAATGGCGGCGAACCAGACATCTCAACAATGGCGATGAACCACCAGTCAGACATCTCAACAATGGCGGTGAACCACCAGTCAGACATCTCAACAATGGCGGTGAACCACCAGTCATCTCAACAATGGCGGTGAACCACCAGACATCTCAACAATGGCGGCGAACCACCAGTCACACATCTCAACAATGGCGGTGAACCACCAGACATCTCAACAATGGCGGTGAACCACCAGTCACACATCTCAACAATGGCGGTGAACCACCAGTCACACGTCTCAACAATGGTGAACCACCAGTCACACATCTCAACAATGGCGGTGAACCACCAGTCACACATCTCAACAATGGTGAACCACCAGTCACACATCTCAACAATGGTGAACCACCAGTCAGACATCTCAACAATGGCGGTGAACCACCAGTCACACATCTCAACAATGGCGGCGAACCACCAGTCACACATCTCAACAATGGCGGCGAACCACCAGTCACACATCTCAACAATGGCGGCGAACCACCAGACATCTCAACAATGGCGGCGAACCACCAGTCACACATCTCAACAATGGCGGTGAACCACCAGTCACACATCTCAACAATGACGGTGAACCACCAGTCACACGTCTCAACAATGACGGTGAACCACCAGTCACACATCTCAACAATGGTGAACCACCAGTCACACATCTCAACAATGGCGGTGAACCACCAGTCAGACATCTCAACAATGACGGTGAACCACCAGACATCTCAACAGTGGCGGTGAACCACCAGTCACACATCTCAACAATGGCGGTGAACCATCAGACATCTCAACAGTGGCGGTGAACCACCAGACATCTCAACAGTGGCGGTGAACCACCAGTCACACATCTCAACAATGGCGGTGAACCATCAGACATCTCAACAGTGGCGGTGAACCACCAGACATCTCAACAGTGGCGGTGAACCACCAGTCACACATTTCAACAATGGCGGCGAACCACCAGACATCTCAACAATGGCGGTGAACCACCAGTCAGACATCTCAACAATGGCGGTGAACCATCACACATCTCAACAATGGCGGTGAACCACCAGTCACACATCTCAACAATGGCGGTGAACCATCACACATCTCAACAATGGCGGTGAACCACCAGTCACACATCTCAACAATGGTGAACCACCAGTCAGACATCTCAACAATGGCGGTGAACCAGACATCTCAACAATGGCGGTGAACCACCAGTCACACATCTCAACAATGGCGGTGAACCACCAGTCAGACATCTCAACAATGGCGGCGAACCACCAGACATCTGAACAATGGCGGTGAACCACCAGTCACACATCTCAACAATGGCGGTGAACCAGACATCTCAACAATGGCGGTGAACCACCAGTCACACATCTCAACAATGGTGAACCACCAGTCACACATCTCAACAATGGTGAACCACCAGTCAGACATCTCAACAATGGCGGTGAACCACCAGTCACACATCTCAACAATGGCGGTGAACCACCAGTCAGACATCTCAACAATGGCGGTGAACCACCAGTCACACATCTCAACAATGGCGGTGAACCACCAGTCACACATCTCAACAATGGCGGCGAACCACCAGTCACACATCTCAACAATGGCGGTGAACCACCAGACATCTCAACAATGGCGGTGAACCATCAGTCACACATCTCAACAATGGCGGAGGTGAACCACCAGACATCTCAACAATGGCGGTGAACCATCAGTCACACATCTCAACAATGGCGGAGGTGAACCACCAGACATCTCAACAATGGCGGTGAACCACCAGACATCTCAACAATGGCGATGAACCACCAGTCACACATCTCAACAATGGCGGCGAACCATCAGACATCTCAACAATGGTGAACCACCAGTCACACATCTCAACAATGGCGGTGAACCACCAGTCAGACATCTCAACAATGGCGGTGAACCACCAGTCACACATTTCAACAATGGCGGCGAACCACCAGACATCTCAACAATAGCGGTGAACCACCAGTCACACATCTCAACAATGGCGATGAACCACCAGTCAGACATCTCAACAATGGCGGAGGTGAACCACCAGACATCTCAACAATGGCGGTGAACCACCAGACATCTCAACAATGGCGATGAACCATCAGTCACACATCTCAACAATGGCGGAGGTGAACCACCAGACATCTCAACAATGGCGGTGAACCACCAGACATCTCAACAATGGCGGTGAACCACCAGTCACACATCTCAACAATGGCGGCGAACCATCAGACATCTCAACAATGGCGGCGAACCACCAGTCACACATCTCAACAATGGCGATGAACCACCAGTCACACATCTCAACAATGGCGGCGAACCATCAGACATCTCAACAATGGCGGCGAACCACCAGTCACACATCTCAACAATGGCGGCGAACCATCAGACACCTCAACAATGGCGGTGAACCATCAGACATCTCAACAATGGCGGCGAACCACCAGTCACACATCTCAACAATGGCGATGAACCACCAGTCACACATCTCAACAATGGCGGTGAACCACCAGTCACACATCTCAACAGTGGCGGTGAACCAGACACCTCAACAATGGTGAACCACCAGTCACACATCTCAACAATGGCGATGAACCACCAGTCCAGACATCTCAACAATGGCGGTGAACCACCAGTCACACATTTCAACAATGGCGATGAACCACCAGTCACACATCTCAACAATGGCGATGAACCACCAGTCACACATCTCAACAATGGCGATGAACCACCAGTCACACATCTCAACAATGGCGGTGAACCACCAGTCACACATCTCAACAATGGCGGTGAACCACCAGTCACACATCTCAACAGTGGCGGTGAACCACCAGACATCTCAACAATGGCGGCGAACCACCAGTCACACATCTCAACAATGGCGGTGAACCATAGCAGTGTCGAAATCCAATGCCTTTCTCTGCCCACGAAGGACTCTCTCCAAGTAATGGTAGGGGTTGGCCTCGGTTTCTTATAACTCATGGTAGGGTTGGCCTCCAGCTGTTTCTTATAACCTCCAAACGCGCTTGCATAGCTCGAGTCAAAAACTGTAGGTCCGCAAGTCAAGAAGATTCAATGATTCCAATGGTGTGTGTGTGTGTGTGTGTGTGTGTGTGTTGTCATCAGGACTGACAGAAGGTGCTTGTGCGTCAGTCCTCGATAAGCGACCTTCAGAAATGGCATCCGTTTCTTTTTTGTTTGTTTTTTTGTTGTTGTTTTTTTTTTGTTTGTTGTTTCTTTGTTTTTGCTTGTTCCAGAAATAGATATCCGCCGTAAGTGATCAATGATAACACCTGACTATTAGCGTCATTCTTCCCCCGCACCCACCCACCCCACCCCTGCCCCCCGTCCACCCCCTTTACTGTCGGAAATGACGTCTGACCAAAATCGAGAAGTAGGGGAATAGGGGTGAGTTTGAAAACAGCTGGTCGGCTCTCAGTGTGTGTGTGTGTGTGTGTGTGTGTGTGTGTGTAATTCTTTTTCTGCTCGCTTTGTTTCTGTCTCAAAATCCCCCACCCCCAACCACTTCCCTATTTCTTTGCGTGCATTGCTTGTGTGTGTGTGTGTGTGTGTGTGTGTGTGTGTGTGTGTGTGGCTCAGCTGTTTGAAAATGAAACGTTTTTGAATTTGTTTTACAGGTTTTGAGTGCTTTGTATTCACAGAGCGTTTCGTTATCCCACTGGTGTTTACACAAGCTAGAATTATAACAGAATCTTGAGGAAATGATGGATGATTTTACCATAACATCAAGCTGGTTTTATTCTTTTCTCAAAGCCTTCCATTTCACACATATGAAAACAATTGCAATTATACAGTAAACGTAAAGAAACAACACCTTTCATCATTTTCATAAACCATATTTCATGGGAGACATATCAGTTTAAAAATCTTATCAAGACACCTTCGCAAGCTGACATTCTTCGGCTGAAAATGAGTTGCATCTAAGGATGTATGAATTCAAAGTGGCCATCGATAGAAAGGAGTCAGGGTTTTCAAGAGGGACATGCTATTAACGGCTCAAAGAATCAAGGAGAAATTATTCAAAGATGCAGCCTTACATTCTTCAAACCATGTGCCTCCCAAACAATACAAAAACCGTATTTTTGTTAACAACTGCACACGCCCACGTAATATGGTTTTGAATTGATAAACAGAAAGAGTTAGTGAGAGATAGAGAGAGAGGGGTGGGGTGGGGCGTGAGATGGAGAGGGTGGGGAGGAAGGGAGGAAGAGAGAGAGAGGAGGAGGTGAAGAAGGAGGAAGAGAGAGAGATAGAGAGGGCGGAGAGGAAGGAAGAAAGAGAAAAAGAGGCAGAGAGACAGACAAACAGACATAGACATACAGAGGGGAAGAGAAAGAAAGAGAGAGAGAGTGAAACAGGGCGGACAGGGAGGAAGGGAAAGAGAGAGGTAGAGAGACAGACAGAGAGAGAGAGAGAAAGAGAGAGAGACACAGACAGACAGATGGAGAGACACACAGACAGACAGACAGACAAAGAGTGAGAGACAGGGGGAGTAACGCAGACGAGTCAGTGAGAAAGAGCAGACCAAACACAAATTGACAGTAACCAGGAAGCGCCGTGTGTTGTGAAAGACAAGGAGTAGCTCTCCCTCTCGTTCTCTGTGTGTGTGTGTGTGTGTGTGTGTGTGTGTGTGTGTGCCCATTACGGAAATGCAAATAGAAATGCACATTTTATGAAGCCTACGTTCTACGAAACACACACACACACACACTCTCTCTCTCTCCCTCTCTCTCTCCCCCACCTTTCTCTATCCTCCCCCTTCTCTATCTCTTCCACCCACCCACTCCTCTTTCTCTCGCTCTCTCTCTTTCTCTCCCCCCGCCTCCCTCGCTATATATCTCCCTCCCTCCCTTATCCCCATATCTCCACTTCTCTCTTCCTACCTACCTCCCCACCCACCCCTGTCTCTCCCCCCTCTTTATCCCTCTCCCCCCCCCCCTTTATCCCTCACTCTCTCTCTCTCTCCCTCCCTCTCTCGCCCCCGTCTTTTTCCCCCCTCTCTCTCTCTCCCTCTTTATCCCTCTCCTCTCTCCCTTTCTGTCTCTCCCTCCCTTCCTCCCTCCCTCTCTCTCTGCCCCCACCCCCCTCTCTTTATCCCTACCTCTCCCTGGATCTCTTAACGTGCCGTGTGTGTAGCCTTTTCGTGTTGAAATGTCTTCTGTCATGATTGCTTCTAATGAGTTTGACCTTCTTTGCATGAAGGCCGGGAGCCTAACTGTAAATCTCTGAGCTCTCTCTGTCTGTCTGCCTGCCTGTCTGTCTGTCTGTCTGTTTGGCTGTCTCTCAGAGAAAGAAAAAAACAAGAAGAAGAAATGTTGGACGTATACTTCTTATTGATATGTGTCTTTGAAAAAAAAAAAAAGTCAGACCATTTATTTGTGTTATACTTTCAATTCATTCATGATCAACTTGCAGGTCCAACAAGTGCTTGATGGATGGATGTCAGCCTTTCGTCTCTTGGTTTGCGCGTGTGTCTGCTTTCGTTCACGTTCTGCTCGTGTAGAATGTTCTGTATTCTGAGGATCGTTGGGTGCATGGAAGTCTTTCAATCCTCTGGACACGACAAAACAATCTAAGACAAGACAAGACAAGGCAAACAAAGACAAGGCAAGACACAACAAGACAAGACAGGACAGGACAAGACAAGACAAATCAAGGCATGACAAGACAAGACAAATCAAGACAAGACCAGACAGGACAAGACAGGACAGGACAGGACAAGACAAGACAAATCAAGACAAGACAAGACAAGACAGGACAGGACAAATCAAGACAAGCCAGGACAGGACAGGACAAGACAGAACAGGACAGGACAAGACAATTCAAGACAAGACAGGACAGGACAGGACAAGACAAGACAAATCAAGACAAGACAGGACAGGACAGGATAGGATAGGACAGGACAAGACAAGACAAATCAAGACAAGACAGGACAGGACAAGACAAGACAAGACAAGACAAGACAAGACAGGACAAATCAAGACAAGACAAGACAGGACAAATCAAGACAAGACAAGAGAAATCAAAACAAGACAGGCCAAGCCAAGCCAAGCCAAGCCAAATCAAGACAAGACGTGTTTATTTCAGGAAACCCCATGGGGGCACATGCAAAACATTACATATTTCATATCACTCATAGAATATCATTGTGAAACACGTTTGGCATCATGCTCACAATCAGTTGCAATGGCCATAGCAACTGCTACGCTTCGGGTTACTTTTGTGCAGGGAGAAAACAACAACAACGCGTCAGAAACACATGAAAGCTTTAGTTCTGCCAGTTGCCTGCATGCTAGAAGTGACCGTGGAAGAACCGGTAAGGTGTTGGGACTTCTCCGATCCACTGGGTCAGGGTCTGATCCCCTGTTTCGGCCTGGTCTGGTGTCCCTGGGTAAGGAAGGCAGGCACTTTTCTCCCGTTTCTCTCACTCCGCCCAGGTGGGAAAGGCACTTTTCTCCCGTTTCTCTCACTCCGCCCAGGTGGGAAAGGCACTTTTCTCCCGTTTCTCTCACTCCGCCCAGGTGGGAAAGGCACTTTTCTCCCATTTCTCTCACTCCGCCCAGGTGGGAAAGGCACGTGGAAAGGCATTTTTCTCCCATTACTGTCACTCCGCCCAGGTGGGAAAGGCACTTTTCTCCCATTTCTCTCACTCCGCCCAGGTGGGAAAGGCACTTTTCTCCCGTTTCTCTCACTCCGCCCAGGTGGGAAAGGCACTTTTCTCCCATTTCTCTCACTCCGCCCGGGTGGGAAAGGCACTTTTCTCCCGTTTCTCTCACTCCGCCCAGGTGGGAAAGGCACTTTTTTCCCATTTCTCTCACTCCGCCCAGGTGGGAAAGGCACTTCTCTCCCATTTCTCTCACTCCGCCCAGGTGGGAAAGGCACTTTTCTCCCGTTTCTCTCACTCCGCCCAGGTGGGAAAGGCACTTTTCTCCCGTTTCTCTCACTCCGCCCAGGTGGGAAAGGCATTTTTCTCCCGTTTCTCTCACTCCGCCCAGGTGGGAAAGGCGCTTTTTTCCCATTACTCTCACTCCGCCCAGGTGGGAAAGGCACTTTTCTCCCGTTTCTCTCACTCCGCCCAGGTGGGAAAGGCACTTTTCTCCCATTTCTCTCACTCCGCCCAGGTGGGAAAGGCACTTTTCTCCCATTTCTCTCACTCCGCCCAGGTGGGAAAGGCACTTTTCTCCCATTTCTCTCACTCCGCCCAGGTGGGAACGGGTACCTGACTTTGGCAGGGGAAGGTTAAAAAGGGCGGAATGAGAGGAATGGGCCCCGCCTTCTTGTACCGGACCCTGGACACAGTGGATAGGAATTCCCTACTGCCCTGATGGCCGCAGAAGGCTATGGAACTAGAAGCGAATGGAGACTATTTGTCTGTCTGACAGTCCGTCTGTGTGTGTGTGTCTGTGTGTCTGTGTATGTGTCTGTCTCTCCATGTCTCTCTGTTTTTGTCTTTCTTTCTCTGTCTCTCTCTCTGTGTCTGTTTGTCCATCTGTCACACACACACACGCGCACGCACAGGTAAGCGAGCCAACACACACACACACACACACACACACACACACACACACACACACACACACACACGCACGCACGCAAGCAAGCAAGCAAGCAAGCAAGCGTGCACGTGCATGCTAAGATTTTCCTTGACAACTCAGGTCTTAACAATAACCACTAATTACGGCATGAACATGAACGCTAGAAATATATAAGAAGACATATCTTAGGTAATATCAAAATTAATAATCAACTGAATTTCTGAGACGATTTTAATTGCCTCCTTGTGAAGGGCTTTTTTCTTTTAATTTCCGAACACGTTTCAGTGTCTTCCTGTTGTCGACTCTCCTGTGATGAGGGGGGCGAGGGGGGCGAAGGGGGCGAAGGGGGGGAGGAGGGACGAGTCTTCGGGGGGGGTGGGGGGGGGAGATATTTCTCTGGCGAAAGTGCATTGTGTGCTCCCTCGTACATGTGTGTGTGTGTGTGTGTGTGTGTGTGTGTGTGTGTGTGTGTGTGTGTGTGTGTGTGTGTGTGTGTGTGCACGCACTCGTCCTCTGGTGAGCAGTGGAAACAACTCCAGACTGCCGTATGTTGACAGCAAACTCTGCACAAGACGAACAATCATTTCCAATCCGATTTGGGCGGTAACTACATCATCACTCCAACGCCAATGCCAGAACACACACACACACACACACACACACACACACACACACACACACACACACACACACTCACACACACACACTCTCTCTCTCTCACACACACACACACACACACTCTCTCTCTCTCTCTCTCTCTCTCTCACACACACACACACACACACACACACACACTCTCTCTCTCTCTCTCTCTCTCACACACACACACACACACACACACACACACACACACACACACACACACACACATCGATCACAGATGCCCGTGGCTCAGTCACCACCTCGTTTCTCCCTCACAGATGTCCAGCCTGGCTGGCTGGCACCAAGATAATTCAAAGCACGGATCTCAAACGACGAGAAAGAAGACAGACAAAAGGGACAGCACGAAGCCGTCAGACCCTGGGCCTGGTTTCAAGAGGCCATGTTTTGCAGCACTAAGTTTCCCTGCTGGGTTCCATGAGCGAGGTGTGCAGCACTACGTTTCCCTGGTGGGTTCCATGAACACATTTTGCAGCACTAAGTTTCCCTGGTGGGTTCCGTGAACACATTTTGCAGCACTAAGTTTCCCTGGTGGGTTCCATGAACAAATTTTGCAGCACTAAGTTTCCCTGGTGAGTTCCATGAACAAACTTTGCAGCACTACGTTTCCCTGGTGGGTTCCATGAACACATTCTGCAGCACTAAGTTTCCCTGGTGGGTTCCATGAACACATTTTGCAGCACTAAATTTCCCTGGTGGGTTCCGTGAACACATTTTGCAGCACTAAGTTTCCCTGGTGGGTTCCATGAACACATTTTGCAGCACTAAGTTTCCCTGGTGAGTTCCATGAACACATTTTGCAGCACTAAGTTTCCCTGGTGGGTTCCATGAACAAAGTTTGCAGCACTAAGTTTCCCTGGTGAGTTCCATGAACACATTCTGCAGCACTAAGTTTCCCTGGTGAGTTCCATGAAAACATTTTGCAGCACTAAGTTTCCCTGGTGGGTTCCATGAATATTTGCAGCACTAAGTTTCCCTGGTGGGTTCCATGAACAAACTTTGCAGCACTAAGTTTCCCTGGTGGGTTCCATGAGCGAGTTTTGCAGCACTAAGTTTGCTTATCGTTTAAAGAATGTTCCGACTCTACGGTGAACTCCATATTATACTAAGCACCATTCTTAACTTTAAGTAAACTTAATGCTGTACAGATCGCCTAATTCAACCCGCCCTGGGCCTATCATCACAGCCACCTCTGGACCTATCATCACAGTTACCTCTGGACCTATCATCACAGCCACCTCTGGACCTATCATCACAGCCACCTCTGGACCTATCGGCATCACAGTTACCTCTGGACCAATCATCACAGCCACCTCTGGACCTATCATCACAGCCACCTCTGGACCTATCATCACAGCCACCTCTGGACCTATCATCACAGCCACCTCTGGACCTATCGGCATGACAGCCACCTCTGGACCAATCATCACAGCCACCTCTGGACCAATCATCACAGCCACCTCTGGACCAATCATCACAGCCACCTCTGGACCTATCATCACAGCCACCTCTGGACCAATCATCACAGCCACCTCTGGACCTATCATCACAGCCACCTCTGGACCTATCATCACAGCCACCTCTGGACCTATCATCACAGCCACCTCTGGACCTATCATCACAGCCACCTCTGGACCAATCATCACAGCCACCTCTGGACCTATCATCACAGCCACCTCTGGACCTATCGGCATCACAGTTACCTCTGGACCTACCATCACAGCCACCTCTGGACCAATCATCACAGCCACCTCTGGACCAATCATCACAGTCACCTCTGGACCTATCATCACAGCCACCTCTGGACCTACCATCACAGCCACCTCTGGAACAATCATCACAGTCACCTCATGACCTATCATCACAGCCACCTCTGGACCTATCATCACAGCCACCTCTGGACCTATCATCACAGCCACCTCTGGACCTATCATCACAGCCACCTCTGGACCTATCATCACAGCTACCTCTGGACCGACTCCAAGGCGTTTCCAACACTGAAGAAGGGTGGCAGGATGGTTAAGATGCTTATCTGCCACTGCAGTGTTCCTGAAGGCCTGGGTTCGAATCTCGCTCTCGCCTTTTCTCCCAGGTTTGACTGGAAAATCAAACTGAGCGCTCAGTCATTCGGATGAGAGACGATAATCCGAGATCCTTTGTGCAGCACGTATTTGGCGCAAAGAAAAAGAACACATGGCAAAAAAAAAAAAAAAAAAAAAAAAAAGTGTTGTCCGCTGGCAAAACTTTGTTAAGGAAATCCATGCTTACAGGTGCACAAATACATATGTATGCACTAAAGGCCTGACAAACGTTGGGTTATGCCACTGTCAGGTGTTCGCCTAGCAGATGTGGTGTAGCGTACAATCATGGAAACTCCAACACTGTCCAACGTTTTTCACGAAACAGCCGAAGGGGATAAATCAATCAATCAATCCAATCAATCAGTCAATGTCTGATACTGTACAGAAATTTACCTGAAGGCTCGTCATAAGAAAAGGAGAAAACGTTAAAAACTATTTAAAGAAATAATCAAATGAAAATAACAGTCATTCCATCATCAGAGTTCATCGCACTCGACCCCCACCCCACCCCCCCCCCCAAACCCCTCTCCTCCAACAAAAAAAAAAACCCAACAAAAACCAACTCATTGACATGACCATGGTCGGGAAGGTGATGGGAAGAAAGGGTGTAAAGGCGAGGGAAAGAAGAACATCGCGAAATCACCATCATAGTAAATTAAGTATAACAGATTGTGACACAAACGGTAAAACACGAGCTAATATATAAAACATATATCTACATTTAAAACCAAAACCTGGCATCAAATTATCCCACAAGGGGATAGAGAGGGCGTGTCGAACTGGAAAACATTCACAACTCCAACCACACACACACACACACACACACACACACACACATTCTGAGACGATTCAGACTATGACGTATCCGCATCAGAATCGTATTTGCGCTCATCCGCTTTGGGGCTGTTTACACAAGCCAGCAGAAAAGGTCAGCCGCGGGAAAGTAAATTCCAGACATCGCAGCACTTCTGCGTTGGAATATCATCCGTATCACAGACCACATCTCGAGGCTGTCTTGAGTCTGATTTGGTTCTATTCGGATGAGTGGGGGTGCCGGGAGTGTAGTGTAAACGTGAGTTCTCTCGAGACCCGAACAGACCAGAGTCATTTTTTGCACAGTGTAGATGGGCCGCTGTGTTCCCTTCTGAACAGGTTGGTTTGTAATCAATAATGATAACAACAACAACAGCAATAATAACAATAATGATAATAACAACAACAAAAACAACGACAACAACAACGACGACGATGATGATGAAGATGATGATAATAATAATAATGATGATGATAATCACAATACTACTACTACTAATAATAATAATACAGTGGGCGGGGAACGTCAGTAGTAGAAGGCAGCACTTCAAGAACACCCAGAATTGATTCAGCTAGGACCCTCTCTAGGAAGTAAAGCTGTGGAACAACAACAACAACAACAAATCCCAAAAGACCAGTGCGGCGGAACGTTTCGGAATGGCCATGGCTGGGACATGAAGCGGCCTTCAGAGTGACGATGGCCACATGGCCCACACACACTGACCTCGGTGCACTGAACTGTTGGTGATACACGGTTCACCAAAAGTCAAGGACCACTTGCAAAATATCAGTTTTCTTCTAGGGGGGCATGGTGTAAGGATGCTAGATTTTCGACAAAACTGTGGTGAATGCTGATGCTAGGCTGATGATGACTGAATGTCATTTCGAAAACCCTTGCGCACCATACCGAATTCATTCTATCTGAAGCCATGAAAGAGTCTTGAAGTCTTGAAACCAATGGAATAAGCACCACTCAAAATCACTGAGGGCTGCTTTCTTGCATGTGCACTTTCATTCTTTAATGTGTGCAGAAATCACGTCTACCGTTTTATGAATAACTAACTGTCCATTGTGGGCCGAAAACACTCATTTTTCATACGCATTTTCAAGCGATTCAGGGTGCACGTGTGCTTGAAACAGCCGTCGGTATACTGAATTAGAGGTCAGTATTTATTTATTTATTTACTTATTCATGTATCTATTTCTAGAAATATACACGCTTTTTAGGAAGTGTGTTCATCTCAATGCCACACTCTGCTTGGAGTCACGCCCCTCTCTCGCCCCCCGTCCTCCAACTCCATTCTCCCGCCCATACCTGCCTCTCTCACACACACACACACACACACACACACCAGCTCATGCACACACACTTTCATTGCTACGCACACAACACTCCATCAAAGTGCCAGCAATGTAAGAACACTTCTGGGACATCAGTTATCAATCTTCCTCCCCTGCAATAACGTTGGACCATGCAATATCTCAATATTGACAACAGGTGGTGCGCAAGCATGCGCACACACACACACGTTTGCATGCTCGCTCATGCAGGCCCTTACACTGGAACAAACGCATACAACCAAAAAAATCGATATGGAGAATGAGAGAAAGAGACACATGGCACATGAAGCAACACGCGGCAGGACAAGAAAAAACCACAGACAATGCAAAACACACATCAAACATTCTAGAAAGCATAAACTGTCCATTGTAACGATAAGACTCAAAGAATAGCGTGCGTCGGTGCACGTGCGTGTGTGCATGTATAAGCGGGGGAGGAGGTGGTGGAGTTCGTGTGTGGGTCGGGTGTGTGTTTAGTGCATTTTTTCCAGGCTTTTTTGTTTTGTTTATTCTTTCTTTTTTCTTGTGCGTGTATCGTTTATTGATTTGCTCGGCCAATGAAGCAAGTTTCACTTTGAGCAGTTAAAACAAGAGAAGAAGAAGAAGACGAAGACCAAGAAGAAGAAGAAGAAGAAACAGAAAAAAAAGAAACCATGTGCTCCAAGGACTTGGTTGAGAAACCGAAGCCATTCCCAAACAACTGAGTCGAAGCTTTCCCCCTCCCCCTACCCCACCCAGCCCCAACATTCTCAGCCCGCGATAGCAGCACGTGCTCTGCCGTCCACGTGAACTCCATGGTTTATGACACGTCAGCTCTGGTGCCAATACCGTCCGTACCCCACCCCCAGTCCCGCCCTTTGGTGTTGGGGTCAGATCGTCTTTGAAGACTGGTTCAGTCCAGGGTAGCAACACCTTGTGACTTCCTTTTCACACAGCTACACCACGAGTCCCTTCAGGGAAACTTTTCAATCTCGCGAATTCGCTTTCATCTTTGTTTATGATCTTATTTCGTTTTGGGCTTATGATTTCTTATACATACCTATGGCAGATTCTCTCTCTCTCTCTCTCTCATTTTTTAAAATAATAATAATTATTATTATTATTGTTTTATATATTTCTTTTTTCTTCCCTGTTATGTATCTCTACTAACACTATGCTTTCATGCTTTCATTTTATTTAGTGTTGTGTGGTGTAGACCCTAATCAGGGCGGGGACTGGATGTAAAAAAGCATACCAGTGCTTATCTGTTATCCTTAAAATAAAGAATTTGTCTTGTCTTGTCTTCTCTCTCTCTCTCTCTCTCTATATATATATATATAT
Source organism: Babylonia areolata (assembly GCF_041734735.1). Lineage (NCBI taxonomy): Eukaryota > Metazoa > Mollusca > Gastropoda > Neogastropoda > Buccinidae > Babylonia > Babylonia areolata. The sequence continues at coordinate 42,319,258 of NC_134882.1, forward strand.
ATCTCAAGGCCCTGACCACCACCTTGGTGTAGCGTATAAAAAAAAATTATGGATCATTCCGCACGTTCTGATGCCTCCTTGAAACTGAAACCGAAGTGACCCTTCTCCGACACCCAACCCCTCATCATCAGTCAAACGATAATGACCCAGCACTCAACCCTGGGGGAGTTCCTTCCGGATCCTCTTCCACGGAGATAAAAAAAAAGTGGAGCTGGTTTCAGCACTGCTGCAAGGAAGTACAGCTCCAGCTCTGAAGGCAGCGGCGTGACAGGTTTTGGGGGGTGTCTTCTATCTATTGTATCGTCACCACTGTTTGTCTGGTGTGCATCTGTCCATGACTTTTCCGTCACAACCATGCATTATCAATGGAAAATACGACCAAAGACATTAACTCTCTCCATACGAACGGCGAAAGAGACGACGTTAACAGCGTTTCACCCCAATTACCACCATCAAAATATTACAAGCGGAAGGCTCTTACACTGAAGAGGTGAATGTTGACAAAGAATACCACAATTCTGACGACGGAAGCTAAAGGTTGGGTCATTGAGACACCCACTGGACATCCGAGGGGTCTGTGTAGAGGAGAAGAGAGGACTGGCCGTACTGAGTGAGTTAACAACACACCTCCATCGGCAATAATGCATTTTTTTAAAAAACATTATGCAGGGAAATGCAGGACGGTGGTTATTTAAAACCACATCAATTACGGAAGCTATTCTGGTGTGACCCTCTAGGAATAGCTCTGGAAATAGGTTCCACAATGGCCTGTAGAAGGAAAGTTTTATTTTACTGGTTTATTCCATTCATCTTTACCTTTCGTGGTAGGAGGCGTGGGGGGTGGGGCCGGGGGTGACCTTTTGATGTGGGGAGGATTGAGATTGGTTTCAAACCTCTGAATGAGAACGTCTTCACGGTCCACAGTTCTCAAACTGGAGCCACTCATTCACACACACACACACACACACACACACACACACACACACAGAGTTGTTTTTCCCCCCCGAAGAATGACCAAGCAGTGGCCATTAGTCGAGGCTGGCTGGCTTGTTAGCGGATGTGCTCCCCTCCCCCTCCTCCCCAACCCCCCTCCGCCACTTCCCACACGGAAGCGCATACAGTTTACAGCCACTGGTTAATGATCCGGGGGGATAGACCGCCTGGAGAGGCAGTGGTCTCGGGTGAAGGCCAGATAATGATGCGTGTGTGTGTGTGTGTGTGTGTGTGTGTGTGTGTGTGTGTGGTGTGTTGTGCTTTTGCCAGATCGAAGACAAAGGCCGTGTGCATCCCTCTGTTGAGCCAATGATTCAGTGATTGAGCACAAGCACGGTTCAGGGGTTGGGGTGAGTGGGGCTGGGTTGGGCTGGGTTGGGTTGGGTTGGGTTGGGGTAGGTGATCTGGGTTGGTGCTCTGGGTTGGGTTGGAGTGGGTGCTCTGGGTTGGGGTTGGGTGGGTGCAAATGGTTGGGTTGGGGTGGGTGGGTGCTCTGGGTTGGGGTGTGTGCTCTGGGTTGGGGTGGGGTGGGTGCTCTGTGTTGGGGTGGGGTGGGTGCAATGTGTTGGGGTGGGTGCTCTGTGTTGGGGTGGGGTGGGTGCAATGTGTTGGGGTGGGGTGGGTGCAATGTGTTGGGGTGGGTGCTCTGTGTTGGGGTGGGGTGGGTGCAATGTGTTGGGGTGGGTGGGTGCTCTGGGTTGGGGTGGGTGCTCTGGGTTGGGGTGGGGTGGGTGGGTGCTCTGGGTTGGGGTGGGGTGGGTGCAATGTGTTGGGTTGGGGTAGGTGCTCTGGGTTGGGGTGGGGTGGGAGGGTGCTCTGGGTTGGGGTGGGGTGGGTGAAATGGGGTGGGTGCTCTGGGTTGGGGTGGGGTGGGTGAAATGGGGTGGGTGCTCTGGGTTGGGGTGGGGTGGGTAAAATGGGGTGGGTGCTCTGGGTTGGGGTGGGGTGGGTGAAATGGGGTGGGTGCTCTGGGTTGGGCTGGGGTGGGTGAAATGGGGTGGGTGCTCTGGGTTGGGCTGGGGTGGGTGAAATGGGGTGGGTGCTCTGGGTTGGGGTGGGGTGGGGGAAATGGGGTGGGTGCTCTGGGTTGGGGTGGGGTGGGGGAAATGGGGTGGGTGCTCTGGGTTGGGGTGGGGTGGGTAAAATGGGGTGGGTGCTCTGGGTTGGGGTGGGGTGGGTGAAATGGGGTGGGTGCTCTGGGTTGGGCTGGGGTGGGTGAAATGGGGTGGGTGCTCTGGGTTGGGCTGGGGTGGGTGAAATGGGGTGGGTGCTCTGGGTTGGGGTGGGGTGGGGGAAATGGGGTGGGTGCTCTGGGTTGGGGTGGGGTGGGGGAAATGGGGTGGGTGCTCTGGGTTGGGGTGGGGTGGGTGAAATGGGGTGGGTGCAATGGGTTGGGGTGGGGTGGGTGCTCTGGGTTGGGGTGGGGTGGGTGAAATGGGGTGGGTGCTCTGGGTTGGGGTGGGGTGGGTGAAATGGGGTGGGTGCAATGGGTTGGGGTGGGGTGGGTGAAATGGGGTGGGTGCAATGGGTTCGGGTGGGGTGGGTGAAATGGGGTGGGTGCAATGGGTTGGGGTGGGGTGGGTGCTCTGGGTTGGGGTGGGGTGGTTGCTGTGGGTTGGTGTGGGTGCTCTGGGCTGCGCTGTGTTCTGTGTTGTATTGCTTTGTGTTTGCGCGTGTGGGTATATGTGTGTACACGTGCGTGTGCACGTGTATGTGTGTGTACACGCGCGTGCGTGCATTGTGGCACCATATAACAAGTGTTGAAATAGCAAACAAAGAGGAAAGAAAGAAAGCAAACTAAACCAGCATGGACAGAACTGCTCTGATCTGATTCATCCTGTAACAGATGGGGGCTGAAGGCGGATCCAATCAGAAGCAAATCTTTCCAAACGGCTCGGCTGTTTCATGTGCTATCATCTCTCTCTTTCTCTGTGTGTGTGGGGGGTGGGGGGGGGCGTGCATGCGCGCGCGCGCGCGTGTGTGTGTAATAAAAAGAGGAAAAGAAAGTGACTGAATTTATAACTTTCATTTTCTGAAGGTAATAGATTTGCATTCAGACGTCGAAAACAATCCACGACCTCACCTCTCCTTCTCTCCCATCCTGGGACCCCTCCCCCCCACCCCCCAAGAAAATAAGAATAAAAAGAAAGAAGGGGGGGGGGGGGGGGGGGGGAGCAACATTAGAATAGTAAATAAAAAAAAAAGAGGGAAATTAATAAACAAGACAAATTTCATATGTTTATATATTAAGAGACGAGAATAAGAAGAAGAAACGAAAGGTAGATAAATAGATAGATAGATAGATAGAACACTGAATGGTGTATTGATGAGGCCCATAGTATCTATCAATGGGGTGTGATAATAAAAGCATAGAAAGATGCGAATGCCAGTATTTCATTGAAAAGGCCTTGGCCACGTTTTAGGGGAGAGGGGAGGACTTAATTCATGTGACAAGCGTCTCTCTGTCTCAGTCTCTGTCTCTCTTTGCCTCTGTCTCTGTCTGTCTGTTTCTCTCTCTCTCACAACCCCCCCCTCTCTCTCTCTTTATATGCGCATGTGTTTGTGCAATGCATGCTAACCGCGTATGTGTATATGCTTGCATGTGTGTGTGTGTGTGTGTGTGTGTGTGTGAACTTATGCGTGTATACATGTGTGTGTCTGCCTGAGGGTGGGTTAAGGAGTGAACAAGGAGAAGTGTATGCCTCTATGTATGCGTGTGTGTTTGTGTGTGTGTGTGTGTGTGTGTGCGTTCGTGTTTGCGTGGGTGCGTGCGTGCATACGTCTTTGCGTGCGTATGGGTGTGTGTGCGTGCACGTGTGTGTGTGTGTGTGTGTGTGTGTGTGTGTGTGTGTGTGTGTGTGTGTGTGTGTGCTGACTGCTGTGCCGGCTATCACGGACGGCTATTTGCCTGTCAGCAGGGTTTACCCAGGCCGTCCGTCTTCGGTGTCTACAACACCCCCTACCCCCCCCCCCACCCCCTTCGCCTCCCCCGCCCCCTATCTTTTTTTTCTGGTGAACTGAACGTGGACATGAAGGCACTGGCTGAACACTGATCGTCTCTCTCTCCCTTCTTCAGTCATCACCTCTCTCTCTCTCTCTCCCTTCTTCATTCATCACCTCTCTCTCTCTCCTTCCCTTCTTCAATCATCTCTCTCCCTTCTTCTTTCACCACCTCTCCCCCTTCTTTAATCATTACATTTCCTCTTTTTTCAATCATCACCTCTCCCCCTTCTCCAGTCACCATCCCTCTCCCTTCTCCAGTCACCACCTCTCCCCCTTCTCCAGTCACCATCCCTCTCCCTTCTCCAGTCACCACCTCTCCCCCTTCTTCAGTCACCATCCCTCTCCCTTCTCCAGTCACCACCTCTCCCCCCCTCTCCAGTCACCATCCCTCTCCCTTCTTCAGTCAACATCCCTCTCCCTTCTTCAGTCACCACCTCTCCCCCTTCTTCTCCCCCTTCTTCAGTCACCATCCCTCTCCCTTCTTCAGTCACCACCTCTCCCCCTTCTTCAGTCACCATCCCTCTCCCTTCTTCAGTCACCACCTCTCCCCCTTCTTCTCCCCCTTCTTCAGTCACCATCCCTCTCCCTTCTTCAGTCACGACCTCTCCCCCTTCTCCAGTCACCATCCCTCTCCCTTCTTCAGTCACCACCTCTCCCCCTTCTCCAGTCACCATCCCTCTCCCTTCTCCAGTCACCACCTCTCCCCCTTCTTCAGTCACCATCCCTCTCCCTTCTTCAGTCACCACCTCTCCCTTCTTCAGTCACCACCTCTCCCCCCTCTCCAGTCACCATCCCTCTCCCTTCTTCAGTCACCACCTCTCCCCCTTCTTCTCCCCCTTCTTCAGTCACCATCCCTCCCCCTTCTCCAGTCACCATCCCTCTCCCTTCTAACTTATCGTCTCTCTCTCCCTTCTTCATTCATCACCTCTCTCTCTCTCTCCCTTCTTTAATCATCACCTCTCCCCCTTCTTTAATCAATATATTTTCTCTTTTTTTCAGTCACCACCTCTCCCCCTTCTTCAGTCACCATCCCTCTCCCTCCTCCAGTCACCATCCCTCTCCCTCCTCCAGTCACCATCCCTCTCCCTTCTTCAGTCACCACCTCTCCCCCTTCTTTAGTCACCATCCCTCTCCCTTCTTCAGTCACCACCTCTCCCCCTTCTTCAGTCACCATCCCTCTCCCTTCTTCAGTCACCACCTCTCCCCCTTCTTCAGTCACCATCCCTCTCCCTTCTCCAGTCACCATCCCTCTCCCTTCTTCAACTTCTTCAATTATCTCTCTCCCTTCTTCAATCATCACATTTCCTCCTTTTCCAGTCATCATCTCTCTCCCTCCTCCGACAACCATCTCTCTCCCCCCCTTTTTTTTTTCGAATCGTCATCTCTCTGCCTTTTCCAATCGTCATCTCTCTCCTATTTTCAATCATTGCCTATCGCCCTTCTTCAATCATCTCTCTCCCTTCTTCAGTCATAATCTCTCCCCTTTCTTCAATCATCTCTCTCCCTTCTTCAATCATAATCTCTCCCCTTTCTTCAGTCATCTCTCTCCTTTTTTCTGTCATCATCACCCTCCTTTCATTCTTTGCTGATCTCTTTCCCTTTTTCCTTACCTTTCTCCCTTCTTCAATCATCTCTCTCCCTTCATCAATCACAACACCTCCCCCTTCTTTAATCATTACTTTTCCTCTTTTTTCAGTCACCACCTCTCCCCCTTCTTCAGTCACCATCCCTCTCCCTCCTCCAGTCACCACCTCTCCCCCTTCTTCTCCCCCTTCTCCAGTCACCACCTATCCCCCTTCTTCTCCCCTTTCTTCAGTCACCACCTCTCCCTTCTTCAGTCACCACCTCTCCCCCTTCTTCTCCCCCTTCTCCAGTCACCATCCCTCTCCCTTCTAACAACTTATCGTCTCTCTCTCTCCCTTCTTCATTCATCACCTCTCTCTCTCTCTCCCTCTCTCCCTTCTTTAATCATCACCTCTCCCCCTTCATCAATCACAACACCTCTCCCGTCTTTAATCATAATCACCTCTCCTTTCTTCAATCATCTCTCTTCCTTCATCAATCATAACCTCTAACCTCTCTCCCTTCTTCAATCATAACCTCTCTCCCTTCTTCAATCATCTCTCTCCCCTTTTCAATCATCACCTATCTCCCGTTTTCTCCTGCTTGTTTCTTTGTTCGTTTGCTTCGGTCATCGTCTGAGAGAGAGAGAGAGAGAGAGAGAGAGAGGGAGGGAGAGACCGACAGACACACCAGTGAGGTGGTGCTGTGTGATCCTGCGAGTGATCTGGATCGTGGACTGCAGTTAGTGGCCTGTTTTCTAACCGCCCCAAAACAAAATATCACGCTGTTCAGTGCGTGGCCATCGTCTTGATGATGGTATGTTTGTTGGAAGGAGTGCAGTCCTACCGGTCTTGTGACTCTGGGAATGAGTGCATCGACCTGTTTGTTGGCTGGCAACCATTTCAGGCCAAGTTACTCAGGGCTTGGATCCTGGTTCGGTCAAGGTCGCATTGTTCGATGGCGATGGGGAAGGGGGATGGGGGGGGGGGGGGTCGGTTTTGAGTCCTGGAAGACTTATGACTCGGTTGTTGCGCGGTTTTAAAGGACAGGGGGCGTGGGGGGTGGGGGTGGGGTAGGAGGTCGGAGGGGAGGGGCAGGGTGGGGTAGTGGGTGGGGGGCGTGGTGGGTGGAGGATTGCCAGCGAAAAACGAATGGACGAATTGACCGGTTAATGCCTTGTGTAGCGGCCCAGCTGCAGGCAATAAAAATATATACAAGCTGCAAGAGAGTGCAGAAGTTGATTCTGGGGTTGATGCTTTCTCCAACACTTGATACAAAGTAGGCTGATGGAGTGGGAAAGATAGTGGAGTGGGGTGCTGTGTGCAGCATGCGTGCAGATGAAGTAAGTCAGTGGGTATATGCACGCGTGTGTTTGCCATTGTTCCTGTGTCCGTGCTTTAATATATGTCTGTTAACGTGCCCCGCCTGCATAACTGCTTTCTTCAACTCGCAACCACAAGTACGGCATCTATCGTACGACGAACCTACCACCTCCACCCTCACCCCGAACCAATTTCCTCCCAAAGCGGTTCGCCTTGCCTCTCATTAGTTCCGCTCTATATAACCGCAGCGTGGTTTGTTTACGAACTAAACGGGATAATAATTATGCTGCTGGGACCAAGAGTTTCAAAGTAAAAAAAAAAAAAAAAAAAGCTATTCATCTATCGACCTGCCTGCGGCTGCCTTGTTCCTAGTTCTTCCTCAAGGCAAAACGGGTACAAAGAAGGGGTGTGGTGGGGAGGGGTAGGTGTGTGAGATGGTGGGTGTGTGTGCTCACTTCCTGGGCCAGTCTTACGCTTTTAACTCCACAAGTCTTCAAAGAAAATTGCCGGGGAAAGACTGGAGGGGGCGGGCGTTGTGGGGAGGGGTGGGCGGTGGGGGTGCCAGAAACCATGCAGTATTTCGTACAGAAGGAATTCTCTTGCTGTCCTTCTTGCAGTATGCAGTTTACTAGCGGGCATGAATCAAATCAAGGACTGGACGGAATACTCACAGCCAACAGACCGAATCAATTATAAAGCATATCAACATTATAAGAGGAGGAGGGGAAGAATTTTGTGCAGTGTCGGCAGATTCATGGGGAACAGTCGTTGGAGGGACGTGGTGGTGGTGGTCTCCACTCTGAGAGGGACGCTCACTCAGTCTGGCTTAGTGAAGAAGCGATTTTTATCGTCAATAGGGCGCTTAGTGGGTGGTATCATGTGCATGTTCAATCAGAGCAGGAACTACTGCACACAACCGAAGTGACTCAGAAGCAGTGCAGGGTCTCCTCTGGTGTGTGGCCTCCTGATGACTTAACATCGATAGTACTCTGTGGACTGTCAACGCTGGGACTGCGACAGGCGAACTGAAAGGTGTTGGAGTAATGCCACTGAAATGATGCAAAGGATGGACAGCAAAAAAAGAAAAAAAGAAAAAAAGAGATAAATTAATAATTAAACAACAACAACAACTAAGGACGAAAAGGAGCACAAAACAGTATTGCAACAACCTGTAACCATAGCCTTTTTGATGGACAGCCCACCACAATACGATAGTGATAAGAAACTCTTGGGAGAGCTGGACAGTACAAGGTCTTCAGAGAAGAAGCCCCCCCATAGTCAAGTGCTTCGGCCCTTAACTCCTTACACTCTACGGGGGCCATGTTCCACATGTCGCTCCAGCTGAGGCTCCTTTGGAGTGCATTTTCCCATGTTGTCCACTGCCCCTGCTGGCCTTGCTGGACTGTCTTCTGGACTCTTTCATCATCCTCTTCCTTCTTGATCTTCTTGATACACAGCACAGCACATCACCACCACGTGACGGCGAAAGCGCAGCACATAACAACACATTACAGCACACCACATACTGACACAGAATACAAAATAGCACACCAGAGCGTAAGTCAGTGTGACATATAGCGAAGCACAGTGTGAAAAAGTGCAGAACAACACAGCCCAGCACAACATGGTAGTATACAGCACGTTGCAGCACAACACAGCCCAGCATAGCATAGCACATGACAACACTGCAGGGCACAGCTCAACACAACACAACACATCAGAGCTCAACACAAGACACCACATTACAACACATCATAACACATCACATCACTACACGGCAGCACAAAACAGCAGAACACGCCATATGACGTCACAACACGGCAGCACAACACAAGATAACACACCACAACATAGCAAAGCACAACACATCAAAACATAACACAACAGAACATAGTTCAGCACAGTACATTGTAGCACAACACGGCAAACCACAATACAACACACCGCATAACAGCATAACTCATAGCATCAAAGCACAGCACAAACAAGGCACACAACAGCACAACATCGTATGGCAGCACAACACACCACATCAAGACACAACGCAACACAACACACCACACCACATCAAGACACAACACAACCCAACACAGCACAGCACAACACAACACAGTCCAGAACAACACATCAGGACACAACACATCACCACATCACAGCACATCACCGCAGCCAGCACAATATCCAGGAACAAAAAGCAGCCCAGCCCGAAATCTAAAAGGCTTCGCGTCCTACGCGTTGCCATGACGATGACAATTGGACAGACGTGGAACTGCACTGGTTCTGTTCCGGCTTGGCCCAGAGTCCTTTGTCTGAACAAGTGGCTGTCTGAGTGGGGTCCAGGGGCGACTGCGTGAGGTCATTACAGCCTCCATCTCCCACAACTTGTCAGCTTTCTGTCTGTCTGCCTGCCTGTCCGTCTGTCTGTCTGTCTCTTCCACTACTATGTCTGCAGAGAAAAGAGGGAGGAAGAGAGAGAGAGAGAGTGTGTGTGAGAGGGAGAGAGGGAGAGAGAGAGAGGGAGAGAGGGAGAGAGAGTGTGTGAGAGGGAGAGACAGAGAGAGAGAGAGAGTGTGTGAGAGGGAGAGAGGGAGAGAGAGAGAGGGAGAGAGGGAGAGAGAGTGTGTGAGAGGGAGAGACAGAGAGAGAGACAGAGAGAGAGTGTGAGAGGGAGGAAGAGGGACAGAGAGAGAGGGAGAGAGGGAGAGAGAGTGTGTGAGAGGGAGAGACAGAGAGAGAGACAGAGAGAGTGTGAGAGGGAGAGAGAGAGAGAGAGAGAGAGGGAGAGAGAGTGTGTGAGAGGGAGAGACAGAGAGAGAGACAGAGAGAGAGTGTGAGAGGGAGAGAGGGAGAGAGAGAGAGAGAGAGAGGGAGAGAGAGTGTGTGAGAGGGAGAGACAGAGAGAGAGACAGAGAGAGAGTGTGAGAGGGGAGAGAGGGAGAGAGAGAGAGAGAGAGAGGGAGAGAGAGGTGTGTGAGAGGGAGAGACAGAGAGAGAGACAGAGAGAGAGTGTGAGAGGGGAGAGAGGGAGAGAGAGAGAGAGAGAGAGGGAGAGAGAGTGTGTGAGAGGGGAGAGACAGAGAGAGAGACAGAGAGAGAGTGTGAGAGGGGAGAGAGAGAGAGAGAGAGAGAGAGGGAGAGAGAGTGTGTGTGAGGGAGAGAGCAGAAGAGAGACAGAGTGGGGACGAGGAGAGTGTGAGGGGAGTGGGAGGGAGGGGAGAGGGAGGAGTGAGTGTGTGAGAGGGAGATGGGGAGAGAGAGTGGGAGAGAGAGAGTGGGGAGAGGGTGTGAGGAGGGAGAGGGTGGTGTGGGGGGGGGAGGGGGGGAAGGGAGAGTGAAGAGGGGGGGGGGGGAGGGAGGATGGGGGGGGGGGGGGGGAGGGGCCGGGGGGCTGGGGGGGTTTGGGGGGGGGGGGGGGGAGGAGGGGGGGGGGGGGGGGACGGGAGAGAGAGTGGGGTGGGGGGGGGAAAAAGGAAGGGGGTGGTGTGGGAGGGAAGAAAGAGGGGGGGGGGTGGTGGGGAGGGGGGGGGGGGGGGGTGTGAGGGGGGGGGGGGGGGGGGTGTGGGGGGCGGGGCGGCGCGGAGTGAGGCGGGGGGGGGCGCCGCGGGAGCCGGAGGGGCGGGGGGAGCGGCGCGGGGTTCGGGCGCGCTGCCGCCGCGCGCGAGTAGTGCGGGGGGCCCCCGGGCCCGCGCGCGCGGGTGACGCGGGCTCCGGGCCCCCGGGCGCGGGTTTTGCGGGGCCCGGTCGCGCGTCCCCGCGGGTGAGGGCGGGGGGCCCCCGGGCCGCGCCCCCCGCGTAGATTCGCGGGGCGCTGGGGGGCCCCCGCGCTCGGGGGCGCGGGGGGGGGGTTGCTTCGGGCGTCCTCAAATCCTTCCCCTTTTCCCTCCCCCCGCGTTTAGACGCGGGCCGGGGGCGCGCGCGCCCTGAGATCTCGGGCTCCCCGGGCCCGCGCGCCCGCCGAGGGGGCCGGGCTCCTTGGCCCGCGCCGCGCGAGAGACCCGGGGGCTCTGGGCGCCGCCGCTGATAACCCCTGGGGCCGTTTGGCCCCCCTTCGCCGCCGCCCAAAAAGTTTTCTTGCTTTTCCTCGCCTCTGCGATAGATTGGGGGGGCCCACTCGGCTCTCCCGCTCGAGAAGAGCGGGCGCCTCGGTCTCCCGCCGCGCGCCCGATATTGCCTGTCTCCTTTTCCCCCTTCGATGAGTTCGGTTCTTTTTTTCTCTTTCTCCTTTTATTTTTTGGGGGGGCTCCTTTCTTGGGGCCCCCCGCCGAGATACCCTCTTTCGCCGCCTTTTCTCCCCCTTCTCGCCGCGGCCTTAAAATCCCCGGTCTCGGGGGCCCGCCGCGCCTCAAGACCGGGGTCCCCTCCTGGGAACCCTTGGGGGGGGGGGGGGGCCTCTTTGGGGGGCCGCGGGCGCGCGTCCGCGGGGGCGATAGGTGGGGGCCGGGGCCCTCGCTCCTCCCTTTAGGGGGCCGGTCGGGCTGCGCCTTTGGGCCCCTCCCGGGGGCGCTAAGGGGGGGGCGTCCCGGGGGCCGGGGCTTGCCCCCGTTCTTTTCTGTCAGAGATCTTTTCTCTGGGGCTGGCGCTCATGGTTGGGTGAGATTGGGGGGGTGGGGGCGGCGCCCCCGGCCCCGGCGGGGGTGGGGATTTTCTGTCCCGTTCTCTGGTTCTCTTTAAGGGCCTTTTCGCTGGGGGGTCCCCCCCCCCCTCCATTACCCGGGGGCCCGGGGCGCCCCGCCGCCCTCGCGCGCCGAAGACTCGGGCTCCGCCCGCCTCGCCCTCGAAAATAGCGCGGGCCCGGTGGGCCCCTCGCGCGCTCGCGCGAGAGGCGCGGGCTCCCGGGGGCCCCCGCTCCCGCCGCCCGCGAGGGGGCCGGGCCCGGGGGGGCGCCCGCGCCGCCGAAAATCCCGGGGGCCTTTCGCGCGCGCGGGGCGCTATCTCTGGCGCGGGCGCGGGGCCCCTCTCGCCCCCTTAAACCCGGCGCGCGGGGCCGCCCCCGATTTATGGGCGCCGCGCCGGTCGCCCCCCCCCCTTAACCCTCTTCTCCGTTCCTTCTCGCTCGCTGGAGAAAACCCGGGCCCCGTTTTTCCCCCGGGGCCTCTGGGCCCCGCCTCGGGGGAAGCCCCGGGGGGGGCCCGCCGCCTCGCGCCCCGATAGACCGCCCCCCTTTTTTCCCCCTCTCGCCCCTCCCTCAAATTTTGCGCCTCGGGCTCTCCTCCCCGCTCCAGGGGCCCCGGGCCCCGCGGGGCCCGCCCCCTCGCGCCCCCCCTCCCCACCCCCCCCGCCCCCCCCCCCCCAACCCCCAAAACCAGCCCGAGCCCCCGCCACGGGCACCCCGGGCCCGTTTTAACTCCCCCCCCCCTTTTCCCCCCCATCCCCGCCGCCCCCCCCCAAGGTACGCCCCCGACCCCCCGGACAAGCCCCCTCCCCCCGCCCCGACGCCCCCAAAGAGCGGTCGCCCCACGGGGGCAGCCAAAAAACCCGCCGCCCCCTCCCCGGGATCCGACGCGCCTCCCTCCCCCCCTTTTGTTTTTTAAACCCCCCAGGCGCCCCCTCGGGAAACGGCACGGCCGGCCACCCCCCCAAACCCCCAGCCCCCCCTGCGCCAAAATTTTTCCCCCCCCCCCCCAAAAGCGGCCGGGGCCCCCCCCCAAAAAGGGGCCCGCCCGCCCAGCCCCCCAAAAAACCCCAAACTGCGCACCCCCCGCTACATCTTCCCTTTCCCCCCCTAACTAAAACCCTCAAAATTCCCTTCAACATTCATTTTGCCACTTGTAGAATCGTGTAACTTTTTCCTTCTTTTTTATTCAAAAATTTTTTAAATTTATCTTTTAATTTCCTTTTTTTTTTCCTTTAAATTTTACCCCCCAATAAAGCGAGTCACCATCATTCTATGATTAAATAGCCCCTTTCTTTTCCGACTATGCCCCTCAAAACCCGCAAAAGGAGGCAACTGCTGTTCCGACTTTTTGGGGCTAAAAATTTGTTTCGGGAAGGGTTTTGGGCCCCAAGAAAACCTCCCCACCCTTGGCCAAGGGGGTTTTTTGGACAGCCCGGCTTTTGGGATGGTTCCAAGGGCCCCAACTGCCCACAAAGCTGCAGCCAAAAGAACCATTTGCCCTTTTGCCTCCTAGGTTAGAGTAAAATAGCCCTTTCCAAAAAGACAAAGTTTAAAAAGTTTTTCCCATTGACTGGAGAAACCACTGATAATACAGCTCTCACTTTGCTGTTGGCCCAAATGTAAAACTTATGTCAATCTGTGATATAAGCCGAGTGTTGGGCCTGATGTAAAACTTATGTCAATCTGTGATATAAGCCGAGTGTTGGGCCGAAGAAGCTCATCATTAAAACAACAAATGATGAAATAAAGAAAAATGAAATAATGTTCTCCGTGGACTGTTTGCAAAAGATACCATGTGTACATTTATCAAATCAAGACATGTATAACCCAGTGCAACATCAAAACATTGCAGGAATTTACATGAAAAATGTCCGTCACGTTTGTTGCAAACTGAAAACATTACGCAGAAGTATAGAAGAGAAGCTCAGCTACGTTTGTATCGTGTGCCATGAATTCAAGGGAACTCATAGTAGTATTCCGTAACTCTCTCTCTCTCCCTCACACACACACACACACACACACACACACACACACACACTCACGCACCCCCACTCCCCACCACGCACATACACTTCCTTTCAGACAGTGGTCCTACCCCCCTCGCCCCCCTTGTGGTCAAACAGTCCATCAAGTGGAAACAAATTGTTTCACAACACCAGCCGACAGGAGTCCAAGTGCAATAACGGTGAAACAGCCTATTTGTACCCCCCGTTGGTTTTTACACGGGGGTCATATCTGGCCAGCCCAGATAAAACCCGGGTCTATGTATACTCGCCTGAAATGACCCACCAGGGGGTAAACTCCAATTGGGTAGAAACTGATTCCCACCACCACCACCACCACCACCACCACCTCTGGCGTAAATTTGGCGCTGTTAAAATGAAATGGACGGCAGGGTGTGGGGGATGGAGAGTGAGGGCTGACCCCAGAAAGACCCCCTTCCTTTTCCCTTACTCCAACTCTTACAAGGGGATAATGTAATTAAACCCTTAGAAAGGAGACAGTTTACTTAAACCCTTAGAATTGGGAGAGTTTACTTAAACCCTTAGAAAGGGGATGTTTACCTGAACCCGCAGAAAGGGGAGAGTTTACTTAAACCCATAGAAAGCCATAACAAGACTGTCAAACCACACAAACGCTCAACCGTGTCAACACAAAACTGTCACATCTACAAATTAAAAACAAAACAAAAAACAATCTAAGACAAGCCCACAAAACACAGTTCATGACACAGTATCCCAAACATTTAGCTCCTAAGGGCAAATAAGACTGGAGACGCCAGCCATTCCGCTTAATTTATCATCCCCAGATTTTAGAAAAGTAAAAATGGAAACAAACAATACTTCAAAGCCAAACCAAAAAATACATAAACTGGTCATACAGGCAAACAACAGTGCAGAAAAGCAGCTAGTGCTCATCCCAGTGTTTACATCTCACTACCTGATCGCCAGAGCAAAACAGCACGGATAGTACGTCATAGACTGCAGAAAAGAGAAAAAAAAAAGTGTCAAGGCTTGCTTGAAAAAAGAAAGGGGAATGGACTGGGATGGCAGAAAAAGGAGACACCGTAACAAGTAAAAAAAAAAAAAAAAGGCAGAAACAAAGAGAGTGACAGAAAAGAGGAAGTTTCTAGCACAGAATTTCCAGAGGGTGGGGATGCTATTTATGCTGAAAGACGCCCGGCATCCCCACGGGGTATTACAGAAACCCGTTGAAAGGGAATATTTTATAGAAACCAGCAGAAAGGGGACAGTTTACAGAAACCCACAGAAAGGGAATATTTTTCAGCCGAGGGTATTCCAGAAGGCACTCCGGGGTAAAAATCCAGAGGGGAGATAGTTTGAGGCTGTAACACCGATCTTTTCTGACAGCCAAGTCTCACAAATTCAACTTTCCCAAAGAGGACTGACCGGGTTAGAGAGAGACAGACAGACAGGCAGAGACCGAGACAGAGAGAAAGAGAGAGACAGAGATAAAAGGAGACATGGAGTGTGTGTGTGTGTGTGTGTGTGTGTGTGTGTGTGTGTGTGTGTGTGTTTGTTGTTGTTGTTGTTGTTCACGTGGTCTCCAGTGGTGTTTGAGTTTACAACTCACTGCACACTTTATGGCTATTCCGCCCACACTGAAATGACAGTCTGTCTTTACAGAGAGAGAGAGAGAGAGAGAGACAGAGAGACAGACAGACAGACAGAGAGACAGACAGAGACAGAGACAAAGACAACACACACACACACACACACACACACACACACACACACACACACATGAGAGTTTAACGAACGAAAATGATTTGGAATCAGAAATAACTCTCAATCCGAGACCGCGATTTTCCAAAGAGAGCTAGATCTATATCTCTCCATACCATACTGGGAACATACACGTCAAGTATTTTACAAATTCCGGCGTGAATAAAACTCCACATTTTGCTAAAAGGTCTGTAGCGTATCACCTACACCTGTATGGGAACTTCAAAGAGCGCAATTTGATATCGATCACACTGATCTGACCAAAGATGACAACATAAATTTACTTACATCGCATGTACGAATCCATTTGGAAGAGAAATACCTTAATCATCTAAAGATATTTACAGACGGCTCTGTTGTAAATGATAGAGCTGGTGCTGCTTTCGTTATTCCAGACCTTAACTTTCAAAACTCATTTCAACTGGGAGAGAATAACTCATAGCAATTCTAATGGCGTTAAATTTCATGATATCCTTTCCGAAAACTATATTTCAGATTCTATTTTGTGTTGATTCTAAATCAGTTCTTCACGCTATTGAACTTATAAAAAAAACGGTTAGGTATGAACTCATTATTGAAATTAACCATTTGATTCACGAGCTCTTATTAAGAGGCTCTCACATAACCTTTTGCTGGATTCCTTCTCATTGCAGTTTTTACTAAAATGAAAAAGTTGACATTTTGGCTAAAAAAGGAGCTAGAAGCTCTACGAAGGAGTTAGATTTAAATATTTCGCTTTCACTACAGGAATGTTACACCATGGTAGAAAAAGTCCAATGGTCAAATTTTCAGTTTGAGGAAAAACACACCGGTAACTTGGAGTTACATAAGAACATACAGAAAATGTATGGTTTCATGGGAAAACATTACCATAATTATTTTCATAAGAGGCAAATCATTTCTCTAATCTGCAGATGGAAAATGATTTGTTTTAGGACAAAATATGTCAGTAATGTTTCTTGCATCTGTGTTGCTCACATAACAGCCGATCATATACCAACTTGCGATATGTTAAAGTCTCAAATCCCTGAACTGAAATCATCTTCAGTGTTGACGATCTTCAGCAGTCCATTGCTAATGTATGACTTTTTCAACTCCTTGTTAAATAGTCCAGTTGGTACGCTGTTATAGTTGTTAGTTCTTCATTAGAAATATGTTATATTGTTAAGGGTTTTTTGTGTGTTTTTTTAAACAAAACTTAAATCAATCATTTTCTATATGTAACACACACACACACACACACACACACACACACACACCACACACACACGCACACACACTTTCACTTACTCGCATGCGTACACAGTATCCCCCCCCCCTCCCCCTCCTCCCACTCGATTTTTTTCAAACCCTCGTCTAATATCACTTACAGTGAAAAGACGTTAAACTAAAGAACGAACACACACACACACACACACACACACACACACACACACACACACACACACACAGAGAGAGAGAGAGAGAGAGAGAGAGAGAGAAAGCAAACGCTAGCAGAGCAGTTGTGACAACAAACGGGATCATCAGCAGCAGTGGCGTGGATAATCTCACACAGACACACACACACACACACACAAACAAGCGCGCGCGCGCACACACACACACACACACACACACGTGCACAAGCGCGAGTGCACAAGCGCGCGCGCACACACACACACACACACACACACGTGCACAAGCGCGAGTGCACGCACGCACACAATACACACGACAATCCATACAGATGTCAGATATGATATCATATGACAAAAGCGTCCCAGCTTGATCTTATCGATTGCCTGGCGTGCCAAACTAAACACTGTGTCAGAGATGTGAGCAGCGCTCCATTCTGCCAGACAGTCCTATCATTTCCGCCTGACACCAAAGTAAGTGCATTCGTATCTACACGCGTCACAAAAAAGTTAAGCACCACGTCTTAAAAGCAGGTATGTTTAAAAAAAAAAGAAAAAAAAAAGAAGACCATAATGTTAACAAAACTGAGAGATGATTTCCATTCTGCACGCTGCATATTATGGTCTGTCCGCCACTGGGAGAAACGTGGCAGAGTGGGTCAGACGCTGACCGCTGAATGCAGTACGGGTCCAGGGTCTGGGTTCGATTCCCGCTCTCGACGGGCGCAATAGCCGAGTGGTTTAAGCGTTGGACTGTCAATCTGAGGGTCCCGGGTTCGAATCACGGTGACGGCGCCTGGTGGGTAAAGGGTGGAGATTTTTACGATCTCCCAGGTCAACATATGTGCAGACCTGCCAGTGCCTGAACCCCCTTCGTGTGTATATGCAAACAGAAGATCAAATGCGCACGTTAAAGATCCTGTAATCCATGTCAGCGTTCGGTGGGTTACGGAAACAAGAACATACCCAGCATGCACACCCCCGAAAACGGAGTATGGCTGCCTACACGGCGGGGTAAAAACGGTCATACACGTAAAAGCCCACTCGTGTGCATACGAGTGAACGCAGAAGAAGAAGAAGATTCCCGCTCTCACCCTCTCTCCTGAATGTGACTTGCAAATCAAACCCAGCATCCAGTCATTACGGATGAGATGATGACCCCGAGGTCCCGCGTGCAGCACGCACCTGACGCACTGAAAAAGAACCCATGGCAACACAAGTGTTGGAATCCACTCACACAAACATTATGCATGCGATCACGGCCTGGCTAGCGCGTTGGGTTATGCTGTTGTCAGGCAGCTGCCCAGTAGATATGGTGTGGCGTGTTTGTATTTGTATTTCTTTTTATCACAACAGATTTCTCTGTGTGAAATTCGGGCTGCTCTCCCCAGGGAGAGCGCGTCGCTACACTACAGCGCCACCCTTTTTTTTTTCTTTTTTTTTGTTGTATTTTTTTCCTGCGTGCAGTATTGTTTGTTTTTCCTATCGAAGTGGATTTTTCTACAGAATTTTGCCAGGAACAACCCTTTTGTTGCCGTGGGTTCTTTTACGTGCGTAAGGTGCATGCTGCACACGGGACCTCGGTTTATCGTCTCATCCGAATGACTAGCGTCCAGACCACCACTCAAGGTCTAGTGGAGGGGGAGAAAATATCGGCGGTTGAGCCGTGATTCGAACCAACGCGCTCAGATTCTCTCAGTCGCTTCCTAGGCGGACGCGTTACCTCTAGGCCATCACTCCACGTATATGTACATACCTATCACAGTGGGGCGCCCAGTTTGATTGTCCAGTCCAACGTGGGAGAAAGGGCGGGGGCGAGAATCGAACCCACACCCTCACGGACGCTGTACTGGCAGATGAGCGTCTAAACCATTCTGCCACCTTCCTTCCTGAGCGGTGAAGTTGGCACCATGCGGGATCTGCCGCACAACGCTGCTAATTACTTTGGCAGGCAGAGCAACCTTCCGGCAGACGTTGGGGTGTCGGATCGCAGCTCATAACATACTTGTTTGCGATTGGCTGATATCATCAATAACAGAACCAGGCTTGTTTACGTTTTGACAAAGGTCAAGGACCGTCGTTCCACAGAAAAGACGGGACTACGAAGGTGTACGTCGTGTAAGTTGTTTCTACCTTTGTGAAATGCGGATCCGATGTGACGAAAACTGTCCAGCACAAACCATGACAACGTTTCAACAGATCTGCGCAAAATCTTTTTTCTTCTCTTTTTCTTTTAACGTTGAGCATAAGAATATGATTCGGATCAACTTAAGCACTTGACGCAATGCCATCGTCAAACTGCAATGATTGAGTATTTAATACCAAAGATAATAACCCAACAACAGGAGATTTCCATAAATCTTTCTTTCTGTGTGCGTACATGCGTGCTTGCGTGCGCGCGCGTGTGTGTGTGTGTGTGCGCGCGTCACGATCTATTGAAGCCGGAAAGCTATGATGAAAACAGGGGAAGTATGAAACTTTGATCTCCGTCTGAATGATGTTGGAGTAGGCGTCGATACGCCGGTCATTATTTTGACGAAGGAACTAGACTTGACCGATTGGGTTATCGTGGGCACTGTGCCCGTGTTTTCCGATTTTGTTTCGATTTATCGAACCGGAAAGACGCGGTGAATGGGGGGAATTTATAAAACTTTGACAAATCTATGTTATGATGGGGGGAAAAACGAGATGGCGATCGACGTGGGCTGCTTTAGCAAGATGGAATCGTTCTGTTTCCAGTACACAACTCGTGCTTTGATAAACACTGCCTAGTTTCAGATGGAGAACGAAAGTATGGTTTACACACACACACACACACACACACACACACACACACACAGAGAGAGAGAGAGAGAGAATGTCACAAAACAAAGAAAAAATTGTGATTTGATTTGGTACTGAGTACTTGGAATAATGAACCTATTCTTTTAAACGATTCTTCAGCAAAGCTTATAAATGCATCAGAAGCTACTGTATTCATCATCATTAATATATATATATATATATATATATATATATTCCTTGATTGACTTGGATTTCTTTCTGTTGCCGTTTGGACATGACCACGGCAAGGACTGAACTTGCTGAGGGGGCATTTCCTCCCACGCGTTACAAAGTATGATCAAAGTGCGTGCTTGCAGGTCATCAACTCCAAGGGACGTAATCCGAACCATCATAACTCACCTTGCCCCATTCTCATGCTTTGCGTGGCGTTGGCAAAAAAACCCAAAAAAAACAAAAAACACAAAAAAACCAAAAAAAACCCAAAGAGCTGTATAACAGAGACAAAGGCACACACACACACACACACACGCACGCACGCACGCACACACACAAACTCACACTCTTCCCCACACATGCTCACACACACACACACACACACACACACGCGCGCGCGCGCGCGCGCACACACACACACGCACGCACGCACACACACGCACACACACACACAGAGTCAGACAGCCAGATAGAGACAGGGAGACAAGAGACAGGGAGAGACAGAGACACAGCGCACACACACTTTTCGTTCGGAATAAAAGCGACAGTGTCAGCATCCCACCTGATGTGTTGCAACAACAACTACTACTGATACTGCTACTAATGGTAATGATGATGTTAATAATAAATAACAATATATTCAATAATGAATTTACATAGCGCAGTTCGATGCTGTGGCAACCTGGCAGCGACTTTTAGTACTATTAAAACATATTAAAAAACAACAACAAACAAACACGCTCACTAACACAGTGCTCTTGGACCAAATTATTTAGAAAAAACAAACAAAACAAAAACGGTTGATTGTAAAACAAACACACTTGCGGACATGACGGGGGTGAGGGGAGGGGGGGGGAAGGAGAGGAAAGGGGTGGCGCTGTACTGCGGTGATGGGCTCCAGCCATGGTGCTCAGCCCGAGTTTGACACAGCAGAGAAATGCGTTGTCACACAGAAAATACTGCGACACGCTACAAAACTGTGCACAACCCTGGCTGTGACTTGTTCCTTACTGCACAAAGCGACAGTAGGAAGGAATTTTTGTTTAATGTCCCGTCACACATATCGGTGATTGAAGACATTTTGCAAAAGTATCCATGAATACATCTGAGTACTATCGGTTAGAAGGGGTGGGAGATGTGGATGAATGGAGGGTTTGGGGAAACTGGGCAAATGAGGGTAAAAATGTGGGTGAAATTTGAAAGAAAAACAAAACAAACAAACAAACAAACAAAAAAAAACCCTCTAAATACAGTTACAGGAAATTACTTAAAGGACTTCGTAAAAGAGAAGTCGTTAAACTGACAAGCGAAACAACTGATAATGAATGCGAAAAGTCAAAAACATCAACGTTCTCAGTCACTTGTGAAGACACACTTTCGTGTACAAAAGGCTTCATCCATATGACTTCATTGTACACTGCACAAAGCGACAGTGTTTGTTGTGGCCGGTACAGTGTGTCACCCTCATTTTCCGTACCTGTGGTTTGCACAGCTTGTTTTCACTCACAACTGGCTTTCCGCTGACCAATAATGATCACATCTGAGGAAACTTTTCCCTTCTGTCTGTCTGTCTGTCTGAAACGAAAAAGCAGCCAGAAAGAAGCTTTGGGAAGAAGCGGGCATGATCTGGTGTGAAAGGAAATGCACAGAATTATCGATCTCATGATCCAGTTTGACACAGAAAAATGCGTTGTGACACAGAAATACTGCCATACACAACACAATTGTGAACAACCATACGACTTCATTGTCCACTGCACAAAGCGACAGTTGTTTGTTGTGGCCGGTAGTCTCTCGTCATCCACTTTCCGTGCCTGTGGTTAGCCACACAGCTTCCTTCTCTCAGAACTGGCTTTCCACTAGCAGACTGTGACCACATCTGCGGACACTTTTTCTTGTGTCTGTCTGTGACTGCGTGAAACGAACAGAGCAGCCAGAAAGAGGCCTTGGGCAAGAAGCGGACATGAACTGGTGTGAAATGGAAATGAACAGAATTATCGATCACATTCTCGACAACACCCCAGGCAAACCACAACACAACAACAACAACAGAGGGATGATGTTCAGAGGCAAGCAGTCTCTGACAACTCCCTCTCTCTGCCCCTACAGTTCTCTGAGACTGTGTCACCCCCCCCCCCACCCTCACCACCCAACCCCCACCCCCAACCCACAATCTCTCCCACCTTCCCTCTCTCTGCCCCTACCTTTTCACCCCAAGCATCCTCTCCAAAACAACTTGTGTCAGTACGTCAAACACGTTTACTCATTTTTCCCCCCTCTCTTTCCCCTTGTAATGTTGTGACGTGTTGTTTCTCTCAGTTCAAAGGTGTGGCAAGTAACTGGTTGATGAGCATGACAGAAATGCTCTCTCTCTCTCTCTCTCTCTCTCTCTCTCTCTCTGACCTTAAAAGCGTGCGTGCGTGTGTCTGTGTGTGTCTGTATGTGTGTGTGTGTGTGCATATTTGCATGGGCGTTAACGCGTTGTGTGTGTGTGTGTGTGTGTGTGTGTGTGTGTGTATGCCGGGGAGGGGGTGGTATGCATGCACACACGCATAAATACGTGGAAGGGGAGTGGAGTTGTTCACCAGTGACAATTATTATACTAATGAAAATGACATTCATGCTCCCTTTCCCCCTCCCTCTCTGAGTGTGCGCCTCTGTGTGTGTGTGTGTGTGTGTGTGTGTGCGCACGCACGCGCATGTGTTTGCGCATGTGAATGTGTAAACACGGACGTTGTCAGCGTCTGGGTGGGCTGGTGGGGATGCAAACATTCACCCACAGCTGTCTACACAAGAGAGACAGACAGTGAGACTGAACGAGAAAAGGAAAGGCCAAAGTGGTGCAAAAAGAACAAGACAACAAGCAAGTTCCCTAAAAGCTTCACCCAGTCTTGGGAAATACAATCATTCAACATGCTTTTACTGACTGTCTCCTTCAACATCGCCCTGTCTTGGGAAATACAATCATTCAACATGCATTTACTGACTGTTTCCTTCAATTTCGCCCAGTCTTGGGAAATACAATCATTCAACATGCATTTACTGTCTCCTTCAACTTCGCCCAGTCTTGGGAAATACAATCATTCAACACGCGTTCACTGAGTTATAAAAACAGATATCACCAACAAAAGAAAAGCCTCGATGTGGCCAACACCAGCCATGAGAAAGAGACCCCGGGGAAAGTGGACGAAGAAATGAGGTGAAAAGAAATGCACAGAATTATCGATCTGCAATTCTCGCCATTGCCTCAGGGCAAAAAGAGACAGACGCACGATGCTACGGGCAAGTCTCCCTCCGACATACCCTGCCCCCCCCCCCCCCCCCCCCTTCCCCCCGCCCCCTATTCTGTCGCCCCAGTTCTCTGTGGCTGTGCCACCTCCCTCGCCCACCTCTCCTACCTTCCCTCTCTCCTTCCCTTCTTTTTCACCCCAAGCAGCTTCTCTCAAACAACTTGTGTCAGCAGGGCAGACAACTTCACGGATTTTTCCCTTCCTCCACTGCCACTTTGTGACTTGTTTCTCTCTCAGTGAAAAGGTGTGGCAAGCAACTGGTCGCAATTTTTGTTGTCAAGGGGTGTGACAGCTCTGCTCTCTCTGTCCCTCTCCCTCGTTCTCTTTGCGAGCGAGCCAGCGTGAGTGTGCGTGTGTGTGTGTGTGTGTGCATGCGTGCGCATGTGTGTGTGGATGCGTGTGCACGTGCGCGTGAGTGTGCACGTGAATGCGTAGATGTGGAAGTTGTCAGCGTCTGGGTGGGTTGGTGGGGATGCAAACATTCACCCACATTTGTTGACACAAGAGTGACGGACAGTGAGACTCCACGAGAAAAAAGCAAAAAGAAATAGACAGCAAGCACGTTCCCTAACACTTCGTGAAACACAAGCTTTCAACATGCATTCACTGACGATCCCTAAAACTTCGCCCGGACTTGGGAAATACAGTCTTTCAACACACACGCTTGCTGCGTTTAAAAAGAAGGGGAAAAAAAGAAAAGAAAAAAAAAAAAACCCCGAAAAGCCTCGTCATGACCAACACCAGGCAGAAACCGGCCATGGACCAGAAATGAGGTGAAAGGAAATGCACAGAATTATCGATCCAATTCTCGCCGACGTCTTAAAAAAAAAAAAGAAAAAAAGCCATCCCCGATGTTACGAGGCATTCTGTGACAACCCACCCTCTTTCGCCACACTTCTCTGTGGCTGTGTCAGCCCCCACCCCCACCCCCACCCCTCCTCGCCCTTATCCACCTTCCCTCTCAACGTCTCCATTATTTTGTTTAGCTCAAAGTGGTCCCTCTAAAACAGTAGTCTCAGCACGTCAGACAAGAATAGACTTTTTCTTCCACCCTTCAGAGTTTTTACCCAACAGCAATGTGATTTGTTGGGTGGTGGTGTTCTCGTAGCTGCGAATAAATGAGAAAGAAACGCGCAGCCTGTGTTGCTAGCACTTGATCATTCTTTGAGGACACAGAAAGACTGCAAACGCTGGGGAAATTTGCTGCGGTTCTTAAGCATGTGATTTTTTTTTTCTTTCTCGTAGCTGGGAATAAATGAAAAACAAACACACAGCCTGAGCAGTACTTGAGAATATTCTTCTCAGGACACACACAGAGAGAATGTAGATGCAGACCGCCGTTGAAATTTGTTGTGGGTCTTAACTTATTTGTTCATTCTTTTTCTCAGACGCTCTTTGGTGATACAAATCAATCAAAGAATGCTAATAATGTTTTATTATTTACCCGTTTCTTTTTCTTTTTTTTCTACCGTGTCGACCTTTTGGCGCACGATAGAAATGTGATACGAAGTTGTGCATCAAAATCAGTTCGTTATAGGACGGGAGCAACTACCAAGTGGTTAAACTTAAAAGCGTTGGACTTTCAATCTGAGGGTCCCGGGTTCGAATCTCGGTAACGGCGCCTGGTGTGTAAATAGTGGAGATTTTTTTCGATCTCCCAGGTCACCATATATGTGCAGACCTGCTAGTGCCCGAACCTCCTTCGTGTATACTCTACGCAAGCAGAAGATCATACGCACGTTAAGGACCCCGTGATCCATGTCAGCGTTCAGTGGGCTATGGAAACAAGAACATAACCAGCATACACACCCCCGAGAACGGAGTATGGCTGCCTACATGGCGGGGTAAAAACGGTCATACACGTGAAAGCCCACCCGTGTACATACGAGTGAACGTGGGAGTTGCAGCCCACGTACGCAGAAGAAGAAGTCAGTGTGTGATGCGTGTACCTGTGTTCAATGTGTTGCACACTGGTATACCTATGTCTTACTGTTTTGAGGTTTCCATCTTACCGTCTCAGCATGCAGGTGACAGGACACACCAGCAGATAACTGTGTGTGCGTTTCTGGAGTAATATTCACATAGACTTCACAGAAAGTTGAGGATCGCTTCCTAATAGCAGGTATGTGTTCATGAAATTGTTAACGAATCCAGGATCTGATTAAACTTTTGCATGCTGCAGAATGGTCAACCACCGGCTTCTTACTGAAAATGCTAACGGCTGTTTCAGGCACGTGAACCATCAACAGCTTTAAAATGACTTTACAATAAATGCTTCAGCCAAAATAGTACAGTCATTCAGTGATTAATAAACAACAGCTGTGGTTTTGTTTTCAATTGTAAAAAAAAAAAAAAAAAAAAAAGGAACGGGTAAAAACAAAAGGAAAGGGGATCATTCTAGGCCAGCCTCTACCGACTGGGGCCCCAACACACACACACACACACACACACATACACACACACACACACACACACACACACACACACACACACACACACATTCTCTCTCTCTCTCTTTCAAAAAAAACCCCAAAAAAACAAAAAACTTCGTTCGTTCTCTCTCTCTCTCTCTCTCTCTCTCTCTCTCTCTCCTTTATGAAGCTTTTAGCGCAAGCCACCATGTCTGTGTATGACGGACCAAGTGGCTGAGGAAGCAGCTGATGCCGAGTCTGAGAGGGACACTGTGGCACTGGCAGGAAGGAAGAAGGCTGCGGGGTAAAGGGCTGGGAGGTGGGGGGAGGGGGGGGGGGTAAGGGGGAGGGGGGGGGGGTAAGGGCTGGAGAGAAAGAGAGCTGTCGTCAATAACAACAACAACAACAACAACAAAGTCAGCAACAACGACGACTACGACCATGTCAACAACCACTGCACCGTTCCATGCGAAATAGAAAGAAAAAAAGAAGAAGAAGAAGAAGAAGAAAAGAGGTCTTGTGTGTCACTGTCTCACGCCCTTGCCGGCAGGGTTCTCTTGAATGCCATTTCCTTTTTCGTCATCAGTTTTCTCTCTCTCTCTCTCTCTCTCTCTCTCTCTCTCTCTCTCTCTCTCTCTTTCTGTGTGTGTGTGTGTGTCTCTCTCTCACTCTCTGTCTAGCTCCTTTTCCTTCTCTCTCTCTCTCTGTGTCTTTGTCTCTCTCTCTCTCTTTCTCTGTCTCTCTCTCTCTCTGTCTCCGTCTCTCTCTTTCTCTGTCTCTCTCTGTCTCTGTCTCTCTCTCTCCGTCTCTCTTTCTCTGTCTCTCTCTGTCTCCGTCTCTCTCTCTATCTATCTATCTATCTCCTTTTCCTTCTTTCTCTCTCTCTATCTGTCTTTGTCTCTCTCTCTCTCTTTCTCTCTCTTTCTGTGTGTTTGTGTGTGTGTGTGTGTGTGTGTGTGTGTGTGTGTCTCCTTTTCCTTCTTTCTCTCTCTGTGTGTCTTTGTCTCTCTCTCGTCTCTCTCTCTCTCTCTGTCTCTGTCTATCTGTCTATCTCTTTAGTGAGAGAGAAACAAAGACAGAGAGACAGACACACAGAGAGAGAGACAAAGACACAGAGAGAGAGGGAGAAAGGAGGAAAAGGAGAGAAAGACAGAGAGAGACAAGACAAGACAAATTCTTTATCTCGAGGATAATAGATAAGCACTGGAGGGGTAAATAAACAAAAACGGTCATGCACGTAAAATGTTAAATATTACATGTTTTGCCTGAGTGTGTATGTGTGCGTGCCTGAGAGAGAGAGAGAGAGAGAGAGAGAGAGAGAGAGAGAGAGAGAGAAGGAAAAGACGAGCGCAATAGCCGAATGGTTAAAGCGTTGGACTTTCAATCTGAGAGTCCCGGGTCCGAATCTCGGTGGCGCCTGGTGGGTAAAGGGTGGAGATTTTTCCGATCTCCCAGGTCAACATATGTGCAGACCTGCCAGTACCTGAACCCCCTTCGTGTGTATACACACGCAGAAGATCAAATACGCACATTAAAAGATCCTGTAATCCATGTCAGCGCTGGTACGGCGGGTTATGGAAACAAGAACATACCCAGCATGCACACCCCCGAAAACGGAGTATGGATGCCTACATTGTGGGGTAAATAAACAAAAACGGTCATACACGTAAAATGTTAAATATTACATGTTTGCCTGAGTGTGTATGTGTGCGTGCCTGAAATATGATTGAACGACACAGGAAACGAATGATGAGCGCCCAATGGCAGCCGTCAGTCGGCTCTACCCAGGTAGGCAGCCTGTTGTGTAAATGACCCCGTGTTTGTAAAGCGCTTAGAGCTTGGTCTCTCACCGAGGATAGGCGCTATATAAGTATCCATATCAATCAGTCAATCAATCAATATCTATCTCCTTCTGTCTCTCTCTCTGTCTGTCTTTGTCTCTCTCTCTCTCTCCCTCTCTCTCTTTCTGTGTGTGTGTCTCTCTCTCTTTCTCCCTCTCTCTCTTTCTGTGTGTGTGTCTCTCTCTCTTTCTCCCTTTCTCTTTCTATCTCTGTCTGTCTGTCTGTATGCCTGTCTGTCTCTCTGTATGCCTCTCTCTCTCTCTCTCTCTCTCTTTCTGTGTGTGTGTCTCTCTTTCTCCCTTTCTCTTTCTTTCTATCTCTGTCTGCCTGTCTCTCTGTCTGCCTGTCTCTCTGTCTGTCTGTCTCTCTCTCTTTGCGGGTGGAGGAAGGCGGAGGAGGAGGAGTTGGAGGAGGGTGGAATCCTGATTTCCAGCCGTCACGTGAAAGGTCACGTGTCCAGAACCATCCTGCCAGGGGACTGGATTCACTGGTGTGGGTGGGGAAGGATGTGGGTGGGGATGGGGGTGTGGGTGAGGGTGTGGATGTGGGTGGGGATGGGGGTGTGGGTGAGGATGTGGGTGGGGATGGGGGTGTGGGTGAGGATGTGGGTAGGGATGGGGGTGTGGGTGAGGGTGTGACTTGACTTGACTTGACTTGACTTGACTTGACTTCATTTACTGTCATAAATGGGGACGGGGGTGTGGATGTGGGTGGGGAAGGTGGTGTGGGTGGGGAAGGGGGTGTGGGTGTGGGTGTGGGTGGGGATGGGGGTGGGGTGTGGGTGGGGATGGGGGGGTGGGGAAGGGGGTGTGGGTGGGGAAGGGGGTGTGGGTGGGGATGGGTGTGGGGTGTGGGTGGGGATGGGTGTGGGTGGGGAAGGGGGTGTGGGTGGGGAAGGGGGTGTGGGTGGGGATGGGGGTGGGGTGTGGGTGGGGATGGGGGGTGGGTGAGGGTATGGGTGGGGAATGGTATGTGGGTGGGGAAGGGGGTGTGGGTGAGGCTGGGGATGGGGGTGAGGGTGTGGGTGGGGAAGAGGGGTGTGGGTGGGGAAGGGGGGTGCGGGTGAGGAAGGGGGTGTGGGTGTCGACGGGGGTGGGTAGGGGATCGGGGTGGAGGGGTGGGAGTGGGAGAGGGTGCTGGGGTTCCGCGGCCACGACATTTTGATAATGGGACTTAAAATGCCACGCGGCTGTCGTCGCACAGTGCATTACGCTCCCCACATTCAATTCTTTTTTTTTTTTCTTTCTTTCTTTTCTTTTCTTTTTTTTTCTTTCTGTCTGTCTTTCTCGTTTTCTTTCTTTCTTTCTTTCTTTTTTTTCTAAAACCTTTGTCTTTTTCTTCATGCGCGGCCGCCTCTCTCTCTCTCTCTCTCTCTCCCCCTCTCTCTCTTATCTTCTTTATTTGATTTCAATCTACAGAGAAACACACAGAGAGACTGGGGAATAGAATGAGAGATGTAAGAGACAGACAGAATGAGAGAGGGGTACCAGACAGACAGAGAGACAGACAGACATATAACGGAGAGACAAACAGACGTATAACGGAGAGACAAACAGACATATAACGGAGAGACAAACAGACGTATAACGGAGAGACAAACAGACGTATAACGGAGAGACAAACAGACGTATAACGGAGAGACAAACAGACGTATAACGGAGAGACAAACAGACATATAACGGAGAGACAAACAGACGTATAACGGAGAGACAGACAGACATATCACGGAGAGACAAACAGACGTATAACGGAGAGAGAGACAGACAGACAGACACGAACAAGACATACAAAAATTTGCTGTTTCTTTTTGCAAAACATCAATGAGCTCTGTGTGCGTGTGCATGCATGGGGGTGGGTGGGCGGGTGGGGGGGGGGGGGGGCGTTTAAGAGCGCGTATATTTTTGTTGTTGCTGTGGTGGTGGTGAGTGTGTGTGTGTGTGTGTGTGTGTGTGTGTGTGTGTGTGTGTATGTGAGCGTGTGTGAGTGTGTGTGAGTGTGTGTGTGTGTGAGTGTTAGTGTGTGTGTGTGTGTGTGTGTGTGTTTGGTTGTTTGTTTGTGTGTGTGTGTGTGTGTGTGTGTGTGTGTGTGTGTGTGTGTGTCCAAACGTGCTCAAACGCGAAGTGTCGAGGGGGTAAAACCCTCGGTCTCTCTCACCCCCTCCCCCCCTCCCCCCTTCACACACACACACACACACACACACACACACACACACACACACGCGCGCACGCACAAGGCATTTCCATGACAGGCACCGACAGGACGCAATAAAGGTAACAATAAACTCTGGGTCGATGGCCTTTCTCGACCATCCAGCGCTCTCCCACCCCCGCCCCCACCCCCCTACACACATTCCCCCACCCACCCCATTCCCCTGTCATCACCAGGACCAGGTGGCATCCATCCGCGCCTCTCTCCTCTTGTTGGCAACAGACACATACCACGGCCACACACCCCAATTATTGCTGCCACTGGTCACACACGTTCTGTTCGCTCAAAACGCGACAGGTATAGAAAGGCAGACAGACAGACGGATAGATACATACATACATACATAGATACATACAAACATACATACATAGGTAGGTGGATAGTCGGGAAGGCAGGCAATCAGACAGACAGACAGACAGGTAGGTACGTACGTACGAACGTAGGCAGGAAGGCAGGCAAAAAGATAGATAAACAGACAGACAGACACACAGACTGACAAAAACAGACAGACAGACAGTGATAGATAAAGCTAGATCAAAAATATAGAAAGATTAATACTATAGTCGGACGGAGGAACGGACCGTCAGACAAACCTTGCCTGCAGACAGACAGACAGGCAGACAGGGAAAAGACTAATGGCTGGACGGACACAGTCAGAACGCTGCGCTGCGTTGCACGAGTCAGCAGTGCTTACATTGTGCACGTGCCAACCAACCTCTTCCTGTTCACCCTCTTCACCTCCCGTCGTTGACTTCACCCCCCCCCCCCATCCCCCCACTCCTCCCCACCACCCTCCCCTCCCCCCCTTCCCTCTAGACTGTTCCCGTTTTTCATGTTTATTCTTCTCTGACAGCTTGGACAAGGTCCAAACCACACATCCACCACGCACAGGAACCCAACTTCTGCCATCTTTCTCCAGTTTGAAAAACAGTTCACCTTAAAAGTTAAAACAAAATTGAAAAGAAGGGGGAAAAAAAGGGGGGGGGGGTCTTCTACACACAGGTGGGCCCATCTGGCTCTGGTTTTGAAGAATGGGGTCATTTCTAAACGCACAGCGGAAAATGTCGATCAACGCTGAAGTGAATCCAGACCATTACACACACCACCCCGTCTACGAAGGAAGAGTGTGTGTGTGTGTGTGTGTGTGTGTGTGAGGGGGGGAGGGGGGGGCATGGGGGGCGGAAGGGGGGGGGGGACGAGGGTGGAGAGGGGTGTATATCGGTGTCGCTGTGTCTCTATCTTTGTCTGTCTGTCTGTCTTTCTGAGATTACCACTGCCGGTCATTACCGAGAGCAAGGAACAGGGAAAAAATCAGATTCAAAGTCCGTCCGTAAGTACCCTTCCACTGTCCCTGATCAGAAATTGGAATCGAGACTAAAAGAAAAAATACACAAAATAAATAAATGATGATAATCATAATCATATGCATAATCAGAAGAAGAAGAAGTAGTAGTAGCAGAAGAAGAAAACATAGCGGCAAAATCATTGTCAAATGTCGGATGAGACAAAATGAAAGGAGACGAGAAAAAAGAAAGCACATGCACACACGTGCACGCTTACCAGCAAACTCAGCGCGCATGACCGCTGTCCGAATGTCTTGATACCAGTTCGGTTATAAACGCGATACATCACAGTAAAAAATAAATTATTAATAATAAGATTCATACTAATCTTCATAATATCAAAGTGTCAGTTTCGTCGTTTGCGTTGATGTTGTCAACTAATACCAGTTTCCATGCATTTCTTTTTCTTTGTGGGGAAATAGTTCACTGTTGTAGCTCTGACTTCGGGACTGATGAATGAATGATGGGGGGGTGATGGGGGTGATGAACAGGTTGATAGGGGGTCCAGTCAGGATGCCACTCTTTGACACTGCCTTTCATTCTGCTGCATATGACATCAACTGGTCTCTCTCTGTCTCCGTCTCATCTTCCTCCCCAACTCTCTTTCTTTCTCCGTCCCCCAGATATATTCCCAGTAATTCACGCAAATGGCAAAAAAAAAAAAATAAATAAATAAATAAATCAAACAGAAAAAATAATGTGAAAACAAAAACCAAACACCGACAAAGAACACTTCGTTCCCTCGCCCCACCCCCCTCCACCTCTTAGCCCTCACCCCTTCGACGCCCCCCCCCCCCACCTCCCCTCCATCTCTCCAAACACTCCTTCCTCACACACATCCATGCCCCCACCCCTTCCACCACCCCCCCACCCCGCTTCCCCCTGCCCCCACTACTCCACCCCTCCAGCAATCCTTTTCTTCAGGTTTTCCGGGAGAGTGCCATCGATTTGTCATTAATGCAGATACACGACACACTAAGACACAAAGCTACACACAGACTGTTGGGGTCTGTGCTCGCAAATGACGAGAGAAGAAACGGGGAATAGAGGAAGGAAGGGTGGCGGAGGAAGGGGGGGGGGGAACTGGGGAAGGGGGTGCGGGTGGGAGGGTAGGGGGGGGGTCGTAGCAGAAGGAGGAGGCCCGATGAGGTTTAGATAGGGCGGGGGAGGAGGCGGGAGAGGGTAAAAGGGAGAGGGGCGGGGAGAGGAATCAGTAGGGCGGGGGGGGGGGATGTGGAAGGGGGGTGGAGAGAGAGAGAGGAGGAGGTGGACAGGAATGTTGTGTGATGTGAAATGCGGATGTTGTCAAGAGAAAATGAAACCGAGATAGAAAAAAAAAGACAAGTACACAGACAAAAGAACAGCAGCGGAAAACCCTGACATAGGTAACGCGAAGTGGAGAAATAAACAACAAAAAACAAAAAACAAAAACAAAAAAACTAAAAAAACCGCGTCTCTCATAAACAGCTCACACCATGTCTCATTAAAAAAAAAAAAAAAAAAAAAAAAAAAGATATGAAAAAAGCCCTGTTGATCACACAGAGCCATATAGAGGTTGAAAACACTGTCAGTATCAATCCCTTAGAACTTGGGAAAGGGAAAAAAAAAAAGGTACAAGCACACACACACATCAAAGCGCATAAACCAAAGACATGCCTTTGACATTGGCTGTTTCATATTTCTTTCGCCAGAGGATTAAGAAAAAAACAACGATAAAGTGAGTGAGTGAGTGAGTGAGTGAGTGAGTGTGTGTGTGTGCGTACGTGTGTGCGTACGTGTGTGTTTGTGTATGTGTGTGTGCATGTGTGTGAATGGACCCGCACGGCAGAAAATACTAAAAGGTAGAGAAGTCCGAGACGGAAAAGTCCAGAACTGAACAAAGTTCCAACACATGATTTCCAGGCGGAGGTACTGCCTTCACTGAAACAGCCCACGATATACCCCCAAGGGAGGTTATCCAAGAAACCTAGAGGCTGAGACATGAAGAAACAAGAGAGGCAAGGCCTTCAAGACTCACTTGTGATACACTTAAAAAAAATATAAAAATCCAAGCTTTTTATGTACTGAGTATAATTTCAGAATGTAATGTTTAAGATGAGAAAGATCAGTTTAAAGCAAATTAAGTCCCCTAGCATTAATTACAGAGTAATTTCCCTTTTTTTTACTATCTGCACCAAAACGTTTGCAAAATAAATAAAACTTCCATGCTTAGCAAAAGAAGTTCCTGTTTGAACAAAAAAATGAAAATAATGATTGCTCTTGTTGTTGGGTCAGAATATCAGATCAAAGTGCCAAGTTTAGAGAATACAAAAAATATAAATATAACAGTAAATGCAGTTTGCATATAATTAGGCTTCATTTTTGTTTTGTTTTTGTTTTTGTGCCCATCCCAGAGATGCAATATTGTTTTAAACAAGATGACTGGAAAGAACTGAACTGAATTTTTCCTATTTTTATGCCAAATTTGGTGTCAACTGACAAAGTATTTGCAGAGAAAATGTCAATGTTAAAGTTTACCACGGACACACAGACACACGGACACACACACACACACACACACAGAGAGACAACCGAACACCGGGTTAAAACATAGACAAAACTGAGAGACGCCACTTTGTTGAGAACAGAAGGAAAAGCAAAACAACGATCGGCGTTGGTTCTGACTCGGCCCCAAGGAAGCTGCTTTGCTCCAAGCCCGGGCAGGAGAATGATTATGTTTATGATCTGAACAGAAAGAACTGGCCTTGGCTTTGCTGTCGGATTCTTCATCTGTACCGTTTCCACTCTTCCACTCTTGAACACTTTCCACAAGTCACCCCCCACCCCCACCCCCCCGCCTCCCTCCCCCCACCTGCTGCTACCCACACATCAGAACTCTCTCTCAAAAAAAATGACTGAACTCAGCGCCAACCCCCCCACCCCCTCCCTGAATGGCGCACACACGCACACATGCAACCATGACGGTGCCGCGCGCACACACACACACACACACACACACACACACACACACAAATGTCAGATATGATATCATGTGACAAAATCGTCCCAGCTTTATCTGATCGACAAAAACACACAATAAAAGAAGATAAGAAAAAAAAGACAAAATCACGCGGCCACGCCACGTCTCATCACCAGCAAACTCACTGGCGAGCACATGTACACTAGGTTAAACCTAGCACAAACACACACACACACACACACACACACACACACACGCACACACACACACACACACGCACACTGGCACACACACACACACACACACACACACACACACACACACGCTTTAACACGCCTGATTTTCCGCCTCGTCTACCCCCTCAACGTACTCCAAACGATAACCACAACAGAAGATCTTGGAAGCCAGTCGTCAGCATCTGACATGCGCAAGATAAAGTGAAAGAAAAGAAAAAAAAAGACAAAACAAAACAAACAAAAAAACCACCAAAATCCACAATAACAAGCTCAATGTCTTTAAAAACAACAACAAACAACCAAATAAACGGAATAATCAAATTATTGTCGACAACAATTTTCTGGGCTATTCTTTACGACAAGCGGCCTTTCAACTTTTACAAGAATTTTTTTTTTTTTAATTCAGTGCAGGAATGCATATCCAGTTCTCTCCCTTCCCCTGTCTCTCCCCCATCACCAACTTCCCGCCCTACCTCCTCACTACCGCCACTTACACCCCCCCCCCCCACCCCTCTCTCTCCCTACACACACAACACACGCGCGCGCGCGCGTTGGCTAAGACGGGAAGAGGGCGATGATCAGAAACGGAAGTGTACTTGGAGACGGGTGGTTGAGGAGGAGGGAGCAGTTGGGGTGGATGGGGGTGGGG
This sequence comes from Babylonia areolata, assembly GCF_041734735.1. Taxonomy (NCBI): domain Eukaryota; kingdom Metazoa; phylum Mollusca; class Gastropoda; order Neogastropoda; family Buccinidae; genus Babylonia; species Babylonia areolata. Next base: position 42,353,828 of record NC_134882.1, read on the forward strand.
GGGCGGGGGGGGGGCGAGGGGGTGGAGGTGAGAGAGAGAGAGAGAGAGAGAGACAGAATCCAAACGGATAAAGACAGGCTCAGGAAAATCCATCGTGGGACACGGGCAGAGAAAGAAAATCATACAGGCTCGAAATAAGTATTTTCTCCTGCTAAAAGAATATTGCTCGTTAATGCCAACAACAACAGATGAAAAGCATCACACTGAACCCTTTCTGACAGCTAACACCATGCCTCCAAACTCAACTTCAGCAACCATTGTGCGGGAACGGGCTGTAAGACGACCATTTACATACATCATTATTTTAACAATGACTGCAGTAACGCTGCCAAACCTGGCTGAACGATCAGCTTACGTAGCACAAAGAGAGGATGTGTTTTCTCAACTGGGAGTCTGAGCTTCGCTTTGATTATCGATTGTCCCACACCCACACAGCAGTAAGCTCACACATACACACACACACACACACGCGCGCGCGCGCGCGCGCGTACACACACACATGCACACGCATACATGCGCACTAACATAAACACACATTAACGCACATACAAGCGCGCGCACATACGCACACATACATGCATGTACACAGACGCGCGCACAAACACGCGCGCACGCACGCGCGCACACACACACATACACACAGAGTAAAAGAGAAAGCGGGAGAAACAGACAGAATGAGTGAATGAGAGAATGAGAAATGGAACACACACACACACACACACACACACACACACACACACACACACACACACATACACACACACACGCACACACATACACACACACACATACACGCGCACACGCACACACATACACACACACACATACACGCGCACACGCGCACACACGCACTCACACATACACACACACACACACACACACACACAGCACAAGAGGCAAGAGGCAAAATTTAGATGCTGAGTGGCAGACACTGCGACGACACAGACACAGCCGTCATCAATTTGCATGAAAAGTGTATCTCAGTTCCGCTCGGAAGGAGGAAATGTCAAGGAAGTCAAATACAGACTTCACAAAAATGCAAAGGACAGAGGGGACGCTCAATCAGTCTGGCTCTCCGCGACTCAGCCGTTATCGTCCTTAGTGGGTGGTGTCCTGAGCACGGTAAACCAGAACTGACACTGCTGAACACCTCCGCAGTGACTCAGCAGTTGTGCAGGGTCTCCTCTGGTGTGTGGCCTCCAGGCGACCTAACATCGAAGGTTCTCCTGTGGACTGCCGACGCTGGGACTGCGACAGACGAACCCAGGAGTGGCCGTGTAGGCGAGACCCGGAATGAGTGGTGTCGGAGTTAATGCCACTGAAACGGTGAAGTTGATGGGATAGCAACAACATCAACAGCAACGAAGTTATGGACGACTTCATAAAATCAGGTAGGTTTTCGTAAAATTCTTTAAAAGAAAAAATCGATAGATGATAAAAAATAATAATAATACTATGTATGCCGGCTGCATACGACACACCAGTGTCTGTATCAGTGAATTCACAAACGGCTGTTTCAGGTACGCGTGCACTATGAACAGCTTGTTTTGAAAATCGATGTTTCAAACCAAACTTTCCTGTTTATTCAGTGGTTTATTAACAACAGCTGTATTTCCTCATGGCACTCAACAAGCTGAACACCATCTGGAACAACAAAAACATCGCTCTCAGCTCAAAAATCAGACTGATGCGTTCCCTGGTTATTTCAATATTGCTCTACGCCTGCGAGACTTGGACCCTGACTGCGGACATCGAGAGAAGAATCCAAGCTGTCGAGATGAGATGCTTTCGTAGACTACTTGGCATCTCCTACAGAGACCACATCACTAACACGGAAGTGAAGAACAGAATCAAGCAAAGTATTGGACCCTACGAAGACCTTCTGTCCATAGTGAAAAAACGCAAACTTAGGTGGTATGGACACATCTCCCGATCATCTGGTCTTGCCAAAACGTTCCTGCAAGGCACCGTACAAGGAGGCAGAAGGAGAGGACGGCAGAGGAAGAGATGGGAAGACAACATCCGGGGTTGGACAGGCTTGACGCTCGGTGACGCCCTGAGGAAATCAGAAAACCGTGAAGAGTGGAGAGGGGTGGTGGCCAGGTCAGCAGCGGTGCCCCAACGGTCTGAACCCAGACTACGGGAGAGGTGAAGGTGAAGGTGAAGGTATTTCCTCACTGTAAGAGCATGGAAGAGCGCGTGCAAGATGGCGCCTCTGGCTATGACTGGTGCTCACTGTGATCACTGGCTGCACACACCGCTGTTTGTTGAACATTCTGCATCATTCAGTTTATTTGCTTATTTATCATCATTGCTGTCTTTTTTGTCTTTTTTTTAATATTATTATTATTATTACTACTACCTTTTTCTAAATTATAATTATTATTTATTTATTTATGTAAGCTTATCTATTATTTATTCCCCCTTTTTTTTCTCTCAAGGCCTGACTAAGCGCGTTGGGTTACGCTGCTGGTCAGGCATCTGCTTGGCAGATGTGGTGTAGCGTATATGGTTTTGTCCGAACGCAGTGACGCCTCCTTGAGCTACTGAAACTGAAACTGAAACTCAGTTTACCATGCCCACATGAAGACAACTTCACAGGTTCCCGAGTGGTCCTTAACTTTTCGTGAACCCTGTACACAGGAGACGGGTCCGATCTCACCAGGAACGAGTGTGGCACTGCTGTGAATTCCCAACGATCAACTGTCTGGAAGGAACGAAGGAGGGATGTCTGTATTCAACTCACAGAGGATGAACAACGTGTGAGCCTCCGATTTCTTATTCCGTCCTGTCATTTGTGGCTGTAGTCACCCTAGGTCAGGTGGGGGTTTTGTTTGTTTGTTTGTTTGTTGCTGTTGTTTTTATAGACTGGTGTCTTCAAAAACTTAAAAAACATTTGCGTTCTAATTCTATTTTCAAATTTTATAGAGATATTAAATGTCTGAGTATGAGTCTGCAGTGAAAACATTAGGTTTGAATACACTCCGTTATTTGTTTCGGGTTTGTTTTTTTCGTTTATTTATTTATAGTCTGTTCATTTAAGATGATGATATCAGACTGTCTTTATTTGTTGTTTTCAATGTTTATCCCGTTTTCTTTGTAATCCGACCCCTTACCCCTAGAGGGCTGAAAGGTAATGAATTATTGAATATTGAGACCCAATGTTCCCAGACAATCACTCAAACAGACGTAATGAATTATTGAATATTGAGACCCAATGTTCCCAGACAATCACTCAAACAGACGTAATGAATTGTTGAATATTGAGACCCAATGTTCCCAGACAATCACTCAAACAGACGTAATGAATTACTGAATATTGAGACCCAACGTTCCCAGACAATCATTCAAACAGACGTAATGAATTACTGAATATTGAGACCCAATGTTCCCAGACAATCACTCAAACAGACGTAATGAATTACTGAATATTGAGACCCAATGTTCCCAGACAATCACTCAAACAGACGTAATGAATTATTGAATATTGAGACCCAATGTTCCCAGACAATCACTCAAACAGACGTAATGAATTGTTGAATATTGAGACCCAATGTTCCCAGACAATCACTCAAACAGACGTAATGAATTGTTGAATATTGAGACCCAATATTCCCAAACAATCACTCAAACAGACGAGAAGACGATACGTGACAATAATCATCACCATATCATTTTTTTTTTCATCACCATTATTTCTAACACAATTACTTTGTCACTAGAAAAAAATAGTTTAACGATTGCTCGTCTTACAAAATAACTCACCACACTGGAATGCACAGCCTACAACTAAAAAAAAACCCAACCAAACAAAAAAAACAACAACATCACCATGTATATAGGTAGAGACATCGATTGCGTGCAAAAGACAACAACAAATAAACAACAACAGCCGAAAAACAGCTGTAAAAACGAGGTGGTGTTTCAGCCACACGCGAGTCCGCACGCCAAACGGTTATCGTCAGACACGACGAACTTCCAAGCAGAGCGCTGTGTCAAAACAGTCCATCCAAAAATCTCGGCGTTGTGCGCGTGAAAAAAAAGAAACAAACCATTGGAGAGTTACGCGGTCATCTTTGATCTTGCGCATACGCATCTAACTTTTACTCGAAATTAATCTTGAGCAATGCCAAAGGCGATCGACATGAGCAAAAGCAGCAAACATGTGCTGTCCTCCATGTCTTTAGTTCATAACCCCCCATTGCTACAACAAAACTCTGGTCAATGAAGTGTCATCGAATGCACACATAAAAAAAGAGCAAAAAATCGGAAAAAAGAAGTCTGCTGTTTCGCACGTTCTGCCTCTCTCGATCGCCTTTGTTGCTCGAAATTTCGGAGAGCCAATCAACTTCGAGAACACAGATCATGTGACACGCCTTAGTAAGTCATGAAAGCACTGAACTCTCCAGCGGTCTATCATCTTCCTTTTTCTTCTCCTTACATTATCTTCTCTTTACAAAACGGCTCATCTCGCGATCTTTACAATACGGCTCACCTCAAATCTTCTCTTGTGTAAAAACCGAGCAGTCTCAAACGTCTTCTTTCTGTGAAAGCTGAGCAGTCTCAAAATCTTCTCTTTAAAGGAAAAGCTGAACGAATCACAAAATCTTCACTTTACGTAAAACTTTTCTCAAAATCTTCTTTTGTGTGTGTGTGAGGTTTGAAAAGCTGGACAAACCCACAATCTTCTCTTTGAATCTCAGCCGTACAACCTGAAAAACCCTTTTTCTTTGTTCCTTCAGCTCAACAATTTCACAACGCTCCCTTTCTGTTGCAACAGAACGATCGACCAGCAGCCATTCTTTGAAACATTCTTGTGAAAGACCCTCCACACACAGCCACTGAAAGAAACGCCTCCTCTTCTTGCCACCTCACTGGGTCTGTCTGTGTCAGCTTCAAGGAGGGGTCTCAGCGTGTCAGTTCATCCACATACGCAGCACACACGTCTGATTCGAAAAAAATAAAATAAAATAAAATAAACCGGGGATGGAGGATTTGAGGGTGGGGCTGAGCAGAAGTCTGACATACGAATTGACCCAAAGGGTTTATGTAAAATATCAAAATGAAATCAATAAACCAATATATATATTGATGAATACATTAAAGCAAAATCTTTATAAAAAAAATTTTTAAAAACAGAAAAAGAAAGATACATCGAAGGCAAATAACTGAAAAAAGAATGAATATGGTTCACGTTCAGCAAACTTCTCCACTCGCGCGAGCGCGCGCGCGCGCGCACACACACACACACACACACACACATTCAGACAGACAGACACAGATACACAGGCACAGACACACAAACACATCCACACCACCCCCCCTCCGCCCCCTGCCCCCTCGCCCCCACCCCCAACACACACATTCAGACACAGATACACAGGCACAGACACACAAAGATATAGACACAGAATCACAGACAAACACACACACACACACACACACACACACACACACACACACACACACACACACACACACACAGAGAGTGGAATAGAGTGGAATCGAAAAATCGAAAGTATCGGGATGAAATCTCCAACGAAACAAACAAAAAAACCCGTAAAAATTAATGTTCTCAAAAGAGACGATTTATAGGAAAATTCCAATTAATACCGCCGACGTCACAGTCTTTCCCACTCTCCACAATGACGCCAACACCAGTGAACTGAAATTGTCCGTCAGAGCTGGGCACGATTTATCGTTGCCTTTGGCCGTTAGAAAACATAAAAAATATAATTCTATGGGCCATGTCAAATTCCAAGCTAGCTAATCATCATCAGCCACAGATTTTTTTTAACATTATCTTTTGAGTATTTATTGCTCCTTGCTGCTCTCTCTCTCTCTCTCTCTCTCTCTCTCTCTCTCTCTCGACGTGTCTGCGAACACCCATCTACGTTGTGTGTGTGTGTGTGTGTGTGTGTGTGTGTGTGTGTGTGTGTGTGTGTGTGTGGCTATGTTTGTAGATTTGTGTATGGGTCGATGGCCCTCACAATTAAAATATTTGTCATTGTCATTGTCACGGCTCGTGACGGTCGCTATGCATGTGTTCATGTGCAACTCTCTTTTCCATCCCTTCTCCCCCTTTCTCTCCCACCCCCCTCTCTCTCTCTCTCTCTTTCTCCCTTCTCTCCCTCTTTCCATCCCTCTCCTTCACCTCCCTCTCTCTCCTTCATGCTTTTACACGTGCATATCTTAGGATATGTGTGTGTCATGTCCCTTCTCCTGAACGTTTTGTGAACTCTGAGCGAGTTCAGAAGTCTATCTGGTGGGGAGAGAAAGATTTCCCTGGGCTTTTGATGCCAAGCTCTGTCAAGAGACGGATCACCGTTCCAGCGAGGGAGCTGTTGGGTGTCGTCTGACAGAAGTAGTGGGGTGTGTTCGTTGTCACCCCCTTCTTTCTGTGTGTGTGTAGGTCTGTGTTTCACCCTGGGCCAGCGGTGTGCCTATTTACCTGGTGACAGGTGAGGGAGTCTGTGTTTGTCTGCGTAATATTAATGTAGTGATGTGAATTGTGATATTGGTTGACATCAAAGTGAGGTTTAGGTTGCTTGCAAGGTCGGGGTGATGTTTTTTTTTTTAGTGGAAATCTTTTAAATCCAGCATTCTTTTATCTCTAAATATTTGGGGGGAATTAGTAAATTTGTCGTGTTTAGGTGTATCATTTTGCCATAATTATATTCAGCTCGGATTGTTTCAGGTCTGTAATGGTGATTGTCTAATTGCAGTATGTACATTTTCCCAAACATTTTTGTGGGGATGGAAATGTGATGTGATTGTAATGTAGCCCGACTGGTGCTGTTTATATCATTCGGAACTAGCATGATGGAAACAATATTATTGCCATTTGTGGTTAGTCATAATGTACGTTTGGGGCTGTGTGTTGGTTTAACCCTTTTATTATTTGGAAATGCGAAAATAGACGAATCAAATACTTTTCACGGCGATAGCTTTGTACGCCGAGGCCGATAGCTCATGTAAAAGGTTATCCACTTGCTTTGGTTAGCGTAATGTATATTGCGTAAGGAAGAGATCAGTGGGGAAGGGGGGGGGGGGATGTACTCTTCTGCAACTAGTAAAAAAAAAAAAAAAGAACATAGTCTACAGAGCCAGCGAGGTGTTACAGGTTTTCCTGTGTTTCCGTCCCTTCCGTGCCACTGCCTTCGACGGGTCTCCGGGACAAGTCTGGAATGGTCCTCGTCCCCCTTCTAACGTGTCACCCCGAAACTCCCGTCCCCGTTCCCACTTTCCCACTGTCCCTCTTGCCCGACCAGCTTCAGCCAGCAAACTACCAGCGTTGTCCGTCCTCGGCTGTCAGCATGTGTCTGAACTCTGGCAGCGTGTTTGAGCAGAACTGGCGCTGCAGTTGACTGCAAAATTGTAGAATTGGGCTGTAGTTAGACAGAGGTTATCATTGTGTGTGTGTGTGTGTGTGTGTGTGTGTGTGTGTGTGTGTGTGTGTGTGTGTGTGTGTGTGAGTAATGCTTGGGTTTGTGGCGTTCATTTGTTTATGTATTTTTGCATGACCACAGTAAAACGAGCTGAATTCTTCTGTGTCTCCGTGTTTGTGTTGTCGGGACGTTAGCTAGTCTGGGAAGGGGCGGTGGTACATGGGCAACCCCTTACGGTTGTGACAGTCATTGTCATTGTCATTCTCTCTCTCTCTCTCTCTCTCTCTCTCTCTCTCTCTCTCTCTCTCGTGTGTGTGTGTGTGTGTGTGTGTGTGTGTGTGTGTCAAGTCTATAATTATTTAATTGATCAATTCATTTCCCTTCCAGCTCCTTGATGACAAAGTGGATCAATGACAAGCAATCACCACCCCTCACCTCAGCATTCATCACTGCGGACACAATCAATGGCGGCTGCAACGGGAAGCTTTTCGTCAAAGAAGCCGCAGCTTCAAGCTTCCAGTCACCCGAATTTCTATAACGGAATATGAAAACTCTCTGAAGTGGCTAATACCCGAGAAGACAAAGGAACTGACCCAAGTACCATTTTCTACCTTGATTAATCATAGATGTGGATTTCCACACACGTTTCTATTTATTGTGCGTGCATGATAAGTTGGACAATATATTTTCCAATAGTGCCAAGCTAAAAATTCCATGGCAATATGCAGAATGAATGAGCAATTATGATAATGTGCAATGTCTACTTTCGTGTCTTTCAAACATGTCTATAATAATTATCAATTACAATGTTTTAAACTGAACATGCATGTCAGTGCAAAGCTACTACATGAAGGCCTCAAATGTTCATTACTGCTTCCCCCCCCCCCCCCCCCCACCCTTTTTTTAAAATAATAGTCATGATTAATGCTTGTTTCGTGGTCAGTAAAATTGTGTACATTTGGTTTGCCGCATCTGGTAGGATTTATTCTTATGATATAATAACTTTATTCTTCCTTTCCTTTTTTATTATTTTTTTATATCATACCTTACCCTACCTTACCATCTCTTCTCTTATCTTTCCTAATCCCACCTCATCATATCATCTCGTCTTATCCAATCCTAGTTGGGAACAAACAGGCGACGTAGACAAACATACCAAGTCTGAAGCCCTCCCATTATGTAAAGACATGTATGACAACTCAGTATGGTATCGGTATCAGTAACTCAAGGAGGCGTCACAGCGTTCGGACAAATCCACATACGCTACACCACATCTGCTAAGCAGATGCCCGTGACCCGGCAGCAGAGTAACCCAACGCGCTCAGTCAGCATGGAACGTACCGAACCAATTCTGCCAATCCTTATGGGGACGGTCAGTCTCCTGGCTTCCTGACAGAACGAATGGAAACAACTGTCAGGGGCCCTGCACCCTTCCTGTCCACCAAACTTTTCGCGCTGTCCACAATTTCCCGGCGCGAAATTCTTCCCCATTCTCCAGAGGAGGACGACTCCTTTCCTGGGCGCGCTATCTTTCCGTTCTCCCCCACAGGAGAATGAGTCCTTCTCACGCCACATTCGTGACGTGTGTTTTTGACCCCGACGGTGCAGGTTTGGATTGGCTGGGGCCCTGTCGGGGATTCCAGCTGTGGTGTCTGTGTGCTGCATGCTGTGTTTGGCGGTGCACAAAGATCAGCCCCCCATGCTGGTTATCACAGGGCGTCTGAAAGGGGGGTAACTCTGTCTGCCGTCGTGCTGTTATAGAGAAAAGCCAGTTCCTTTCTTTGCCCCTCGCCCTCCACCCTCTCTCCCTCTCTCTGTCTGTCTCCCTCTCTCTCTGTGTGATAAAAAAAAAATCTTGCTTTCTCTCTGTCTCTCTCGATGATAAAGAAAGAATTTATCTTCTCTCTCTCCCTCCTCTCTCTATCTGTGTCCCTCCCTTCCTCTCTCTCTCTCTCTCTCTCTTTGAAAGTAGTCCCCCCCCCCTTCCCAAACAGGACAATAAAAACTAAATGAAAATTACTGCGTTTTCTTTTTCTAAGTCAGTGGCTGGCTTGAGAAGCTTTGACAAGCCACCACCACCTTGAACGTTTTGCACAGCAATTCTGAACTGATCTGAACTTCAAAAGAAAGACCAGATTCCACAGTTGCCAAGTGTGTTACTTAAATGTTAGTTTGACTGGTCAACTAAAAGTGACTGTGAGACAGGTACGGTTATGAAGCTGGCGATGAACAGACACCCCGTGTACAGCAATCCACTTTGCACACCAAAAAGAAGATAAGAATCGAATAGAATAGAATATGTCTTTATTACCAAGTGTACTGGGGTCACAAGGAATATTGGGGGTCGGGGGCAGTGCGGGGGTGGGGGGGGGGGCAGTGCGGGGGTAGTACATAACGAGGTACGAACATAAATCGAAAATCATACACAAACACAGATACATACATGTGCATATCAATAGAAAAACTTGTGCATACTCACACATGCACGTACGCACACACACACACACACACACACGTTTAAACAGAAGCCGCATATTACACAAGATAAGAATGACATTACTATCTCACAAAGAGAAATAGGATTAGAACTCACAAAGAGAAATAGGATTAGAACTCACAAAGAGAAACAGGATTAGAACTCACAAAGAGAAATAGGATTAGAACTCACAAAGAGAAATAGGATTAGAACTCACAAAGAGAAACAGGATTAGAACTCACAAAGAGAAATAGGATTAGAACTCACAAAGAGAAATAGGATTAGAACTCACAAAGAGAAATAGGATTAGAACTCACGGCAGAGGAAGGGTTGTCCATGGCAACATTCTGTGGAAGGATCCACTTCGAGTTGGAAAACAAATACACTTTCAGTATTAAAATAAGAAAAAAAAAATAGGTGGCGCTCATAGGGGAGAGGAACCCGAATTTCACGAAGAGAAATCCGTTGTGACAACAAAAAAAGTTATCCAACGCAATCCAGTGCCATGCAATGCAGTGCAGTGCCTTACAACACAGTGCAATACAATACAACACAATCACACATGAGCACACACACAGACATACACATCAAAATCAATACCCGACTCTTTACAGATATCGGGGATGGGGGGGGGGTCAGTTCAAATCAAATCATGTTGTTTATGGCCAAGCCGACCTCAAAGGGAACACTTCAGGGCTGATCATCCGTCAGAGGAATGTTCAAAAGTCAGTTAAAAAAAAAACACGGTGAACAGACCAGCTTCATCCAGACGTGCCCAGTCCTTGTAAAATTCACATCAAGTTCAGAAATATTGAAATCAACGTGAAAAAAAAAAAACACACACACCCAAAAACACGTATGTTACAGTTTCAGTTTCTCATGGAGGTGTCACTGCATTCGGACAAACCCATGTACACAACGCCACATCTGCCAGGCAGATACCTGACCAGCAACATCACCCAAACACCACATCTGCCAGGCAGATGCCTGACCAGCAACATCACCCAAACACCACATCTGCGAGGCAGATCCCTGACCAGCAACATCAACCAAACACATCTGCCAGGCAGATGCCTGACCAGCGACATCACACAAACCACATCTGTCAAGCAGATGCCTGACCAGCAACATCACCCAAATACCACATCTGCCAGGCAGATGCCTAACCAGCGACATCACCCAAACACATCTGCCAGGCAGATCCCTGACCAGCAACATCACCCAAACACCACATCTGCCAGGCAGATCCCTGACCAGCAACATCACCCAAACACCACATCTGTCAAGCAGATGCCTGACCAGCAACATCACCCAAACACCACATCTGCCAGGCAGATGCCTGACCAGCGACATCACCCAAACACCACATCTGCCAGGCAGATGCCTGACCAGCGACATCACCCAAACACCACACCTGTCAAGCAGATGCCTGACCAGCAACATCACCCAAATACCACATCTGCAAGGCAGATGCCTGACCAGCAACATCACCCAAATACCACATCTGCAAGGCAGATGCCTGACCAGCAACATCACCCAAACACCACATCTGCAAGGCAGATGCCTGACCAGCAACATCACCCAAACACCACATCTGCCAGGCAGATGCCTGACCAGCAACATCACCCAAACACCACATCTGCCAGGCAGATGCCTGACCAGCGACATCACCCAAACACCACATCTGCCAGGCAGATGCCTGACCAGCGACATCTCCCAAACACCACATCTGTCAAGCAGATGCCTGACCAGCAACATCTCCCAAACACCACATCTGTCATGCAGATGCCTGACCAGCAACATCACCCAAACACCACATCTGCCAGGCAGATGCCTGACCAGCAACATCTCCCAAAGGCGCGCAGTCAGGCCTTGTGCACCCATCAGGATGGACCTCCACAACGGAAGTCTGCCAGAGAACAAGACGTTTGCTCCCACGGGTTCTTCATCAGTGCGACAAAGCGCATGCTGCACACTGTGATCTCCGTTCATCGCCCTGTCCGAATGACTGAACCCTCGTGCAGTGTGACTTGATGTTCCCAGTCAAACGTGGGAGAAAAGGGGAGAGCGGGATTCGAGCCCAGACCCTGGCGGACTCTGCATTGGCACAAAAACGTCTTAACTCACTCAGTACGGCCAGTCCTCTCTTCTCCTCTACACAGACCCCTCGGATGTCCAGTGGGTGTCTGAAAGACCCAACCTTTAGCTTCCGTCGTCAGAATTGTGGTATTCTTTGTCAACATTCACCTCTTCAGTGTAAGAGCCTTCCGCTTGCAATATTTTGATGATGGTAATTGGGGTGAAACGCTGTTAACGTCGTCTCTTTCGCCGTTCGTATGGAGAGAGTTAACCATTCTGCCAACTTCCCATTTGTATGTTAAGAGTCAAACGTAAAAAGTAAAATCAAGTTTATATTATTGGTGTCCTCCAGGAACTAAAAGAGACTGTCCCGGGGGGGCAAAACCGGGGGAAGGGAGGGGGTGAGTAAAAATCATGTTTATTTGACAAGAAAAGGAAAGATGTCGATTTCCCCAAACCCCATGGGTGATAGTCAACGTCTCCACTGTCTAGCCAGGCTGAATGGGAACATCAGTCTGGGCCCTGTACAGCCCGATCTTGCCAAAGGAACCCACACCCTGTATAGTTAACCGGCTCGCCATTTCGCCACTACCGTCTAACGAGAAAAGGTTCCCTGTGGCACGTGCTGTCGCGTCATGGTTCTCTACCCGGTCCCTGCGGCTTGGGGTTGGCTGTGGTGTTGCTGCATATAATTATTGTCGCCGATTCTATAACGGCATTTTTTTTTTTTTTTTTTTTTTTTTGTCGCAATTTCTGGCACGACAGTATGCCTATACGGCGATGGGACAATAATTATATACCTGGGGGACAAGATATGGCCGGGGAGACATAATCTGGCCGGGGACAACACGTGCCGCAACACACACACACACACACACACACACACAAAGACGCAGACACACACACAGACGTAGACATATACTCACACACACACACACACACACACACACACACACACACACACACACACACACACACACACACACACACACGGCACAGGGTCATGCCGGATCCAGCAGCTTAGTGCTGTCTGCTGTGGACGCTGTGTTGTTGGACGCAGCAGGCAGAGTGTTGCGGCATATGTTGTCTCCCGGCCAGATGACGCCAGGCGGTCAGCACCCATGCTGATCACACATAGGTCGTCCTAAAGGGCAGTGAGCCGTGTGGCGGGGCACTAAAGGGCAGTGAGCCGTGTGGCGGGGCACTAAAGGGCAGTGAGCCGTGTGGCGGGGCACTAAAGGGCAGTGAGCCGTGTGGCGGGGCACTAAAGGGCAGTGAGCCGTGTGGCGGGGCACTAAAGGGCAGTGAGCCGTGTGGCGGGGCACTAAAGGGCAGTGAGCCGTGTGGCGGGGCACTAAAGGGCAGTGAGCCGTGTGGCGGGGCACTAAAGGGCAGTGAGCCGTGTGGCGGGGCACTGCCAGAGGTGAAAACGTCCCGAGTACATTCTCTCTGTCTGTCTGTCTGTCTGTATGTCTCTGTCTCCCTCTCTCTCTCTGCCTCTCTCTCTTGTCCAATTGTCAATCTGTGTGTGTGTGTGTGTGTGTGTGTGTGTGTGTGTGTGTGTGTGTGTGTGTGTGTGTTTGTTGTGTGTGAGTATATGTCTACTTCTCTGTGTGTGTCTGCGTCTTTGTGTGTGTGTGTGTGTGTGTGTGTGTGTGTGTGTGTGTGTGTGTGTTGTGCGTGAGTATATGTCTACGTCTGTGTGTGTGTCTGCGTCCTTGTGTATGTGTGTGTGTGTGTGTGTGTGTGTGTGTGTGTGTGTGTGTGTGTGTGTGTGTGTGCTGAGTTTGCAGAAAGTGCAGAAAACACTGAATGTGACCTATGTTCATTCTTCTTTTCAGTCGTTGGCCTTGCAGATAATGTGTCTATCATTTCTATTACATTTTGATGTGCACAGAATTGAAAAGGATCGTTCACGAACACGGCGGGCGGACGGGTAATGAAAAGGATATCGGGAATCCTTTTTTTTATCATTTATTTTTGTATTTACAATTATGTTGCTTACACCCAATCCGACCGTAAAGGAGCCATCTGTTCCATTGTTTATTTTGATATGGATATAGTACGGATTCTTATTTTGCGCCTATCCACGGTCAGAGACCAAGTGCTAAGCGCTCTACAAACAAGAAGTCGTTTGCACAAAAGGCTGCCTACCTGGGTAAAGCCTACTGACTGCTGCCTTTTGGCCGCTCATCATTCGTTTCCTTAGTCATTCAGTCAGGACTTAGTCACGCGCGCGCGCGCACACACACACACATACAGGCATACACACACACTCACTCACTCACTCAATCTCTCAATCACTCACTCACATTTTTGTAACATTTTACGTATATAACCGTTTTGTTTATTCACCCCGTCATGTAGGCAGCCATACTCCGTTTTCGAGCTGTGCATGCTGGGTTTGCTCTGTTTCCATAACGCAACGAACGCTGACATGGATTACAGGACCTTAAACGTGCGTAATGTGATCTGCGTGCGTATACACACGAAGGGGGTTCAGGCACCAGCAGGTCTGCACCCGGGAGATCGGAAAGATCACCACCCTTCACGCACCCTGTAAAGACGGGGATGGAACTCAGAAACCACGGGCCAGAGTCCGGCGCTCCATCTGACCACCGCACCCGTTCTGATCATACACACAACACGAACACTTCCCCAAAAATCACTGGTCAAGAAGAATCAAGTGTTTTCTTTAAATCTTACCGGATTTGTATTTCCCCCACACGGATTCACATCAGTTTCTGTGTTCGTTTTCCATCCTTGATTAATTATTTTCTTAACTCACTCAGTACGACCAGTCCTCTCTTCTCCTCTACACAGACCCCTCGGATGTCCAGTGGGTGTCTCAATGACCCAACCTTTAGCTTCCGTCGTCAGAATTGTGGTATTCTTTGTCCACATTCACGTCTTCAGTATAAGAGCCTTCCGCTTGCAATATTTTGATGATGGTAATTGGGGTGAAACGCTGTTAACGTCGTCTCTTTCGCCGTTCGTATGGAAAGAGTTAACCGTACCCATAACAATCACATCCCACCCCCACCCCCCAAATAAGTGGTCCAATAAATAATTGTCAGCTCTAAATTACTGGTGCAGTATTATTGTTGTACTGTGTAGTATTGATAATCACTGCTTGTGTCTCATTCAGTTCGGCATTTAGGTTTTCATGTTCTAATTCATAATGTACGTGTTTTCTTCCTAACGCAAAAAAATAAAGGTATGTATATATTATCTTGTTTTGTTCACACCCCTTCAAGTGAGCTTTGCCTTAATGAATAAATTCAAATTTTCAGTACCACTGATTGAATAAAATAAAATCAGCGTACGTTATTGCCTTCTCGTGAACAGCTGGTCCATACAAGAGAAAAAAACAAAACAAAACAAAAAACAAACAAACAAACAAACAAAAACACACACACACACACACACACACACACACACACACACACACACACACACACACACACACACACACACACAAGAGCCAGACAACAAAACAAGTTTTAAAAGCACTGCTGTTCTGCAGGACATGTGGAAAAACAAAACAAAAAACAAAAAAAAAACAAAAAACAAAAAAACCCAACTAACGACCAAATTTCGTGCAAGACTAGGGGATTTATTTCTGATTTATTCGCCAACCACCCCATGACTCGATACAGCGTTATCACTGGTTATGTTCTAATGATGCAGCCTTGTTCTCCAAAAGGGGGGAACGAGTTGAAGTTTGAAATGGAACAGCTGGTCTGGTGCACGCACACGCAAGCACACACAGACACACACACACACGCACACACACACACACACACACACACACACACACACACACACATATATATATATATGTATATGTGTGTGTGTGTGTGTATGTACACATACATACATGCACTCAGAGAGAAAGAGGGAGAGAGAAACATTGGGAGAGAGAGAGCAAGAGAGCATCATTCTGTCTGTCTGTCCGTCTGTCTGTCTGTCCGTCTGTCTGTCTGTCTGTCTGTCTCTTTCTGCTGGATGAGAAAAACATGGTCTTGTTTATTACCCACCGAAAATGAAATTTATTCAGTTCAATTCTGTGTACCCCCCCCCCTCCCCCCGTCCCCCCACCCCCCCGTCCCCACACCCTCTCTCGCTCTCTGCTGGATTAAAAAAAAAAGCATTGTCTTGCTTACTATATTGCACCGAGAAAAAAAAATCAATTCAGGTCTGTGTACCTCTGTCTCTGTCTCTCTCTGTCTCTCTGTTTCTGTCTGTTTCTGTCTGTCTGTCTGCCTGTCTCTCTCTCTCTCTCTCTCTCTCTCTCTCTCTCTCTCTCTATGCTTAACTATGCTTCGACAGTGTGGGATTCGGCGAGTGACAGTATTATAAAACCTCTATTGAGTCTGCATAGAAGAGCTGTAAAATTGATTCTTTTAAAATCTTCATCATTGACTGTATCTGATTATAAAGCTCTCGATATCCTCCCACTGAAAACAAAACTTCTATTTAACAAAGGTCTATTTATGTTCAAAATCATGTCTGGATTTGCTCCCCCCTCGCTGAAGAATAAATTTGTAATCAACACTCATCGTCATCTTCATAAAGTTATGGTACCACTTCCAAGGATCGATCTTTTTAAATCTAGTCTGTCTTATTCAGGGGGCTGTTTATGGAATGAATTATTATCCTGCCTCAATGTAAACACTGTAAAAAGCATCCCTAACTTTAAAAACATATATCGTGCACATTTATTGAAAAACATGTGATTATGTGACACATATCAATTATAAACAAAAAATCATGTATAGATTGTCAATATATATACGCCTCTCTCCTCCCCTGTCAGTCTCTATGTCTCTCCACTGTCACTGTCACTATATCTGTCTGTTGTCAGCCTCCCCTGCCTTCTTTACTCTTCCTCTTGTCCATTCTTCCTTCCGCTCTCCACCACGCCCCTACCCTATTGTCCTCGTTGTTATTCATCTATCGCGATATTGTATTGTACATACGTTCTATGTTATGTTTGCACATGCTTATGCAATTTTGACGTTGATGTTGTGAATTGACTCTCGCTTTTTTTTTCTTTTTTTTTTTTTTTTTTTTTTTACTTTGTTGCTTTTTTTCCAATTATTATTCATGCCCAGAGGGCTGGATGTAAAAAAGTACTTTGTGCTTACTCCTTTACCCTCGTAAAATAAAATTTCGTTCGTTCGTTCGTTCGTTCGTTCTCTCTCCCGTCTGTGTAACAAAGAGCTCCACTCAATGTACTCCAGCCCTTAAGTATTTTTCCGTACCATCCAGGTCATTATGCCAACGACGTTTCAACAACAACAAACAAAAAAACAACAAAAAAACAAACAAACAAACAAACCAAAAAAAAAAAAAAAAAAAAAACCCAAAGAAGCGATCGATTCACTCACACTCGTCCCCTACAAAGTCCCGCCTTTCTGCTGTCACTGAATGCTGATATTGATTCCGGCCCGTGCCGTGCCGCCGATGAAAATTATCAGACCATTAGAAACCAGCATCAACACAGCCACAGCCCAAACTCCTGGCAGAAACCGGGTTAGACAGCCAGCAAGAACTCCTTTTTTGAGAGAGAGAGAGGGGGGGGGGGGGGAGAGAGAGAGAGAGGAGAGAGAGAGAGAGAGAACGAACGAACGAACGAACGAATCTTTTTTAATGAGGGAAGTGGAATAAGCATGTACATGCTTTTTTTACACCCAGCCCTCAGGGCAAAAAGAAATGAAATCAAAATGTTCACAAGATAACAAAAGGTTACAGAAAAACATACATGAAATTCAAATACATTCAATTACACAGTAGCATTTACAAGTACATAGTCATGATACCTGCATTCATGACAATAATGTATAGGAATATGGTAATGAGAGAGATAGAGTGAGTGAGTGAGAGAGAGGATGAATGAAGGAAGGAAGGAAGGAATAAATGAATGATTGATTGAATGAATGAATGAATGAATGAATGAATGGATCGTATTTCCGATAGCATTAGAGTAAGCAAACAATTGCTTTCTCCCGCCCTCGAAGGGGAAAAATGTCTAAAGAAAAAGTATGAAGAAGACCCCAAGAAATGAGTAAATGTTAACAAATTCAGAGACAGACAGACAGAGACAGAGACAGGGACAGAGAATTAAAGGTTTTTATCGACGTATGCGAGATCTAATCTAATCTGAATAAACAATCGATTTTCAAAGAGCTTGAATACAATGTCTCTTGGGAAGATGAGTAAAAAAAAAAACCAATCACGTTTCTCTCTTTTCTTTTCCCCCATCGTCTGGATTATAGTGCCTTGTTGTGCTGAGTTTTGTAGGCCATTGTTTTTCCGTGTTAATGCTGATCGTTAGCGCTCTGAACCTCTGTGCTACCGTGGTAGTGAATTATAATACCCATTATTATTATTATTATTATTATATTATCATTATTGTTATATTACTACTATTATCATTATCATCAGTAGTAGTAGTAGTAGTAGTGGTACTACTTCCACTACAACTACTACTGCTATCATTATCGTTATCATTATCGTAATCATTATTGAAAAGGCTGTTTCAGCTGACAATAAATCACAACGCTCACCCAACCACATCGTGGTCACATCTCTCACACCCAACCACGCACCCCCCCCCCCCAACCTCCCCTTCCACCCCCCTCGCTCCCCCCCCCCCAACCTCCCCCTCCCCACACACACACAGGTGAGGGAGCGAGCGAGAGAGAAGGGGGGGAGACGGGTGAGAGAGAAATGTTTATAAGAATTTTTTTTCCTTTAAACTCACCGTCTCCATAGAACCATTTTTCGTGAATTGAAAGATGCCCTCCCTTTCGACAAGCAGTTATATTCGTTTTGTCCAGACTTACTGTTAAATCTAACCTATCAACCTCGAACTTTAGTGCGTCCAGGTGGTTTTGTTGCCCAAAAGCAGTGTCTGACATAAGAATAACGTCATCAGCAAACAATAACAAAAACACTTCAACAGCACAAGGAATTAACTGTACGCCGTGTCTTCCCTTTTTTGTCGCCTCTATAGCAAGTTCATTGATGAAAAATGAGAGAGAGGGAGACAGAGGGATAGAGAGACAAAGACAGAGACAGGCAGACAGACAGACAGACAGATTGAAGCACTTTAAAACAAACAAACTTCTAGCAACTTTTTTTTTAACTGCCTGAGGGCTCGGAAGTAAAAATATTAGTGTTGACAGATCGACACAGTTTTTATCCGTCAACAAACAGTGCAAGAGGTTTGCGGGTAGTCAGACACCACCAACACCCTCCAACACTTTCAGGTCATCGGAGAAGAAGAGAAATGAGTTTTATTTGCTGGGACTCCGTCTAACATTCGCTTTCCGCGTGTGCGTATATATATATATATATATATATATATATATCCCTGAAAGCGGAGCATGGCTACCTACATGGCGGGGTCGTACACGTAAAAGCCCACTCGTGTACATACGAGTGAACGTGGGAGTTGCAGCCCACGAACGCAGAAGAAGAAGAAGTGTTTATATATATATATATATATATATATATATATATATATATATTGGCAGAACACATGTGTATGTTCATGAACATGTTGTTGGCTTGTTTTTGCTATATTTTGTTTTTAACACCCATCATGAAAAATATTTATTTAAAAAAAAAAAAAAAAAAGCAACAAAAAACACCATCAAAAACAGAAAAAAAATAAAGAAATCATCAATCACTGGACAAACACACATTCTCTCTCTCTCTCTCTCTCTCTCTCTCTCTCTCTCTCTCTCTCAAGATTTTATTCCAAAAAGTTTCCTTGGGGCACACAGAAAACCCCCCACAAAACACAGAAGAAAGATCATCACGAAAACACAGAAAAGAAAAATAACATCACGAAAACACAGAAAAGAAAAAATAACATCACGAAAACAAACGAACAGAAAAATAACATCACGAAAAAACAAACCAAAAGAAAAATAACATCACGAAAACAAACGAACAGAAAAATAACATCACGAAAATACAGAAAAGAAAAACAAAATCACGAAAATAAACGAAAAGAAAAATGACATCACGAAAAAACAAACGAAAAGAAAAATAACATCACGAAAACAAACGAAAAGAATAATAACATCACGAAAACAGAAAATAAAAATAACATCACGAAAACAAACGAAAAGAAAAATAACATCACGAAAACAGAAAATAAAAATAACATCACGAAAACAAACGAAAAGAAAAATAACATCACGAAAACACAGAAAAGAAAATAGCATCACGAAAACAAACGAAAAGAAAAATAACATCACGAAAAAACAAACGAAAAGAAAAATAACATCACGAAAACACAGAAAAGAAAAATAGCATCACGAAAACAAACGAAAAGAAAAATAACATCACGAAAACAAACGAAAAGAAAAATAACATCACGAAAAAACAAACGAAAAGAAAAATAACATCACGAAAACAAACGAAAAGAAAAAGAACATCACGAAAACACAGAAAATATAAATAACAACGAAAAAAAATAACATCACGAAAACAAAAGAAAAGAAAAATAACATCATGAAAACAAACGAAAAGAACATCAAGAAAGACAGAAAAAAAAATAACATCACGAAAACACAGAAGAAAAAAAATCACGAAAACACCGAAAAAAAATAACATCACGAAAACACAGGGGGGGGGGGGGGGGGGGGGAAGAAAAAAAAATCATCACGAAAACACAGAAAAAAAAATTATTACGAAAACACTGGAAAAACACATAAAAGAACAACACTAAAACACATAATAAAAAAAAAATCACGAAAACAAAGAAAAACAACAAACACAGAAAAAAAAAGAAAAAAAAAAAAAGCATCACGAAAGCACACGGAGAAAAAATATCATAGCAGGCCCAAATAACGAAACGTCACGGAAGCCCGGGCAAAAAACAAAAAAAAAAAAAAAAAAAAGAAAGAAAGAAAAGGCCGCCAAAGAGAGCATCAGACCTGAGAAACTGCGTGAAAGCCTAGTAAAAGGGTTATCACGGAAGCCCAGCAAAATGCACATCAAGCCAGCCTATGAAGAAGTGGAACACTGTGAAAGCTATTTACAGGAATATCATGCACTCTCTTCTGGCCACGCGAAGAAGTGAGAGAGAGAGAGACAGACGTACAGAGGCATACAGAAAGAGAGACAGACAGAGAGAGATAGACAGATAGAGAAAGAGAGACAGAGAGAGAGAGAGATAGACAAAGAAAGAGACAGACAGACATAGACAGACAGACAGAGAAAGAGAGGGACAAACAGACAGAGAGACAGACAGAGAAAGGAGACAGACAGACAGGGAAAGATAGAGACAGACAGAAAAAGAGACAGACAGACATAGGCAGATAGCAACAGAGACAGACGTGCAGAGGCATACAGAAAGAGAGACAGACAGAGAAAAAGAGATAGACAGACAGAGAAAGGAGATAGACAGACAGACAGAGAAAGAGACAGACAGACATGGGCAGACAGCAACTGAGACAGATGTGCAGAGGCATACAGAAAGAGAGACAGACAGACACAGAGAGAGAGACAAAGACAGAGATGGAGGCAGAGATAGAAGCAGACGGGCGGAGACAGACAGACAGAGAGAGAGGTGTGGGGGACAAAGACAGAAGAAGAAGAAGAAGAAGAAGAAGAAGAAAACATATCTTTATCCTTTTTTTCTACTCTTGCACAAGTCAGCTGTACAGAAAATCCTTTTCCTCGTCAGTGTATTTTTGCGGACGTTTCTTCTTCTTCTTGTTTTTTCAGTCAAGACACCACGCTTTATCAACATTATCAGTGCACACTCTAAGGCTGCACAGTTTCACTCACAACATTTGGATCATCCAGACACCGGATATCACTTGCCATCTGATAAAGCAAATGAATAAACTAACCAACGAACGAACGACCGACCGACCGACCGAACCAAAGAACGAAATGAATGAATTCAGGAGAAGTTTATGATTCGATGAAATGCTTTTCACAACGGGATGCCTGAGAGATAGCGCAATTTACCACAAAGAAAAGAGGACCAAAGGGAAAAAGAAAGATTTGGGGGAGGGGGCGGGGGGGACGGAGGGGGGTCTTTTGGAAAATCAACCTCTGTTCGCAAAAAGATAAAGATAAAAAAAAATAAATAAATAAAATAAAAACACATCTATGCCAGATGCGTCACAGATCCTCATGGCAAACATTGTCCAGGCCTGGAAGGATGATTCCACAGCCCACTGCAGCGGAGAGAAAAGAAAGCAAAGAGTGACAAATCAAGAACCACGAAAAGACCTCGTGCAATCTCATTACTGCCCACGTGACACGACACGGAGAGAACAGTTCCGGAACTGCGCGGCAGAAAGCGTCATGGACCCTGCAAAAGAAATTAGCATGTTGCTTCAGCTGCGATGTGTTTGTGGAAGGGGATAACTGAATCATCTGCTTCACTTTCTTTTTTCTTTTTCTCTTTCTTTTTTCCATAGAAGATTGGTGGTTTATAAACATCTCGCATTTTGCTTTCTTCTTCTTTTTTTTTTTCTCTGTTCCTTCTTTTCTTCCCTCTCTTAGTTCTTTCTCTCTCTCTATATATATATATATATCTTTAGCCCTGTCCAAAAGCATCATAACGGCACTATCAAAAGCGGGTCTTTAGACAGAAACAGCAAAGGACGAGGCTGATGTGATATATTTATAAGCCATCCTGTGTGAAACAGATCGTCTGTGTCCACTGAATTTCATCCACGACAAAGAAATATGTTTCAGGAAGTTAGAAAAAAGCAAATCAGCTTGTTTCTCTCACCATTTTTTTCCCATTAACCTAATCTGGCAGACAGAAATACATGGGACTCCATGAATCTGTCTCTGTCTCTCTACCTGCCTGTCTGTCGATCTGTGTGTGTGTGTGTGTGTGTGTAATGAGTTGTGATCTGATCACCAGTTCCTCGTGAACTGTGCTCGACAGTAACTGTATTCATGATCACTCACTCTGCACACCGATGTCTTGCCTTTTTACCTGTGGCCACACACTTGACATGTGCAGTTTGATGAATGCAGACCTAGAATAAAGAATGTCTTAACAGCACAGCAAGTCTGGCCTGTCAATGTATGTGTCCAACCATCGCCCTCGGTCTTCTACACCCTGGAATATCCCCAACTGATGTCATACCTGGTCTGCCATATTTCCCGGAGAATGACCACAGCTGTTGCCATACCTGGTCTGCCATATTTCCCGGAGAATGACCACAACTGTTGCCATACCTGGTCTGCCATATTTCCCGGAGAATGACCACAGCTGTTGCCATACCTGGTCTGCCATATTTCCCGGAGAATGACCACAGCTGTTGCCATACCTGGTCTGCCATATTTCCCGGAGAATGACCACAGCTGTTGCCATACCTGGTCTGCCATATTTCCCAGGGATGACCACAACTGTTGCCATACCTGGTCTGCCATATTTCCCAGGGAATGACCACAACTGTTGCCATACCTGGTCTGCCATATTTCCCAGGGATGACCACAACTGTTGCCATACCTGGTCTGCCATATTTCCCAGGGATGACCACAGCTGTTGCCATACCTGGTCTGCCATATTTCCCAGGGATGACCACAGCTGTTGCCATACCTGGTCTGCCATATTTCCCGGAGAATGACCACAGCTGTTGCCATACCTCGTCTGCCATATTTCCCAGGGAATGACCACAGCTGTTGCCATACCTGGTCTGCCATATTTCCCAGGGATGACCACAGCTGTTGCCATACCTGGTCTGCCATATTTCCCAGGGATGACCACAGCTGTTGCCATACCTGGTCTGCCATATTTCCCATGGATGACCACAACTGTTGCCATACCTGGTCTGCCATATTTCCCAGGGATGACCACAACTGTTGCCATACCTGGTCTGCCATATCTCCCAGGGAATGACCACAGCTGTTGCCATACCTCGTCTGCCATATTTCCCGGAGAATGACCACAGCAGCCAATATCCGTAGCTGTCTGCCAGGTGCAGAAAGATCGGGCAGCCATGATCGTATTGACTGCCGGCCGCTGACAAGTTAGATCGCTGGTCTGGATGCCAGTCACTGTGCTTTATTTGAACTATTTTATTCTTAAGGGGGCAGTACTACCTAGCAGGGAGTGATTTTTTGTTTATTTTTCTTTTCAGGAAGTATTCATTGGATTTTCATCAAATTTGGTCACATGATTTATTACTATGCTTTATGGAGAAAAAAACTTTGAAGTGACAAACCTAGCTAAAAATCTTAGAAAAAAAACAAAACAAATCATAATGAACAAATGCGAAATGCTGTGATGAAAAGTCTAGCTTCATTTGTACACACTATATCTTATATTTGTAACTTTGGGAGGATACCCTTTAGCTTGGAGATAGTAAACTAGTTTGTCTGGGACCTGAACAAAGGAAAAGTGTGTATGTTGTGCAGTTCATGCTTGAGGAGCGCACTAACTTTATATATATATATATATATATATATATATATATATATATATATATATAATCAACAACAGTACACGATGACATTTAAGTACTGGTGCTCTGATTATTACAATTTTAGTATAGGATCAGGAGCTTAGTAAGAGAGGCTATCTCCGTGTAAATTTTGAAGGCTCTAGTTTGAAAAACCAAGAAACTATAGTGTAAAAAATGTCTGAAACTGTGCATTTTTGGAGAAAATCGAAGACATTATTTTGCCCACTACCGAGTAGGCACTTCAAAACATTTATTTTGTATAAAACTCAGCACAAACATTAACCAGCACTGGGAGCCGCCATTTGCAAAAGGGAAGTAACTCGGGGGGGCGGGGGGGGGATTTGTTTTCGTCACAGTTTGGAGGGGGGGGGCGTTTTTACTTGACACTAGCTAACGACCAAAATTGTCAAATCAGAACCACAAATACATGTTTTGGGGTTAACACCCATCTACTGTGAGCCCACATTTCTGCAGTTTGGTGTCGAATTGACTTGAAAAAAAAATCAAACTGTGAATGAAAATATAAAGATTTACCTATGAAATGGTGTAACATACAAGTATGTACAACAACAACAACAACAACAAAAAAAAAAATCTAGGTAGGTCTGCCCCCTTAAGATTATGTTACTTTTGTTCAGTAAAATCAACCACATCATCGAAAAGTACACACGAAAGAAGGTATTGCACTTTTAACCCAATGCTACTTTGATCTTCTTTAACTAGGTTTCAGCATTCTTCTTCTTTTCCTCTTTTGTTATTTTTCTTCTTCTTCGTTCGTGTGCTGCGACTTCCACGTTCATTCGTATACGCGAGTGGGCTTTTTACGTAGATGACCGTTTTTACCACCACCATGTAGGCAGTCATACTCCGGTTTGGGGTTGTGTGTGTGTGTGTGTGTGTGTGTGTGTGTGTGTGTGTGTGTGTGTGTGTGTGTTTCTTGTTGTTGTTGGTTTTGTTGGTTTTTGTTGTGTGTTTTTTTTGGGGGGGGGGAGGGGGGAAGGGGTGGGGGTGGGGGGGGGGGGGGCTGCTGCATGCTAGGTATGTTCTTCTTTCCATAACCCACCGAACGCTGACATGGATATCAGGATCTTAAACCTCTGTATTTGATCTTCTGCATGCGTATACACACGAAGGGGTTCATGCACGAGCAGATCTGCAAAATCTGCTTACCAAAGAGACCGGAAAAAAGCCCCACCATCCTTGACCCACCAGGCGCCGTGACCGAGATCGGAACCCGGGACCCTCAGGTTGAAATAATAACATCTGAACCACTCGGCTGTTGCGCCCGTCAGGTTTCAACATTCACGTTACTATGGTAATCAGTGTTGGAATATTCGCCGTGTTCTGCCGACCACTTTTTTCATCTGATGATATCAGGCACCTTCCCCCCCTCCATCCGCTGGGCTCGGTGGGTGGGAGTGGTATGGTGAGGGGGGTAGAACAGCGAGGGAGGGGGGGGGGGGGGTAAATCGGTTAAATATAATATCTAATATAAATTAAATGATTAAACATTCTGAACGCGCATACCCCTGACCTTAGCAAAAAAACCCAACGCATGGGTCTGGCTTTGAGAGACACTTTCAAGGTTTGTATAAAACCATTAACAGAAAAAGAAAACAAACGCCCCCCTCCCCTCCTCACGCTCTCCAAACTCCCCTCCCCATCCATACCACTCCTACCCATCATCCCCCCCACCCCCACCCCCACCCACCACACCACATCTCCTCTGTTCATCTTTCAGTGGGATGATTGAAAACCATTGCACGGCGACAAGCTGTTGACTCTCAGCCGTCATCACAACTGTCGGTGCTTCGGAGGAAGTTGGTCCCCGCCCGGTGTAGCAACCTAAACGTACCCCCGGGTGTTTTTTTTTTTTCTTCTACCCCGGGTTCAAGTCTGACAAGCCCGGACTAATCACAGGTACACGTATGTATGTATGTATCTATGTATGTATGTATCTACAGATAGACAGACAGACAGACAGATATATAGATAGATAGATAGATTGTGTGTGTGTGTGTGTGCGTGTGTGTATGTATGTTTATACGTGCGTGTGTGTTTGTGAGAGGAGAGACACAGAGAGAGACATGGTGATGATGATGGTGATGATGATACTGATACAGCACCTATCCTCGGGTCAGAGACCAAGCTCTAAGCGCTTTACAAACACGGAGAGTCCTTTGCACAACATGCTGCCTACCTGGGTAGAATCGACTGGGAGTTGCCTTCGAAGCGCTCATGTAGAGCAGGCCTCTCGGAATCCGAGGATCACTGAGAAGAAGGTCATCGGCGACAAGCCATGTGGTGACTAGCCTGGTAATAACCCCACCCTCCCACCTGAGTATAAGTATCAGTTAGTCAAAATTGCTTCCATCCCCGCCCCATTTGGATATTACCTTCCTACCCCCTACACACACACACACACACACACACACACGCACACACACACACACACACTCACACACACACACTGACACACACCTACCTCCCGATGGTTCCCTTCCGTAAGGTTGTAATGGAGAGTATGGGTCATGGTGCCACCCCCACACCGGGTGTTGGGGGACAGGGGGTTCATTAAAGGCTTGCCCAGAACGACCCCCCAACACCCTTCCTCTTTCAATGGCTTGACTGAAACTGTAGAAAAGGCGCAATTTCCAACTACTGGAGAGGGAGGGAGGGAGAAGGGGGAAGGGGGAGGGGGGCAATTTCCAACTACTGGAGAGGGAGGGAGGGAGAAGGGGGGCGGGGGGGGTAATTTCCAACTACTGGAGGGGGTAGGGAGGAGGGAGAAGGGGGGATAATTTCCAACTACTGGAGGGGTAGGGAGGGAGAAGGGGGTAATTTCCTACTGGAGATGGGTAGGGAGGGAGATAGGGGGTAATTTCCAACTACTGGAGGGGGGTAAGAAGGGAGGGAGAAATGGGTAATTTCCAACCACTGGAGGGGGGTAAGAAGGGAGGGAGAAATGGGTAATTTCCAACCACTGGAGGGGGTAGAGAGAGAGGAAGAAGTCGATCTAGATTACCCACAAATTATTCGAGGGGGGGGGGGGGGGGGCGAGGGGGGGAAGGGGGGGAGGCATTCAACACTAGCCCAAAGTGTCCCCGTGGTTAAAACCCAGCAGGGGTGTAGTTTGAGGCTGTGACACCGGAACAGGGAAGGCTATATCGAGTTACGTTGAGAGAGACAGAGAGGAGGATGGAATGACAGGAGCGAGGAAGGGGAAAGAGGAAGGAGGAGGAGGAAAGGGAAGAGGGGAGAGGTCGGCTTTCTTGAAGCCACCTTGCGTAAATATGACACCCGGCGTCTTGAGCCGAGCTCAGCTGGGATCGTGAGAAAAAATGGTCATTAATGTTCACAACATTGGCCTGTGCGTATCAAACAGTGTTGCTGTCGTTGTTGCTGTTGTTGAGAAACGATTGCAACGTTGGCCTTTACGTGTAAATGTTATCATTGTTGTAGTTGTTGTTGAGAAACAATCGCAGCGATGGTTTTTTACGTATCAGAGTAACAGTTTTATTGTTGTTGCTGCTGTTGTTGCTATTGCTGATGTTGTTGTTATTGATTTTTCTGTGTTCAGTTCGAGTTGTTGTTGTTTTGATATTTAATTCCGCATGACAAAAGCGAGATCATTAGTATTACAGCTGCTGCTCATGGTATGTTGCATATTTTTCTGTGTAAAGTGTGTGTGTGTGTGTGTGTGTGTGTGTGTGTGTGTGTGTGTGTGTGTGTGTGTGTGTGTGTGTGTGTGTGTACTAAGTTTGTGTTCTTCTTGTTGTTGTAAAATAACTAATTTCGCATGAAACAGCGCATTAACCGGCATTACAACTGCTGCTAATGTCATGTTGTTGTTGTTGTTGTCTTCTGTTTAATGTTTGTATTGTTGTATCGCATGGATAAGCGCATTAATCAGTATTATAACTGCTGCTTTGTTTTGTTGTCGTTGTTGGTGGTGGTGGTGATGGTGGTGGTGGTACCGTTGTTGTTGTTATTGTTGATTTTTCTGTGTCAGGTTTGTGTATGTGTGTGTGTGTGTGTGTGCGTGCGTGCTTGCGTGCGCGCGCGTGTGTGTGTTTGCGTTCGTGCGTGCGTGTGTGTCTGTGTCTCTGTGTGTGTGTCAGTGTGTGTGTGTGTGTGTGTGTGTGTGTGTGTGTGTGTGCGCGCGCGCGTGAACTGACAAACTTTACACGGAAAGGCGCATTAATAAGTGCTACAACTGCTGCTAATGTTTTGCTGTTGATTTTTCTGTGTCAAGTTTGTGTTGTTATTTGATAACTTCGCATGGAAGACTGAGCACATTCATCAGCACTACAACTGCTGCTAATGTTTTATTGTTGCAGTGACTAGTCACGATGAAGACGATTGTTGTTATCATTAAATGATGTTGTTGTTGTTCCCGCCGATCTTCTGGCAACTGGCATCATTATCATTGTAGCTGTTGATCGTGTTTGGTCAAATTCTATTGACTGATCGATTGATTAATCAATTCATTTCAGTGGTGCACTATTTTCCAAGCCCTATGATACATAACCATGGAATGTGAGGAGCAGCTTTCATTTACGGCATGATGATTAGTGGGATGATGAGGGTGAGTGATACGGGGATGAGGGTGATGAGGATAAGTGAGTGAAAGTGCTAGTTGAATGCTGTTACTTACCTACTGTACTTTTTCTCACCGATTACACTTATTGTTCTTCTCTTTAAAAAAAAAAAAAAAGAGAAAAAAAGTTTTACTTCTCCTTTTCTTTTCGAGAAAAGATAGAAAGAAAGAAGAGAAGACAGAAAAGCAAAAAGCAGAAAAAAAACAAAAAAATATATTGACGAACGTTCGGAAAAGCACAAGGTAGACAACTCCGCACAGAAACAGAAGGCAGCAGTCCGCTCGCTCAGTTATTTCCCTTGACCACACAACGTGAAGGCTGATGACCGACGGAATTCGGAAAGCACCAAAAGAAGCATGGTTCCGTTTCAGAAACAGTTCAGAACCATTTGGGAACCTGCACAGTTTTTAGTTCTAGGGAACATGTTGAAATAATGCTGAATATGTGGAGTGATGGCCCAGAGGTAACGCGTCCGCCTTGGAAGCGAGAGAATCTGAGCGCGCTGGTTCGAATCACGGCTCAGCCGCCGATATTTTCTCCCCCTCCACTAGACCTTGAGTGGTGGTCTGGACGCTAGTCATTCGGATGAGACGATAAACCGAGGTCCCGTGTGCAGCATGCACTTAGCGCACGTAAAAGAACCCACGGCAACAAAAGGAATGTTCCTGGCAAAATTCTGTAGAAAAATCCACTTCGATAGAAAAAAAAACAAATAAAATTGCACGCAGGAAAAAATATTTTTTAAAAATGGGTGGCGCTGTAGTGTAGCGACGCGATCTCCCTGGGGAGAGCAGCCCGAATTTCACACAGAGAAATCTTGTGATACAAAAGAAATACAAAAGTATCGACAAACAGCGGTGAACGAGCCAGTGTAATAAGCACCACTCATAACCAGAGAATGCTGTCTTACACATGCACTCCCCTTTTTTTTTTCCGAATTCAAAATCACAGGCTGTCGTTTATAAACCACTGCCTAACTGTCGAATCTTTGGTGGAAAATTCGATTTTCTAACGCATTTTGGTACGTGTGTGCCTGAAACAGTCGTTTGTGTAATCAATGAGAAGCCGGTGATGAACCATAATTGTATAGAACCTGCATGATTTACATCCCCCCCCCCACCCCCCCTTTTTTTCCAAAGCACTTGAACTCAGACTGGCTTTTATGGAATGGTCTTTAACTCTAAGTGAAGTCTGCATTGTGAGGTCTGTTTTACTTATTGTACAATTATTTCCGGGCCGGCCTGGGTGGTGACAACAATCTCTCTGCCCTTGTTCCCCTTGGAACACCACGAGATTGTCGTTCACACGGCTGTCGTGCTCACAACTAGTCTGCTTTTGTCTGTCTGTCGAAGGACATATTTATTTAATGACTACATGCTCTCGCTCTATCTCTGTCTCGGTCTCTCTGTCTCTGTCTCTCTCTGTCGCTGAGGGCTGGATGTAAAAAACAATTTTTTTAATGAAAATAAAAAAAAACACTTATCTTACCCCACTACCTCCGTGAAATAAAAATTCCTCTCTCTCATATATATATATATATATATATATATATATATATGTGTGTGTGTGTGTGTGTGTGTGTGTGTGTGTGTGTGTGTGTGTGTGTGTGTGTGTGTGTGTGTGTGTGTGTGCGTGCGTGTGTGTGTGTGTATACATACATACATATATATATGTGTGTGTGTGTGTGTGTGTGGCTCCGTGAGTAGGTGTGTCAAGCGTTTGGTCATTAGGGATGTGTATGTAATGTTTATGCAAATACATGCGTGCACGTTTCTGTGTGTACCCTGTCTGTTGCAGTAATTGCACTGTCTTTTCTTGTTCCAGTTCCAGTTTCTCTGCCCCGGGGCCAGAATGGAACAAAAAATACCAAACAAATAAACAAACAGAAATTGTTGTTGGCTTATCCCACTTACCTCATGCGAACTTCATTCAAAAAACAATTCTGTTAAATCAGTCAGTATTATTAATCTCTCTCTCTCTCTCTCTCTCTCTCTCTCTCTCTCTCCCCCCCCCCCCCCCCCCCCCCGCCCCCCCTTCTCTCTCTCATACACACACACACACACACCAGTGCCTCAAATATTAAAAAAAAAAAAAAATGCCAGGCTACATTCCTGGAGTGGTGGCTTTATGGTAATGTGCCGGTCCTGAAAGCGAATGTATATAATATATATGGATTCCAGTCTCATGTGCGGGGCCGGGATTTTTACTCCAACAATAACAACAATCACACCAATATGACTGTGTTAACGTCCCCCCCTACCTTCTCCTTTGCCAACAATTTCCTCGTGAAGAAGATGGGGCCTAGGAAGTGGGCCGGGGTGGGGGTGGGGGCGGGAGCAGGAGGAGGTCTGCTGTATGCTTGTGCGGGGTGGAGGGGAGGGGACGGGGACGGGGACGGGGGGCGAGTTAGCGGGGAGGTGTTCCCTTGGCAGTCTCGGGCACCCACACAAGGACCAAGGACCGTGCCCTCCATCATACAGACGTCTGGGGACTGACTCTCCGAAGCCATTGTTGGTGCCAGATTGGGGAACGGGAGACAGCAATAAGGTTGGGGGTAATCGGGGGGACGGGGGGGGGGGAGAGACTGAGGACTGTAGGGGTGGGTAGGGAGGGGAAGGGAGGTGGTGGAGAGAGAGGAGGAGGAGGAGGAGAGAGACAGAGAGAGAGAGAGAGAGAGAGAGAGAGAGAGAGAGAAGAAACCCGCATACTTCCCACCAGCCATTCTGTATTGATGAGAGACGCTGACACGTACACGAAGGCTTTGGTAATTGGCACAAAAGGGTATACCTCATTAATTTTTGTAACTGACACGAAAGGACATACCTCCTTTGGTTATTGACACAAAAGGACATACCTCCTGTAGTAATTGGCACAAAAGGACATACCTCCTTTGGTAATTGACACGGAAGGACATGCTTCCTTTGGTTATTGACACAAAAGGACATGCCTCCTGTAGTAATTGGCACAAAAGGACATACCTCCTTTGGTCATTGACACAAAAGGGCATACCTCCTTTAGTAATTGACACAAAAGGGCATACCTCCTTTGGTAATTGACACCAAAGGACATACACCACCTTTGTGGCAATGAACAGCAAAGGACATACACCACCTTTGTGATAATGAACAGCAAAGGACATACACCACCTTTGTGGCAATGAACAGCAAAGGACATACACCACCTTTGTGATAATGAACAGCAAAGGACATACACCGCCTTTGTGATAATGAACAGCAAAGGACATACACCACCTTTGTGATAATGAACAGCAAAGGACATACACCACCTTTGTGATAATGAACAGCAAAGGACATACACCACCTTTGTGATAATGAACAGCAAAGGACATACACCACCTTTGTGATAATGAACAGCAAAGGACATACACCGCCTTTGTGATAATGAACAGCAAAGGACATACACCACCTTTGTGATAACGGACACCAAAGGACATACACCACCTTTGTGATAATGAACAGCAAAGGACATACACCGCCTTTGTGATAATGAACAGCAAAGGACATACACCGCCTTTGTGATAATGAACAGCAAAGGACATACACCACCTTTGTGATAACGGACAGCAAAGGACATACACCGCCTTTGTGATAATGAACAGCAAAGGACATACACCACCTTTGTGATAATGAACAGCAAAGGACATGCACCACCTTTGTGATAATGAACAGCAAAGGACATACACCGCCTTTGTGATAATGAACACCAAAGGACATACACCACCTTTGTGATAATGAACACCAAAGGACATACACCACCTTTGTGATAACGGACAGCAAAGGACATACACCGCCTTTGTGATAACGGACAGCAAAGGACATACACCGCCTTTGTGATAACGGACAGCAAAGGAAAACCTCCTTTGGTAATGGACGCAAAAGGGCACACTCCTCTTTTGGCAATTTGGTATTTGGCACAAAAGGACATGCCTCATTTGGCCACAAATAACAAAGAACACACACTTCCAATGGAAATTGACCGAAAACAACACAGTCACCCTTTAGTGCTAAACAGAAAAGGGCACACAGCTCCTTTAGTGGCTGGCACAAAAGGACAGGTTATGCCTTCTTTGGTAAATGGCACAAAAGGACATATACCTTCTTTGGTAAATGGCACAAAAGGACATATACCTTCTTTGGTAAATGGCACAAAAGGACATAGGTTATACCTTCTTTGGTAAGTGGCACAAAAGGACAAAGGTATCCCTTCTTTGATAAATGGCACAAAAGGACATAGGTTATACCTTCTTTGGTAAATGGCACAAAAGGACATAGGTTATACCTTCTTTGGTAAATGGTACTAAAGGGCATAGGTTATACCTTCTTTGGTAAATAGCACAAAAGGACATAGGTTAAACTTTCTTTGGTAAATGGCACAAAAGGACATATACCTTCTTTGGTAAATGGCACAAAAGGACATAGGTTATACCTTCTTTGGTAAATGGCACAAAAGGACATAGATTGTACCTTCAATGGTAAATGGCACAAAAGGACATAGGTTATACCTTCTTTGGTAAATAGCACAAAAGGACAAAGGTTATACCTTCTTTGGTAAATGGCACTAAAGGACAAAGGTTATACCTTCTTTGGTAAATGGCACTAAAGGACATAGATTATACCTTCAATGGTAAATGGCACTAAAGGACACAGGTTATACGTTCTTTGGTAAATAGCACAAAAGGACATAGGTTATACCTTCTTTGGTAAATGGCACTAAAGGACATAGGTTAAACCTTCTTTGATAAATGGCACAAAAGGACATAGGTTATACCTTCTCAGGTAAATGGCACAAAAGGACATAGGTTATACCTTCTTTGGTAAATGGTACAAAAGGTTATAGATTATACCTTCAATGGTAAATGGCACTAAAGAACATAGGTTATACCTTCTTTGGTAAATAGCACAAAAGGACATAGGTTATACCTTCTTTGGTAAATGGCACAAAAGGACATAGGTTATACCTTCTTTGGTAAATGGCACTAAAGGACATAGGTTATACCTTCTTTGGTAAATAGCACAAAAGGACATAGGTTATACCTTCTTTGGTAAATGGCACTAAAGGACATAGGTTATACCTTCTTTGGTAAATAGCACAAAAGGACATAGGTTATACCTTCTTTGGTAAATGGCACTAAAGGACATAGGTTATACCTTCTTTGGTAAATAGCACAAAAGGACATAGGTTATACCTTCTTTGGTAAATGGCACAAAAGGACATAGGTTATACCGGAGATTAGAAAAGAGAGATAAACCACTCGCGGCAGGCCCCTTCTTACTGTCTATAACAGTGCTGAAGCCGTTTTGGGGCACACACGCAGTGCGGAAGGGTGGCGGTAAATCACCCTCTCCTTCCCCACCCGAAGGAAACTGGTCGGTTCGACGGTTCAGCTGCAGTAAAGCGAAAGTTAAGTTACGCCTGGAATTTCGCACGTGTAGTAAGATTCGCTGTATACAATGAAAACCGATTCATTTTTGCTTTGGTTTTTAGCACGTTTGCATCTACTTGAATGTAGATAATATAAAAAGAAAATAAAGCAGCTCCCCCCACCACCAACTCCCCCCCCCCCCCCCCCCCTCCCAGCGCAATGTTGCACATGAGAGAGACAGTTATAAATTATTGAACTGCGTTTTCGTAACGCTACTTTTTCTTCACACTTTCTGGTTTACATCACCATTTCTTCAAAAAAAAAAAAAAAAAAAAAAAATCAAAACATAAAACACATATTCAGCTCTGTCTCTCTTCTAACATCTGTCTATACATACATACATGAATACATACATACATAATTTCATATAGATCTATCAGTATGTAAATCTAAATCTATCTATATGTACATAATCATATATATAATTCATATATATACGAACGCTTCATGTTGCCCGAGCAGACCGTTGTATTGTGCTCTATCTCTCTCTCTAAGTCTCTGTCTCTGTCTCTCTCTCTCGGGAGTTTTACATGGCTGTTAAAAGCATCTACGATTCTGTACTTGTATGTGTTCGTGACAAAGGTATTTATTCAGACTTTTTTCAGTGTCCAAGAGGGGTTAAACAAGGTTGTATGCTAAGCTCACAGCTGTTTTCCTTTTTCATCGGTGAATTGGCAGTGGAATTATCAAAGAAGGGGAGACATGGAATACAAATGATACCTGGCGCAACAGATTTGCTCTTAATGCTATTTGCTGATGATGTTGTTCTCTTGTCTGACACACCCATAGGGTTACAAAATCAATTAAATGCCCTTAAGCAAGAAACAGACAGACTACAACAAACAGTGAATCTCGTTAAGACCAATATTATAGTTTTCCGCAATGGAGGTCATCTTTCGACTCGTGAAAAATGGTGCTGTGGTGATAGGGAAATAAAAGTAACCAATACATATAAATATTTAGGAATGTTATTCACAACAAAATTGAGTTTGACATCTGCGTGGGATGAAGCATACAGAAAAGGGAAAAAAGGTGTAATCCAAATTATAAAATCACTCAGGAGACTGCGTTCGACTGACGCTTTCCTTTCGCTTGGGCGGGGCAAAGGCAGCTCATGAATAATGAATGCGTGCCGCGGCGCAGGCTGCCTGGCTTCAGCAATTTCTGCAAGTGGTTTATCTCTCTTTTCTAATCTCCGGTTATACCTTCTTTGGTAAATGGCACTAAAGGACATAGGTTATACCTTCTTTGGTAAATAGCACAAAAGGACATAGGTTATACCTTCTTTGGTAAATGGCACTAAAGGACATAGGTTATACCTTCTTTGGTAAATAGCACAAAAGGACATAGGTTATACCTTCTTTGGTAAATGGCACAAAAGGGAAAGAAAGGAGAGGGGAGAGGGAAGACAACAACAACAGCAAAAAAAAAAAAAAAAAATGAAATGGAAGGAAGAAAGAGAGAGAGCGATATGAAAGAGCAACACACACACACACACACACACACACACACACACACACACACACATACGAACGCACACAGACATACGAATGCGCGCGCGCGCGCGCACACACACACACACACACACACACACACACACACACACACACACACACACACTGGCGCGCTCAAATGGAAACATGTACGCT
>NC_134882.1:42394924-42402424 GCF_041734735.1 Babylonia areolata
GACAAAAAAAAGAGTATACAGATGAAAGGATGGAAAAGATCTGCGCGCAGGCCCAGGGACATATAGAGGCCAGTCACAAAAAAGGGTTTTCTGTTGTTTTATTTGCAATAGTTTAGTAAAGATAAGAAGAAGAAGAGAAGAGAAGACTATGCAGCAATGTGGTGAGACGCTGGCCGTTGGGGCGACACACACACAGTCAGTGGTCAGCTAGATAGATCAGGTGAAAACTGATCACTGGTCACACGCTGTCGCTATTTATGCAAGTCACACGTACTGCAATGATCGCTATCACTGGCTACGAGTAAAATGCGTCTGTTGGGCTGAATAAATTAATAATCTGTGTTTGTTTTCGGGTGTTCAGTGATGAATTTCTCAATGATCCATGAACCAAGTTACGTCGGACTGGTCGCAAAACAAAGATCTCAACGTCACCTTTTTAATGAGTATAAAATGGAATGTTGATTATTTAAGATGATTCTATAATCTTGATTTAAGTCACCTGGACAGATCAGTATTTAATGAGTTCACCACTGAAAATTACAAACTGCGCTAAATCAGTTTAATGTAAGCAAACACAAATGGAATAGATTTAAAGATGAAATTGCGACAATTCTGCCAGTATATAATACTTGTAGTTTACTGGTCCGATGAAAGAGATATTTAATCAAAGACGGTGTGTCGGAAACAGTTTTCAACTCAGCCAAAGCCGTCTAGCGACATTCACTGGTTGTGCAATGAATGTCGTTAAGTGTCGACAATGAAAACCGACCTTGTAATTTCTATATGCCCCATCTATTCTCATCCAAACACTACAACAG
The DNA here is from genome assembly GCF_041734735.1 of Babylonia areolata. Taxonomy (NCBI): domain Eukaryota; kingdom Metazoa; phylum Mollusca; class Gastropoda; order Neogastropoda; family Buccinidae; genus Babylonia; species Babylonia areolata. The sequence goes on from NC_134882.1 coordinate 42,395,743, forward strand.
TGTGGTTTTAGTTTCCAACAGCAGTAACATATAGAATTGTAAACTGTAGCATTATGTGTGAGGAGAAGACAAAATGACGTAATCTTAGCATCATTTGAAATCCTCACACTGACCAATGATTGAACTAAAATCAACTATGCTTCTAACTGATTAAAGTGTGTGATTAAGCACAAAAAAATAATATTGCAGTGACCGATACAGAGACTTGATTTAGTAAATGTTTGGGGGAAATTGTTCAAAGGGGGCTTTGCATTTACAATTTGAATGGAGTCATGCATTCTGCGCGAGTCGTCGAAGACCCGCTGATTAGTAGTGAAAAAGGTGTCTGCTATAGAGCTTGTGCATGAAGCAGTATCTGACGCCAGCTGAGCACTTGGCTACATCTCTCCCCCATCTTTTGAAATCCATGTCCCGATGGTTAATTAGAAGTTATTCTTGTGAGCAGACTTAGCTAAGCAAACAAGAATTATTGAGCAGGTAAAGGAAGATAATTTAGCTGATAACAGATAGCAAAGTGAAATTTGGAGTAACCGCAACATTCTTAGGCACATTACCCATCTCCTATATTCGAAGTGGCATTAGCCAGGTTAAGTTAAGCGTTTGAACTTAGTCCAATGCATCCCAAATTAACTTTGAACAGTTTGATATTGTAAAGGGGTCCCAATTACCTAAATCCACTATGAAGTTGGAAAGCATTCATTTTTGTGCCCATCAAGCTGTCTATAGACAGATATACATGTAGAGTAGCACAGATGCATAATAGCATAGATTATATTAACATGAATTATTTTAGCATGTTCATAGACATACTTTGCATCGCTAGACCTGCAGGTGACAGGATGGATCCCAGGATATTGATCAAGACAAAATTGATCCCAAAATTAAATAATTCTTTTAAATGTTTTGATCCTTTAACCCTATTATCCCAAATTCATTCTTAAATTAAACCCCCTACCACTCGTTTGCTCCATTACATTCTTGGCGCTTGCGAGCAAGGATGTGTTTTAATTCTTAAACCCTTTTCTCATCCAAATCATAACCTCATACCACTCAAGTGTGTTAAGGTTGATTGGTCATGTATACTGCGCGAGTAGTTGAAGACCGGCATGTTAGTTGCAAAAAAGGCGTCTGCTATATCTCGTGCGTGAAGCAGTATCTGAAGCCAGCTGAGCGCTTGGCTACATACATTTAAAAAAACAAAACAAAACAAAAAACAAAAAAAACATATATGATTCCATGAAGCCGTCGTAAACTCTGTGTGTGTGTGTGTGTGTGTGTGTGTGTGTGTGTGTGTGTGTGTGTGTGTGTGTGTGTCTGTGTGTGTGTCTGTGTGTGTGTGTGTTATTGCGTGCGTGCGTGTGTGCGTGCGTACGCCCTCTCTCTCTCTCTCTCTCTCTCTCATCCTCTCTCTATCTCTCCCTCTCTCTAAGTGGGAGAGCAGCCCGATTTTCACACACACACACACACACACACACACACACACACACACACACACACACACACACACACAAATCTCTTGTGACTAAAATGCAACACAACACAGCACAACGCCAGGCAATGCCCAACAATACAATACAGCAAAATACAACAGATTCACGAGAACACTACTGTGTCGAAATTTGCATCACACACACACACACACACACACACACACACACACACACACACACACACACACACACACACACACACACACACAATGCTGTCTTGGGAAATCCCGAAAAGGTCAAGTCCTGTTTTTGGTAATCACTGGCATACAAAAAGCCTCCCAAACTAGGAAACTCGACCTTTTCCCATCTCAACCCCCCCCCTTCAATTTATGTTTCCCTCTTGGCAGCGAAATACAAGCAGAGGCAGTGCGGAAAAATCAAAGGCAGTCTTCTCGCCACGCCCCGAAAATAATAACATGCCTGAAAACACACACACACACACACACACACACACACACACACACACAAACACACACACACACACCACACACACACACACACACACACACACACACACACACACACACACACACACAACACTGGCTGCAGACTCTAGGTTCCTCAAAGGTGTTCGTTAATGACCTGAGGAGAAGGACGCGGAGGAGGGTGACAAAGAGGAGGGCGAATATGGCATGCGATAGGGTGAGGAGGAAGAAGAGGTGGGATAATGGAATGAGATAGGAGGAGGAGGAGGAAGAAGAGGGGAGATCATGGAATGAGATAGGTGGTGGAAGAAGAGGGGGGATTATGGAATGAGATAGGGTGAGTGAGGAGGAAGAAGAGGGGGGATTATGGAATGAGATAGGTGGTGGAAGAAAAGGGGGGATTATGGAATGAGATAGGGTGAGTGAGGAGGAAGAAGAGGGGGGATAATGGAATGAGATAGGAGGAGGAGGAGGAAGAAGAGGGGAGATCATGGAATGAGATAGGAGGAGGAGGAAGAAGAGGGGGGATAATGGAATGAGATAGGGAGGAGTGAAGAGGAAGAAGAGGGGGGATAATGGAATGAGATAGGGTGAGTGAAGAGGAAGAAGAGGGGGGATAATGGAATGAGATAGGAGGAGGAAGAAGAGGGGGGATAATGGAATGAGATAGGAGGAAGAAGAGGTGGGATCATGGAATGAGATAGGAGGAGGAAGAAGAGGGGGGAATAATGGAATGAGATTGGAAGAGGAAGAAGAGGGATCATGGAATGAGATAGGGTGAGGAAGAAGAGGGGGGATCATGGAATGAGATAGGAGGAAGAAGAGGGGGGATAATGGAATTAGATAGGAGGAAGAAGAGGGGGGATAATGGAATTAGATAGGAGGAGGAAGAGGGGGGATAATGGAATGAGATAGGAGGAGGAAGAGGAGGGATAATGGAATGAGATAGGAGGAAGAAGAGGGGGGATAATGGAATGAGATAGGAGGAGGAAGAGGAGGGATAATGGAATGAGATAGGAGGAAGAAGAAAAGGGGGGATAATGGAATGAGATAGGAGGAGGAGGAAGAAGAGGAGGAATAATGGAATGAGATAGGAGGAGGAGGAAGAAGAGGGATCATGGAATGAGATAGGAGGAGGAAGAAGAGGGGGGATAATGGAATGAGATAGGAGGAAGAAGAGGTGGGATCATGGAATGAGATAGGAGGAGGAAGAAGAGGGGTCATGGAATGAGATAGGGTGAGGAAGAAGAAAAGGGGGGATAATGGAATGAGATAGGAGGAGGAGGAAGAAGAGGAGGAATAATGGAATGAGATAGGAGGAGGAAGAAGAGGGATCATGGAATGAGATAGGAGGAGGAAGAAGAGGGGGGATAATGGAATGAGATAGGAGGAAGAAGAGGGGGGATAATGGGATGAGATAGGAGTAGGAAGAAGAGGGGGGATAATGGAATGAGATAGGAAGAGGAGAGGGAGGAGGGTGAGGAAGAGAAGAAGAAGGGAATTTTGGGGTGAGAGAGGAGGAGGAAAAGATGGAGGAGAAAGGGGAGGGGAGGGGGGGATATGGGGTGAGAGAGAGAGAGAAGGAGGAAGAAAGAGGAGGAATATGGAATGAGAGAAGAGGAGCAATATAGCGTGAGAGGGGGAGTGGGTGAGGAGGAATGTGGGGTGAGAGAGGAGGAGGAGGAAGAGAGAGACAGACAGACAGAGAGAGAGGGGAAGAGAGAGACAGAGACAGAAACAGAGACAGAGAGAGAGAGGAAGAGAGAGAGAATGAGGGGGGAAGAGACAGACAGAGAGAGACAGAGACAGAGACAGACAGACAGACAGACAGACAGACACAGAGAGAGGCTCAAAATGAAGGAAAAGAAGAAACCAGCACCATCTCTTCGTGGTTCAATAACCAACCTATTTCCACACATGGAGACCCAGAGCCGAGCCATACACAGCAATCGAACCGTCCCCCTCCCAGCAGCCGCACCCTCCTACCTATCAATCCAACTTTTACGCATGACTGAAAGCGCAGACCATACATCCACTTGATTAGCACCATTACCTCTATCCGTGTGTGTGTGTGTGTGTGTGTGTGTGTGTGTGTGTGTGGTTTTAAACATATGTAATTTATTTGCTGGATTTTTGTGTTTGTTTTTTGTACATGCATTGTTGTGCAATACATAATTGTCTTACCACGCGCGCGCGTGCGTGCGTGCGTGTGTGTGTGTGTGTGTGTGTGTGTGTGTGTGTGTGTGTGTCGTTTTGGTCTATCGTCAGCTGCTGTGAGTTCTTATTTGACTGTTTTAATGTCTTTTACGGTGCGCATGTTCATTTTACGTTGGTGTTTACAACGAGCCTGTGATTGCACACGTTAATTTCCATGTGGATTAATAAAGTGTTTTGGAAATAAGTTGAATTGAATTTGAATTGACCGCGAACGACTACAAACATTTTCACAGACAAACACACAGACACACACACACACACACACACAGACTGGAACCAGTGACTGCTTCGGTGAAATCGCAACTGGAACAAAAATATGTACACGGTTCGCAAAAAAGCTACACGGTTCGCAAAAAAGCTAAGGACCACTTGGGAACTTGCGAAGGTTTTTTTTTCTTCTTGGAAACATGGTAAAATGAAGCAGAATTTTCGGCAAACAGCGGTGTGTGCTTTCAGTGTGACTGAGCACCACACATAACCACAGGTGCTTTCATGTTCGTGCAGTGACCTCTTTTTTTCATAATGGAAAACTACATCTGCTGTTTGTAAACCATTGAATAACTTGTCAATTGTGGGCTGCAGCACTGATTTTTCATACGTATTTTTAAGCTATCCATTGTGTACGTGTGCCTGAAACAGCCGTCAGTGTATTCATCTTCTTCTTCTGCGTTCGTGGGCTGCAACTCCCATGTTCACTTGTACGTACACGAGTGGATTTATACGTGCATGACCGTTTTTACCACGCCATGAAGGCAACCATACCCCTTTTTCGGGGATGTGCATGCTGGGTATGTTGTTTCCATAACCCACCGAACGCTGACATGGATTACGGGATCTTTAACGTGCGTATTTGATCTTCTGCTTGCGTATACACACAAAGGGGGTTCAGGCACTAGCAGGTCTGCACATATGTTGACCTGGGAGATCGGAAAAACAATCTCCACCCTCAACCCACCAGGCGCCGTCACCGACATTCGAGCTCGGGACCCTCATAGTGTTTCAATCCTTTTACCACTTTTTCCAACGCTTTAACCACTCGGTCACTGCGCCCGTCTGTCAGCGTATTCAGTGACAGACCAGTGGCGGACCACAAACAACATGCAGAATTTTAATCACCTCCCGATTATTTTTAACATTTCATGTAGCCGTGTTGTAATGAACCAAGTGGTCTATAATAAAGGGACGGTACAAAGGGATTACTGATTGACAAAAAAAAGAGTATACAGATGAAAGGATGGAAAAGATCTGCGCGCAGGCCCAGGGACATATAGAGGCCAGTCACAAAAAAGGGTTTTCTGTTGTTTTATTTACAATAGTTAAGGAAAGATAAAAAGAAGAGGAGAAGACAAGACTATGCAGCAATGTGGCGAGACGCTGGTCGTTGGGGCGACACACACACACACACACAGTCAGTGGTCAGCTAGATAGATCAGGTGAAAACTGATCACTGGTCACACGCTGTCGCTATTTATGCAAGTCACACGTACTGCAATGATCGCTATCACTGGCTACGAGCAAAATGCGTCTGTTGGGCTGAATAAATTAATAATCTGTGTTTGTTTTCGGGTGTTCAGTGATGGATTTCTCAATGATCCCTGAACCAAGTTACGTCGGACTGGTCGCAAAACAAAGATCTCAACGTCACCTTTCTAATGAGTATAAAATGGAATGTTGATTATTTAAGATGATTCTATAATTTTGATTTAAGTCACCTGGACAGATCAGTATTTAATGAGTTCACCACTGAAAATTACAAACTGCGCTGAATCAGTTTAATGTAGGCAAACACAAATGGAATAGATTTAAAGATGAAATTGCGACAATTCTGCCAATATATAATACTTGTAGTTTACTGGTCCGATGAAAGAGATATTTAATCAAAGACGGTGTGTCGGAAACAGTTTTCAACTCAGCCAAAGCCGTCTAGCGACATGCACTGGCTGTGCAATGAATGTCGTTAAGTGTCGACAATGAAAACCGACCTTGTAATTTCTATATGCCCCATCTATTCTCATCCAAACACTATAACAGTGTGGTTTTAGTTTCCAACAGCAGTAACATATAGAATTGTAAACTGTAGCATTATGTGTGAGGAGAAGACAAAATGACGTAATCTTAGCATCATTTGAAATCCTCACACTGACCAATGATTGAACTAAAATCAACTATGCTTCTAACTGATTAAAGTGTGTGTATAAGCACAACAAAAATAATATTGCAGTGACCGATACAGAGACTTGATTTAGTAAATGTTTTGGGGAAACTGTTCAAAAGGGGCTTTGCATTTACAATTTGAATGGAGTCACGCGTTCTGCGCTAGTCGTCGAAGACCCGCAGATTAGTAGCGAAAAAGGTGTCTGCTATAGAGCTTGTGCATGAAGCAGTATCTGACGCCAGCTGAGCACTTGGCTACATCTCTCCCCCATCTTTTGAAATCCATGTCCCGATGGTTAATTAGAAGTTATTCTTGTGAGCAGACTTAGCTAAGCAAACAAGAATTATTGAGCAGGTAAAGGAAGATAATTTAGCTGATAACAGATAGCAAAGTGA
>NC_134882.1:42407424-42427424 GCF_041734735.1 Babylonia areolata
TTTTCTTCCAGAGCGCATGGTGAAACAAATGATGCTGAGTTTGTAAATGAGCACTACTCACATAGTCAGAGGTGCTTTCTTGAGCACATGTACTTCCATCATATATATATATCTATCTGTGTGTGTGTGTGTGTGTGTGTGTGTGTGTGTGTGTGTGTATTATATATATACCCTAGGTATCCAGAAAACAACAGAGATAATTCGATACATCCAATGATACCGACAAAAGTGCTGCGATATATTAAAACTGTGTCAAGCAACCCATTTACATGGACTTGAACTGAAATCGAGTCACACGAAGACCACGAATAAAAACTGCCATCAGCAGAATGCCGCCAGCTGTGAAGTCAGTTCCGGTCACCAGACAAGACAGCCAACGTACTGACCCAGACAGCCAGCACGCACACTGGAACCGTGACTCCGAGGTGGCGCCCAGTACAACACTGAGGCACAGCATAGGAGGAGACTCCCACTGGCGCAATAGCCGAGCGGTTAAAGCATTCGACTTTCATTCTGAGGGTCCAGGGTTCGAATCTCGGTAACGGCGCCTGGTGGGTGGAGCTTTTTCCGATCTCCCAGGTCAACATGTGTGCAGACCTGCTTGTGCCTGAACCCCCTTCATGTGTATACGCACGCAGAAGAACAGATACGCATGTTAAAGATCCTGTGCTCCATGTCAGCATTCGGTGGGTTCTGGAAACAAGAACATACCCACCATGCACATCCCCGAAAAACGGAACATAGCTGCCTACATGACGGGGGAAATGAACAAAACGGTCATACACGTAAAATGTTACATATGCGAGTGTGTATGCGTGCGTGCCTGAAATCTGATTGAATGACGCAAGAAACGAATGACGAGCGCCCAATAGCGGCCGTCAGTGGGCTCTACCCAGGTAGGCAGCCTGTTGTTCAAATGACTTCGTGTTTGTAAAGCGCTTAGAGTTTGGTCTCCGACCGAGGATAGGCACTGTGTAAGTATCCACATCATCATCAGCTCGAAGTCCAGAGCAGCCAGTGCTGAACAAACCGATGTGCCCACACATGCCCGCACATGTACCAGGGCTTTCCTCTCCCGAATCATATTGATCAGCCATCTTCGGACACAGCCGCGTCCAGTCAAGCAACTGGTCGAGATGCTGAGGTCTTTATCGACCACGATGCACGACCAACAATCACCAGTTCACACACTGTTCCCGTGGTCGATTAATTCGCTTCCCCAGGCGCTGGACAGATTCCTGGATAGCACGCACGCCGTTGCTGTTAATTAAAACTGAAGCCAAATTGCCTTGGCCCTTTGCTTCCTCTTCTTCGTCCATGGGCTGCAACTCCCACGTTCGCTCTGGTGTGCGAGTGGTCTTTTACGTGCATGAACGATTTTACCCCGCCATGTAGGCAGCCATACTCCTGTTTCGGGGGTACCATGGCCCCTTTAAGGTCAATGTTGTTCGATGCTGGCTTGTCTTGGTGCTGTTGACTAACTCACGTGCACGCCACTATAATGACCACATCCATCCTTTCTACTGGTCTCTGCTGAAGGCCAGGGGTGTGAGGAGGGGGAGGGGAGTTCAGGGGGGGGGGGGGGGCGTGCAGAGTGTGGGGGTTAAGTGTGCCATAAACACGGCTGGCTTCCAAGCCCCCCGGCCCCCCTTTCCCCTCGTGGACAGTGGGAAGAGAATTAGTCATGCACGGCTCCCACTAAAGGTTTACCACCACACCTACAACCACCAGCAGCAGTCAACGCTGTTTCCCTGAAATTGATATCTGACCGAACTGGGCAGGCTAGTCTGAGGGGCTGTCTGTATTTCTTACTTTACTTATGTCGGTTCACGAGTATTATGAAAAACAGGAAAACTATGCAGAAAGGTTTGTACAACCCCACCCCCCCCCACCCACACACACACACACATATATATATATATATATATATATATACGGGGTGCAAGGGATACTGAGAGTCAGGACAGCCAGTGGCATCCACGGTACCGGAGCTGACCAAGCCGACCAATAACCGACATACATGTATCGTTTCCATCAGAAAGGGGGGGGGGGGGGTGAGGGGGAAATAACCGACACACATGTATCGTTTCCATCAGGAAGGGGGGGGGGGGGTGAGGGGGAAATAACCGACATACATGTATCGTTTCCATCAGAAAGGGGGGGGGGGGGGGGAATAACCGACATACATGTATCGTTTCCATCAGAAAGGGGGGGGGGGGGGAATAACCGACACACATGTATCGTTTCCATCAGAAAGGGGGGGGGGGGGGGGGAATAACCGACATACATGTATCGTTTCCATCAGGAAGGGGGGGGGGAATAACCGACATACATGTATCGTTTCCATCAGGAAGGGGGGGGGGGGGAGGGGGAAATAAACGACATACATGTATCGTTTCCATCAGGAAGGGGGGGGGGAATAACCGACATACATGTATCGTTTCCATCACGAAGGGGGGGGGGGGGGGGATAACCGACATACATGTATCGTTTCCATCAGGAAGGGGGGGGGGGGGGAGGGGGAAATAACCGACATACATGTATCGTTTCCATCAGGAAGGGGGGGGGGGAGGGGGAAATAACCGACATACATGTATCGTTTCCATCAGGAACGGGGGGGAGGGGGTAATAACCGACATACATGTATCGTTTCCATCAGGAAGGGGGGGGGGATAACCGACATACATGTATCGTTTCCATCAGGAAGGCGGGGGGAGAATAACCAACATACATGTATCGTTTCCATCAGGAAGGGGGGGGGGAATAACCGACATACATGTATCGTTTCCATCAGGAAGGGGGGGGGGGGCGGAGGGGGAAATAACCGACATACATGTATCGTTTCTATCAGGAAGGGGGGAGGGGGAAATAACCGACATACATGTATCATTTCCATCAGAAAGGGGGGGGAGGGGGAGATAACCGACATACATGTATCGTTTCCATCAGGAAGGGGGGGGGAGGGGGAAATAACCGACATACATGTATCGTTTCCATCAGGAAGGGGGGGGGAGGGGGAAATAACCGACATACATGTATCATTTCTATCAGGAAGGGGGTGGGGGGGGGGGAAATAACCGACATACATGTATCGTTTCCATCAGGAAGGGGGGGGGGGGGGAATAACCAACATACATGTATCGTTTCCATCAGGAAGGGGGGGGGGAATAACCGACATACATGTATCGTTTCTATCAGGAAGGGGGTGGGGAGGGGGAAATAACCGACATACATGTATCGTTTCCATCAGGAAGGGGGGGGGGAGGGGGAATAACCGACATACATGTATCGTTTCCATCAGGAAGGGGGGGGGGAGGGGGAAATAACCGACATACATGTATCATTTCCATCAGGAAGGGGGGGGGGGGAGGGGGAAATAACCGACATACATGTATCGTTTCCATCAGGAAGGGGGGGGGGAAATAACCGACATACATGTATCGTTTCCATCAGGAAGGGGGGGGGAGGGGGAATAACCGACACACATGTATCGTTTCCATCAGTAATGGGGGGGGGGAGGGGGGAAATAACCGACATACATGTATCGTTTCCATCAGGAAGGGGGGGGGAGGGGGAATAACCGACACACATGTATCGTTTCCATCAGTAATGGGGGGGGGGAGGGGGGAAATAACCGACATACATGTATCGTTTCCATCAGGAAGGGGGGGGGGAAATAACCGACATACATGTATCGTTTCTATCAGGAAGGGGTGGGGGTGGGGGTAATAACCGACATACATGTATCGTTTCCATCAGGAAGGGGGGGGGGGAAATAACCGCCATACATGTATCGTTTCCATCAGGAAGGGGGGGGGGGAAATAACCGACATACATGTATCGTTTCCATCAGGAAGGGGGGGGGGGAAATAACCGACATACATATATCGTTTCCATCAGGAAGGGGGGGAGGGGGAAATAACCGACATACATGTATCGTTTCCATCAGGAAGGGGGGGGGGGGAGGGGGAAATAACCGACATACATGTATCGTTTCCATCAGGAAGGGTGAGGGGTGGGGGTAATAACCGACATACATATATCGTTTCCATCAGGAAGGGGGGCGGAGGGGGGAGAATAACCGATATACATGTGTCGTTTCCATCAGGAAGGTGGGGGGAGGGGGTAATAACCGACATACATGTATCGTTTCCATCAGGAAGGGGGGAGAGGGGAAATAACGACATACATGTATCGTTTCCATCAGGAAGAGGGGGGGAAATAACCGACATACATGTATCGTTTCCATCAGGAAGGGGTGGGGGGTGGGGGAAATAACCGACATACATGTATCGTTTCCATCAGGAAGGTGGGGGGAGGGGGAAATAACCGACATACATGTATCGTTTCCATCAGGAAGGTGGGGGGAGGGGGAAATAACCGACATACATGTATCGTTTCCATCAGGAAGGGGGGGGGGTGGGGGAAATAACCGACACACATGTATCGTTTCCATCAGGAAGGTGGGGGGAGGGGGAAATAACCGACATACATGTATCGTTTCCATCAGGAAGGGGTGGGGGTGGGGAAATAACCGACATACATATATCGTTTCCATCAGGAAGGGGGTGGGGGGTGGGGAGAAATAACCGACATACATGTATCGTTTCCATCAGGAAGGGGGGGGGAGGGGGAAATAACCGACATACATGTATCGTTTCCATCAGGAAGGGGGGGGAGGGGGAAATAACCGACACACATGTATCGTTTCCATCAGGAAGGGCGGGGGGGGGGAGGGGGAAATAACCGACATACATGTATCGTTTCCATCAGGAAGGGGGGGGGAGGGGGGAAATAACCGACACACATGTATCGTTTCCATCAGGTCAAGTGACACAACGCGCACCGCAGCAAGGGCGTGGCCTAGCCAGTCGGGTCTGTTTTTCAAGCATCATCATCATCGTCATCATAACCACGTCGATAATAATGCAGAACGGAGGCCTTCCTTCCTCCCTCCTGCGCTCTCCCCCCCCCCCCCCCCCCCCCCCCCACCCCCCCCCTCTCTCTCTCTCTCTCCAACCGCCCCCTTCCTCTCCCACCCTCAGTTGTAAGCAGATTTCAAACAAAAGACCATCGCCACGACCATAAGATTATGCCACCCCGTCCGAGAACTAGTCTGTTCATACTCAGGCGGTTTACTGTGGAATGAGATAATTATCAGCCATCCACAAGTATCCAAACTAGTCTAATGTTTTGTTTTGTTTTTCAAATTGCCATTCAGAACTCACGAAAGAATTTGCAAATACAATGTCTTAACCTTTTCCACTCTTGCATTCTCCCATGTGTCTGTGTCTGTGTCTGTGTCTGTGTGTGCGAGTGTCTCTCTCAATCTCTTTTTCTTTCTTTATCTTCTCTCTTCTTTCTCCTGTTGGTCTAAGTAATACTCATGCATGTACTTATGTTGTTCGTCTTCTTTTTCATCTTTTTTCATAATTATGAAATTTATCTATGTATTGTAATGCTTTTGTATTGTGTTGGTTTTTTTTTATATTTCCCCTTTTCATGAGAGCAGGATTAAAACAAGCCATTTGTGTTTATTCCTTTATTTCCCTCTATGTAAAAAAAAAAAAAAGAAGGTTCGTTTGTCCGGTCGGTCGGTCGTTCCAACACTCCCTGAAGCCCCCCCTCCCCCACCCACGCCTCTCCATCCACAGAACCAACCACGTTCAGTATTTCAGCTGACGGTTGGGCCAAAGGGTGGCCACATCATTTTACAACAATTTAATCGTGCCGGTGTTAACCGACATCTCGACTGAGCGCACTCTGAAGTGGTATTAAAAAAAAAACTGCAAAAGTATGGTCTTTGAGGAGGTAGAAGTTCCGAAATAGTTAAGAAAAGATAAATAAATAAATAAATAAAATTAATAAAAGCCACAAGCAAGATCGCCATCGCGAGAACCCACGAACGCAGATGTAAACTGTTTCAATATGTTTTTTGGTGTGTGTTTTTTTTCTAATATAACGAAATTCACTGCACGACTGTTCCTGGTGTCCGAAGTGTTCCTATCTCATAATGAAATTTCTTCCCAGGAAATATGCATCTCCAAAGCCATTGCACTGTGTCCTCATCAACAACTACGTCAAAATGAACACAGGAGGCGCCGTGGGAGAATCCTTCAGGTGCTACACTTGGGACCCAGTGTCCACCAGTGACCGGGGTTCGGACCCCTCCATTTTTAGCAAGGTGCTGTGTCACTCACTGGGTGAAGCCCTTTACTCCCATGTTCCTCAGTCCACCCGGATGTGAACGGGTAGGCCTTCCTGACCGGCTGGGAAAGGTTCGAACAGACAGCGGAAGGGAGGGACTGAGCCCCGCCTTCCCACTATACCGAGTCCTGGACACAGTGGACGTCAGTTCCCTGCCCCGATGGGACGTGAAGGGCTACCGGACCTTTAACCGTTAACTGACTAAACAAATCAGCAATATTCCTTGTGACGTCGATACACCCCGCAATGAAGACATATCATATTCTAATCTACTTCCGTAACATGGGTCTTAATTTACTGTTCCGTCACTTTTTTTTCCCATGCATTTGTCTTCATGCAGTATTTTTGCTGTTTCTTTATTCCTTGTCGTTGATTTTAAAGGAAGCTTTTCATGTAGTTTTGGCTTCAAATGTTATTGTGTGATTAGGGACAACGGCATGGATTGAACAGATACTGAACACAAATGCTCATATAGCGACTTTCATTTGTTAGGGACCATGGTACAAACTGAACAGATACTAAACACAAATGCTGCTGAGATAGAGACTTTCAATTGTTGGGGACCATGGCACAAACTGAACAGATACTGAACACAAATGCTCACATAAAGACTTTTAATTGTTAGGGACCATGACACAAACTGAACAGATACTGAATACAAATGCTCACATAAAGACTTTTAATTGTTAGGGACCATGGCACAAACTGAACAGATACTGAACACAAATGCTCATATGGAGACTTTCAATTGTTGGGGACCATGGCACAAACTGAACAGATACTGAACACAAATGCTCATATAGAGACTTTCAATTGTTAGGGACCATGGCACAAACTGAACAGATACTGAACACAAATGCTCATATAGAGACTTTCAATTGTTAGGGGCCATAGCACAAACTGAACAGATACTGAACACAAATGCTCATATGGAGACTTTCAATTGTTAGGGACCATGACACAAACTGAACAGATACTGAATACAAATGCTCACATAAAGACTTTCAATTGTTAGGGACCATGGCACAAACTGAACAGATACTGAACACAAATGCTCATATAGAGACTTTCAATTGTTAGGGGCCATAGCACAAACTGAACAGATACTGAACACAAATGCTCATATGGAGACTTTCAATTGTTAGGGACCGAACAGATACTGAACACAAATGCTCATATGGAGACTTTCAATTGTTAGGGACCATGGCACAAACTGAACAGATACTGAACACAAATGCTCATATGGAGACTTTCAATTGTTAGGGACCATGGCACAAACTGAACAGATACTGAACACAAATGCTCAGAAAGAAACTGTCTAGCTGACAGTATTGGAAATTCCCGAAACTTCTCCTCCTATGGTAGAATTTCAAATTAAGACTACAGCAGAAAGACAAGACGTTATAAAGAAAAGAAAAGAAAAAGCAATGACAATATAAATGAAAACAAGGCAAATGCTTAACTGAATGTTTAATTTTAAGCAAATGTTTAATTTTAGGTGAATATTTAGTTATATATCTAAGCAACAACAAAAAACGTTTTCCCGTCTAACACTCACCCAAACGAAGAAAGATTACATTATGTATCATCAAAACTAATGAAAAAAAAATAATCACAACACACACACACACACACACACACACACACACACACACACACACACACGAACAATGCGCCATCCCTCTCTCTCTCTCTCTCTCTCCCCACCCCCGAACACCCCGTCCCTCTACACCCCTCCGTCGCCCTCCCCCACTTTCGTAACCGCTCGCTTGTTGTACGCTTTGCAGCAATAAACACCTTAACACCAGGGACAGAAAACAGCTATTAGTTTCTATCAACGAAAACACTTCTGCACAGACCTACACTTAACAGGGTGGGGGTGGGGTGCTGGGAAGTGGATCGAGAGAAACAGAGGAAGGAAAAGGAAGACAGACTGACGAAGGAAGGAAGGAGGAAAGAAGGAAGGACAGTGGGAAGGCAGAATGGATGGAAGTAAAACAATCAAACAAAACCAAATAAACAAAAACATACAGACAAACCAAAACCCCAGCGGAGATCAAAAGAGACAAACGCCAAAGTTCACCATCGTTCCAATCCGAAGGGCACGTGATAGTGACAATGAAACAAAAAACACGAACCAATGGCAAACAGAACACAACGAAAAACGACACGGTGACACACACACACAACACAACGAAAAACGACACAGTGACACACACAACGAAAAACGACACAGTGACACACACAACACAACGAAAAACGACATAGTGACACACACAACGAAAAACGACACAGTGACACACACACAACGAAAAACGACATAGTGACACACAAACAACACAACGGAAAACGACACAGTGACACACACAACACAATGAAAAACGACACAGTGACACACACAACACAACGAAAAACGACACAGTGACACACACAACACAACGAAAAACGACACAGTGACACACAAACAACACAACGAAAAACGACACAGTGACACACACACAACACAACGGAAAACGACACAGTGACACACACACACAACGGAAAACGACACAGTGACACACACACACAACACAACGAAAAACGACACAGTGACACACACACACACAACACAACGGAAAACGACACAGTGACACACACAACACAATGAAAAACGACACAGTGACACACACAACGAAAAACGACACAGTGACACACACACACAACACAACGGAAAACGACACTGTGACACACAAAACACAATGAAAAATGACACAGTGACACACACAACGAAAAACGACACAGTGACACACACACACAACACAACGGAAAACGACACAGTGACACACAAAACACAATGAAAAACGACACACCGCGACACACACAATTTAAAAACGACACGGTGACACACAACACAATGAAAAACGACACAGTGACACACACAACACAATGATAAACGACACACCGTGACACACAGAACACAACGAAAAACGACACAGTGACACACACAACACAATGAAAAACGACACAGTGACACACAACACAACGAAAAACGACACACCGTGAAACGCACAACACAATGAAAAACGACACGGTAACACACAACACAATGAAAAACGACACGGTGACACACAACACAATGAAAAACGACACAGTGACACACAAACAACACAACGAAAAACGACACAGTGACACACACAACACAATGAAAAACGACACAGTGACACACACAACACAATGAAAAACGACACAGTGACACACACACACAACGAAAAACGACACAGTGACACACACACACAACACAACGGAAAACGACACAGTGACACACAAAACACAATGAAAAACGACACACCGCGACACACACAATGTAAAAACGACACGGTGACACACAACACAATGAAAAACGACACAGTGACACACACAACACAATGATAAACGACACAGTGACACACAGAACACAACGAAAAAACGACACAGTGACACATACAACACAATGAAAAACGACACGGTGACACACAACACAATGAAAAACGACACAGTGACACACACAACACAATGATAAACGACACAGTGACACACAGAACACAACGAAAAACGACACAGTGACACATACAACACAATGAAAAACGACACGGTGACACACAAACAATGAAAAACGACACAGTGACACACACAACACAATGAAAAACGACACGGTCACACACAACACAATGAAAAAATGAAAAACGACACAGTGACACACACAACACAATGAAAAACGACACAGTGACACACACAACACAATGAAAAACGACACGGTGACACACACAACAAAATGAAAAACGACACACCGTGACACACACAACACAATGAAAAACGACACGGTGACACACAACACAATGATAAACGACACACCGTGACACACACAACACAATGAAAAACGACACAGTGACACACACAACACAATGAAAAACGACACAGTGACACACACAACACAATGATAAACGACACACCGTGACACACACAACACAATGAAAAACGACACCCCGTGACACACACAACACAATGAAAAACGACACGGTGACACACAACACAATGAAAAACCACACACCGTGACACACACAACACAATGATAAACGACACACCGTGACACACAGAACACAACGAAAAACGACACAGTGACACACACAACACAATGAAAAACGACACCGTGACACACACACAACACAACGAAAAACGACACAGTGACACACAGAACACAACAAAAAACAACACAGTGACACACAGAACACAACAAAAAACGACATAGCAGCACACAAAAAACAGGAACGAAAAACGACACAGTGACACACAGAGACCCGACAGAGGAGAGGTGAACCCCTTCCTCAATGGACGCATTTCCGTTGTGTGTGTGCAGAAACTGCAGAGTTACCTTTCCTTCACACTGAACGGGAGACGCCAACAGAGCAATGGCTAACTGACTTGTATCAGCTTCATTCGCGGGGACTGATCAATAAGCTTCTTTGGAACTGTCAGGGCATACTGCCCCAAATGAGTTCTACACACATACACGCGCGCGCGCGCGCGCGCGCGCACGCACACACACACACACACACACACACACACACACACACACACACACACACACACACTCGCACACCTGTGCACACAAACTCACACACACACACACACACACACACACACACACACACACACACACTGGAAATCGTCCAAAATTAGATTGATAATGCGGTACGATACTGTTTGGTACATTATTCATTGCCATTGAAACAGTCAAAATGATTCACAAATGCTTATGAAAGAAAGAAAAAAAGATATCATACATTGGGCTATTTAACAATGATTTTTTTTTCAAACTTTTCGGATGAGACGATAAACTGAGGTCCCGTGTGCAGCATGGACTTAGCGCACGTAAAAGAACCCTTGGCAACGAAAGGGTTGTCCTGCTGCACTGTGGTGACTCGCTTTCTCTAGGGATAACAGCCCGACTATAAACGAAGAAATCTGTTGTGTCGAAAAATAATACACAAGACAAGACGATACAATACGATACGACACGACACGACACGATACCAACCTTGTATGGCGTTCTTCCTCAGGATACAACCATCTCCAGAACTATCCCGTTCCTCTCACGAACTGATTGAGTGAACACGACGTCTCCGAACAGAACCACCTGTTGCGTGCAAACACATGTGCAACTCGGAGTCTTCTGTCGCGAGCACAACTGCACGTTTTTAATAATCGTCCTCCGCGATCGCTTTCACTTGCCAACAACACAACACAACACAACACAACACAACCCAACACAACCTAGCTGAGTGTCCTCTTCCAGTCAGTGTCGCTGTCCTTTATAAACAAAGTCGGGACTCACTTGTCTTCAAAAACCAGCACCTTTGTCAAACACAAGCCCCATCATCTGTTCGTAAACCAACGACAAACAAAGCGCCGTTGACAAGCAGCAAACAAACATCACACAAAATTAACACAGCGCTCAGCCAGTAAGTCAGCCAAGCTGCAACCAACCAACCAGCCAGCCAGCCAGCCAGTCAGCCTTGCCTTGCCTTGTACAGAAAAAGGCAGCAGCCACACCCGTGAAGTGACAGGTCTGTACTTACCCGTGCCAAGCCAAGTCAGTGGCATCGACCTCAGTTCTTGACAGTTCACTGTCATCATAGGGCAAGGGAAAGGAGACGATTCTCACGTGCGCGACGTGCAGTGACTGTGTAAACCAGTCTTCGGGGTGCGGGTGGTGAAAAAGACGCCCCCTTTTGTGGCAGTGTTCCCATTCTGCCGTGTATCTTGAGGTGTGGAGAGTGAGGGGATGGGGGGGGGGGGGTTGGAGGAAGGGGTTGGACGTTTGGAAGGGGGTATTATTGTGAGAGAGAGACAGAGACAGAGACAGAGAGATAGACACAGAGACAGAGAAATAGACACACACACACACACACACACACACACACACACACACACACACACACACACACACACACACGGTAAGGAGGAATTTTTTTTTTTTTAATGTCCCGTCACACATATCGGTGATTGAAGACATTTTGTTAAAGTATTTATGAATACATCTGAGTATTATCAGTTAGAAGGGGTGGGAGATGTTGATGAATGGAGGGTTGGGGGAAACTGGGCAAGTGAGGGTAACAAACCCAAAAGGGTTTGGAGAAAAAAGAAGAAGAAAAAAAAAGGAAGGGAAGCAAATGATGGAATCGTGGAAACTTGTGTGAGAAGTCAGTGGGATTTTGTTTGTTTGTTTGTTTTTGTTTTGTTTTCTTTTTGTTATTTGTGTGTGTGTGTGTGTGTGTGTGTGTGTGTGGAACAAGGATCAGTCCGCACGCTCAGACACCTCCATGAAACTGAAACTGATTGAGCCTGACTGACACATGCATGCTAGTGTTATCGTTAATTTTATTTTTGTGGGTCTTTAACGTACAAAGGAACTTTTGTTCTGCATGTTTATCATACGCAGCAGGGAGCGAGCGAAAAGAAAAACAATTCAATGATGATAAATAAAATAAATAAAAAAATTAAAAAAGCTGGTTGGAGGTTCATTCATGTTTCAACCATTTTTAATGTAGCCACCTTCTGGAAATTTACGTGGTCAGGAATTTTCCCATGTCTGTTGTCTCTCTCTCTATTTCTACCCCCACTCCCTCCCCACGCTCTACCCCTCCCCCTCCCCCCCCCCCCCCCCCCCCCCCCCCCCCCCCCCGCCCCCCCCTCTTCTCTTCCTAATCACTTCCCGTCTCATTGCCTGTCCTACCGGTGCACTCCGTGTTATTTCCTTGGTCAAGGATGTCCCCCGCGGATACTAATTTTTTCACATCTTGAAGGAAACCCTTATTTCTAAAATTTGATTTAAAGTCTACGCAGAGTGAAACAGACGTGGGAGATTTTCTTTTTCTTTCCTTTTTTTTCTTTTTCTTTTTTTTTTCTTTTTTTTCTTTTTTTTTTTTTTAATCAATATTTCAAGTTGATTTGAAGTTTACTGTGGACTGAGCAAGACGTGAGTAAATCGTAAACTGGTGTTTCTTGCATTGTTCTACTTGACTCTTCACAGAGTACCATCGTTGTGGTGTCTCTTCGACCGGTTGTAAGAACTGACGGGTATTCGTTCCTGAAATAGCTCCCCTTGCGGTCTGCTTGGCAAGAAGCCAGATGATTTGATCTGTGACTTGATTCATTTTTCCCCCCCGTGAACTTTTTATCTTTATTTTTGTTGCTCATCTGAACGTGATAATGGGTTTTACTGATCTGCCTGCACTACCCCGTCACCATAGACATGTGAAATGATTTTTGGGGGGTATGGCCGTTCGTGTCTGTTTTGGTTATTGTTTGTTTGTTTTAATATCATTATTTAATCATTATTAAATAAAACTCTTTCTTTCTTTCTTTCTTTCTTCTTCTTCTCAAGGCCTGACTAATCATTATTAAATAAAACTCTTTCTTTCTTTCTTTCTTTCTTCTTCTTCTCAAGGCCTGACTAATCATTATTAAATAAAACTCTTTCTTTCTTTCTTTCTTTCTTTCTTTGTTTCTTCTCAAGGCCTGACTAAGCGCGTTGGGTTACGCTGCTGGTCAGGCATCTTCTTGGCAGATGTGGTGTAGCGTATATGGATTTGTCCGAACGCAGTGACACTTCCTTGAGCTACTGAAAATGAAACTGAAACTTCTTCTTCCTCTTTGTTTTCTCCGTTGTGTGTGTGTGTGTGTGTGTGTGTGTGTGTGTGTGTGTGTTTGGTGGGGTTTTTTCTCCTTCTCCGTCTTCTTAATTTCCCTTTGCCGATGAACTGAACAATATAACCAGTGCTGCAGGACGTTCTGTGCAGCTTATGGTGAGTCATACCTGGTACGTCCACGTGTATTCTTTGATTAAAAATATAATTTTATATAATTGTGGGTCTGCTTGCTGGGTTTCATGTTTCTTTCCCGTCTTCTGTTCTGTAAATGTAACGGGGGTTGCCCACACCTGAATCGCATCCTGGGTTTAGGTGAAGACATGCAACTCTGTCTGTCTCTCTCTGTCTTTCTCTATCTCTTTCTCTCTGTCTGTCTGTCTGTTTCTCTGTCTGTCTGTCTCTCTCTCTGTTTCTGTCTCATCTCCCCCCCCCCTCTCGCTCTCTCTCTCTGACACTCTGTCTGTCTATCTGTATCTGTCTTTCTCTCTCTCTCTCTCTCTGACACTCTGCCTGTCTGTCTGTCTGTCTCTGTCTCTCTCTGTCTCTTTCACTCTGTGTCTGTCTTTGTCTCTCTCTTTATCACTGTCTCTCTGTCTTTGTATCTATCTGTCTGTCTCTCTGTCCCTGTCTCTTTCTCTCCCCCCTCCTCTCTCTCTCTCTCTCTCTCTCTCTCACTTTCTCCATCCAGCCTTGAGGTACACCATTATAACCAGTTTGCAGATGATGGAACAGCGATGAACGTGTCTGATAGTGTGGGCCAAGGGAGAAAATTGCTGCCGTCGATGCTCGTTCAGGTGAGGAAGTGAGCCAGACTGAAATCTGAGGATATATACCGCTCAGACAGTGTGCATGGCACGGTACCACCCCCACCCCCCCCTCCCCCCACCCCCTCCCCGCCCCCCTCCCCCACACGAGTCGGTGATGTCGTTGGTCTCACTCTGATAGTGCCTCGCTTTGCACGGAACAGTGGCAGAATGATTCAAGATGCTTATCTGCCAAAATCAGTGTCCGCGAGGGGTCTGAGTTCCAATCTTACTCTTGCCCTTTCTTTCGAGTTTGACTAGAAAATGACAGGTGCAATAGCCGAGTGGTTCAAGCGTCGGACGTTTAATCTGAAGGTCCCGGGTTCGAATCTCGGTAACGGCGCCTGGTGGGTAAAGGGTCTATATTTGTCCGATCTCCAAGGTCAACATATGTGCAGACCTGCTAGTGCCTGAACCCCCCTCTTGTGTATACGCATGCAGAAGATCAACTACGCGCGTTAAAGATCCTGTAGTCTGTGTCAGCGTTCGGTGGGTTATGGAAACAAGAACATACCCAGCATGCACACCCACGAAAACGGAGTGTGGCTGCCTACATGGCGGGGTAAATAAACAAATCGGTCACACACATAAAGTGTAATACATGTCTGTCTGAGTGTGTATGTGTGCGTGCCTGAAATCTGATTAAATGACACAGGAAACGAATGATGAGCGCCCAATGACAGCCGTCAGTCAGCTCTAACCAGGTAGGCAGCCTGTTATGCTAATAAATGACCCCGTGTTTGTGAAGCGTTTACAGCTTGGTCTCCGACCGAGGGTAGGCGTTATATAAGTATCCGAATTAAATATCAAAATCTTCTTCTTCTAGGCCCATGTAAGCTGTTGTTTTTCTGCTGATCCGATATCAAGTGCATCTCAGAAGCTCTAACGGGCCTGCATCCAGCATCACAAGGCAAGCCCTCACCTGGAACCAACAGGGGGGTTTGGGGGGGGAGGAACTTCACCTCAAGACTTTAACTTTAAGAGTTACGTTTTCTTAGTTTCCTTAGTTACATGTTTGGAGTTTCTTTCCCTTTGTTGGTTGTTATCATCTAGCAACGATCACGATCGTTACTGGCTATCTGATCTGAGTTATTAAAAACTTCAGATTATTATTGCAACTTGCATCTTTTGGCTTTATTATTTCGAGAACGCTAAACGCCCAAGAAATACATTGCACTGTGCCCTGGAGGCAGACATGAAGAGGACAGGCCCGCACCTTAGGGACACCTGGAGCGACTGGTAGAGGACAGACTGGACAGGCTGGAAAAAAAAAGAAAAAAAAAGTAAGGCCTCCTTTAGACTTAGGAGTTGGATATCAGTGGGATGTTTGTCATTACGCATGTGTTTCACTCCTGGGAATGTTTGGGGGAATTCCCATAAACTTAAAATCTGATTTACGGTTGGCCCATCAGAGGTTCTGAGATGTAGTTTTGTATTGGATCATTAAAAAGAATCATCAAAGAGAGAGAGAAGAAGAAGAAGAAGAAGAAGAAGAAGAAGCTGAGATGGGCCAACCATAAGTCATGTGTAAATATACGGAAATGCCAAAGAGCATTCGCAGCTGTGTGTTTAGCTGTGCAAGTCTTGCACGAAACTCGATACCCTTCTTGTTGGTGTGTGCATGTGTTGTGTGCTCCACGTGTGCCTCTGTGTGTGTGTGTGTGTGTGTGTGTGTGTGTGTGTGTGTGTGTGTGTGTGTGTGTGTGTGTGTGTGTGTGTGTGTGTAGTGTAGTGTAGTGTAGTGTAGTGGTGTGTGTGTGTGTGTGTGTGTGTGTGTGTGTGTGTGTGTGTGTGTGTGTGTGTGCTCTCCGCTCTCTCTCTGTGCTCTGCGCGTGAGTACGTGCGAGCTTTTGTATGTATGTGCGCCCGCGCGCGAGTGCGTAATTGTGTGCGCGCGCGCATACGTGCGTGTGGCAAAGTAATTTGACCCCACAACACTTCAGCTGACATTTTGCACGGGCATTGTAGTTCACGCCTGGGTCTTTACTTGGCAGGGCTGGATGCGAGTTTTGCTGGGAGCCATGGCAACCCTCGCCTGTCTTTCTGTCTGTCTGTATATTTTGAATGCCAGTGGCAGTCCGCACGGGCGGTTCGATATTGAATCAGAAGACAGAAGACAGTCCTGGAGTCTGCTGACGTTCTTCTGTGTTGGGTCATCGGCCTGTGTTTCGCTGCCACTCGCTGTTCCGTAGTTATATATATATATATATATATATATATATATATATATATATATATATATATATATATATATATATATATATATACACCTACCTGTTGTGCATCGACTTCCGCGTTCGTACATTGACTTCCGCCATTTTGTTGTTTTTGTTTTTATCATCATCATCATATCATCATCGATATCACCATCATCATCATCCTTATACTTATTATTATTATTATCATTATTATTATTATTATCATCATCATCATCATCATCCACCTCCTCCTTATTGTTATCATTATCATTATTTCTTCTTTTTGATATCATCATCAGCATCATTATTATTATTATTATTATTGGTGGTGGTGGTGGTGGTGGTGTCATCATCATCATTATCATCGTAAAGATATTTATATAGCTCGTAACTACAGACTATCATTATTGTTGTTGTTGTTCTTCTTCTTCTGAAGATTATTATTTTATCATTATTATTATTATCATTATCATTATTTATATAGCACGTAACCACAGAGCTCTACGCGCTTTACAATGGAACGAAGAAGCTTAAAAGATACATGAATATAGAAGACCGACAAAAGAATGAAATACAACAGAGATTGGCATCAGCTGATAGTCCGACCAACATCAAAGTAAGAACTGTATGATCAATGGGTTCTCCACTGCCATGGGAATTCATTCACAGCTTTAGTCTTTTGTGAAGGACTGTCACTCAACAAAAAAAGGAAGCAAGACTACACTGGCTCTTTGTGCTGCAGCCTCGGGGACTAGTTGGCCTTTGGGGGGCTATTCCCAACGCTTCTTTTGGCCAAAAGAAGCGCTTCAAAGACACTCTGAAAGCTTCTCTGAAGGCCTTCAACATCAGCCACGACACATGGGAGCTGAATGCAATGGACAGACCAAAGTGGCGTTCAGCTGTCCACAAAGGCACCAAATCCTATGAGGCCAACAGAATCGCTGCAGCAGAGCAACGCAGACAGGCCAGGAAAAGCAGTGCCAGCAAGTCCCCGACAGCCGCCACCATCCCCTGTCCACACTGCGTCAGAACCTTCCGGGCGCGGACTGGCCTGACCAGTCATCTGCGCACCCACAGAGCCCAACCCACCCACCCCCAGGATGACTAGATGGTCCTCGTCGATCCCGACGGACGAACCACATTCCCAACGCCGACTGTCCTAAAACCCTCTTGGTCGAGAGAGTGGGGAGGTGACATGGGCAAGGCACTCTCCACTCTCCACTTTCCAGTGGATAAACCTACCGAGGCAACCATGTATTTGTTCTGTATTGTCCATGTGTTCTGTGTGGCTTATTCAGGATTAAAGAGGCTATGCCAGTCTTGAATAAAAGCTAATTTGTGTTCGCACACTTCTTCTGTCTTTGCTGCTGTGTGCACATGTCAAATGATTGGTATAAGAACAGGCCCGGCGCTTCCTTTTTTGAGGAAGTGTCTGGGTTTGTTCCAATGTACCTTTTATTTACCTGTGTGCTAGCTGAATCGGTAGCGTAAGCATCACTGACTTGAAGTTGTGTACCTTGTGTAATGGAGAGAGTTACCACTCTTTACTGTTTGTTCATCATATCGTCTCCTGCCTCATTATTTGTACACTCTCCACTATAATCAAATTATAGCTCAAGTAGTCGGGACAGCAGTTCCCTCCACTGCTGTCCTGGTGGTCACAGCTGGACACTTCTTCTTCTTCTTCTTCTTCTTCTTCTTCTGCGTTCGTGGGCTGCAACTCCCACGTTCACTCGTATATACGCGAGTGGGCTTTTACGTGTATGACCGTTTTTACCCCGCCATGTAGGCAGCCATACTCCGCTTTCGGGGGTGTGCATGCTGGGTATGTTCTTGTTTCCATAACCCACCGAACGCTGACATGGATTACAGGATCTTTAACGTGCGTATTTGATTTTCTGCTTGCGTATACACACGAAGGGGGTTCAGGCACTAGCAGGTCTGCACATATGTTGACCTGGGAGATCGTAAAAATCGATAATCATGCATCATACAACACAGAACTGGTGTGGGTACAACGCAGTGTAAGTGTTGTTGTTACTTATGTAACACAAATAGAAAAGGTGTTGAAACAACGTGGTTAAGTGTTGATGTTACTGATGTAACACAGAAATGTCGTGGAAGCAAAGTAGTGTAAGTGTTGTTACTGATGTAACACAGAAATGCTGTGGAAGCAAAGTAGTGTAAGTGTTGTTACTGATGTAACACAGAAATGTCGTGGAAGCAAAGTAGTGTAAGTGTTGTTACTGATGTAACACAGAAATGCTGTGGAAGAAAAGCAGTGTAAGTGTTGTTACTGATGTAACACAGAAATGCTGTGGAAGAAAAGTAGTTTAAGTGTTGTTACTGATGTAACACAGAAATGTCGTGGAAGCAAAGCAGTGTAAGTTTTGTTACTGATGTAACACAGAAATGCTGTGGAAGCAAAGTAGTGTAAGTGTTGTTACTGATGTAACACAGAAATGTCGTGGAAGCAAAGTAGTGTAAGTGTTGTTACTGATGTAACACAGAAATGTCGTGGAAGCAAAGTAGTGTAAGCGTTGTTACTGATGTAACACAGAAATGCTGTGGAAGCAAAGTAGTTTAAGTGTTGTTACTGATGTAACATATAAATGCTGTGGAAACAAAGTAGTGTAAGTGTTGTTACTGATGTAACACAGAAATGCTGTGGAAACAAAGTAGTGTAAGTGTCGTTACTGATGTAGTGTAAGTGTTGTTACTGATGTAACACAAAAATGCTGTGGAAACAAAGTAGTTTAAGTGTTGTTACTGATGTAACACAGAAATGCTGTGGAAGCAAAGTAGTGTAAGTGTTGTTACTGATGTAACACAGAAATGCTGTGGAAGCAAAGTAGTGTAAGTGTTGTTACTGATGTAACACAGAAATGTCGTGGAAGCAAAGTAGTGTAAGCGTTGTTACTGATGTAACACATAAATGTCGTGGAAGCAAAGTAGTGTAAGTGTTGTTACTGATGTAACACAAAAATGCTGTGGAAACAAAGTAGTTTATGTGTTGTTACTGATGTAACACATAAATGCTGTGGAAGCAAAGTAGTTTAAGTGTTGTTACTGATGTAACACAGAAATGCTGTGGAAACAAAGTAGTGTAAGTGTTGTTACTGATG
>NC_134882.1:42432424-42454924 GCF_041734735.1 Babylonia areolata
CTGTGAGCGAAGACTGAACATAAAGCTCATGTGGTCAGTCACCAACAAAGCAATATCAACGAAGAGAGGGACGGGGGTAGGGGAGGAATAAATACAACGAAGGAACAAAGAAACATAGCGAGGGAACGAACCAACATCTAGCTGAATCGGTTACATAAGCTGACTTGACTACCTTGCGTAACTTCGGGAGAGAGTTAACACTCTTTCTTTCTTTCCTTCTTTTCTTGAATCGGTAGCATCATCAGCATTGACTTGAAGTTTGTGTACTTTCTGTAAGGAGAGACTATAACTGTGTATTGTTTGTTTGAATCGATAACATCAGTCAGCATTGACTTGAAAGTTGTGTACTTTCTGTAAGGAGAGAGCTACAACTCTGTATTGTTTGTTTGAATCGATAACATCAGTAGCATTGACTTGAAAGTTGTGTACTTTCTGTAAGGAGAAAGCTACAACTGTTTGTTTGAATCGATAACATCAGCAGCATTGACTTGAAAGTTGTGTACTTTCTGTAAGGAGAGAACCACAACTCTGTATTGTTTGTTTGAATCGATAACATCAGCAGCAATGACGTGAAAGTTGTGTACTTTCTGTAAGGAGAGAGCTACAACTGTTTGTTTGAATCGATAACATCAGCAGCAATGACTTGAAAGTTGTGTACTTTCTGTAAGGAGAGAGCTACAAGTCTGTATGGTTTGTTTGAATCGATAACATCAGCAGCAATGACTTGAAAGTTGTGTACTTTCTGTAAGGAGAGAGCTACAAGTCTGTATGGTTTGTTTGAATCGATAACATCAGCAGCAATGACTTGAAAGTTGTGTACTTTCTGTAAGGAGAGAGCTACAAGTCTGTATGGTTTGTTTGAATCGATAACATCAGCAGCAATGACGTGAAAGTTGTGTACTTTCTGTAAGGAGAGAGCTACAAGTCTGTATGGTTTGTTTGAATCGATAACATCAGCAGCATTGACTTGAAGTTGCTCTACCTTGTGTAAGGAGAGAGTTACTGCAGTCTGTATTGTTCGTTCACCAGGTGACAGCATGCCAGTGTTTCGTTCTGTTTCTAAATAACGTCTTCACGTGGAGGGAGCGTTGGACTGTCAGTAAAGCGCCCAGCTAAGACTGACGTCATTGTCTACGGGTTCGAGTCCTATACACAGACCGAGATGTCCCCTCTCCACCCCCTTCCACCACACCTTGAATAGTGGTCTGGGTGACAGTCTTTCATCCCATACACAGACCAAGATGTCCCCTCTCCACCCCCTTCCACCACACCTTGAATAGTGGTCTGGGTGACAGTCTTTCATCCCATACACAGACCGAGATGTCCCCTCTCCACCCCCTTCCACCACACCTTGAATGGTGGTCTGAGTGCTAATCTTTCGGACCAGTATATAAACCAAGGTTCCACGTGCACGCTGCATGAACTCAGCGCACGTGAAAGAACCTATGGCAACAAAAGGGTTGTCCCTGTACAAGAAAAAAAAATTATCACTTTGATAGGAAAACAAATACACTTACAAACAGAATAAACAACAACAAAAAATGGGTGGCGCTGCAGTGTGGCGACCCGCTTTCCCCGGGTAGAGCAGCCCGAATTGCACACAGAGAAATCGATTGTGACAAAACGTAATACAACACAAACAACACAACACAACGCAAGGCAATGCAGGGCAAGGCAAGGCAAGGCAAGGCAATACGATACGACACAGCACAGCACAGCACAGCACAGCACAGCACAGCACAGCACAATACAACATAACACAATACGATACTATTCGAGACCAAAAAAAAGACAAGACAATGCGCGACAAATCAAGATAACACAACACAACACAACTTAACTAAGACCATCGCCTTACCTGCGTATCTTCAGGTAGGCAAACACCGCCACAGCCACCACTCCGATGATCGCCACAATGACAATCAACACTGGCAAGGTGGCTACAAACCACACACACACACACACACACACACACACACACATAATCATTATCATCATCAAAAGTCATACAATCTTAGAGATAATCGTAGACTTGTCTTTATCGTCATCGTTGTTGTAAACGTCGTCGTCAGCATATCACATACATGGCAGTTGTCGTCATCATCACCATCACTATGAACATCACTACAAACGTATTTGTCTTTTCCCTCATCATTGTAATAGTCGACGTCGTGATGACTATTATCTTTTTTTTGTCATCATCGAGTCATCATTATCGTCGTCATAGTCATCATCATTATGAGCAACATAGTGGTCGTCATCATCATCATCATCGAGTCAGCAGTGTTGTCATCGCATCATCCAGTCATCACCGTGATCATCAGCATCACCATCATCATCATCATCATCATCATTATCAGGGTCACTGTACAATCATCTACATCGAGTCATCATCAACAAGTCATCGTCGTGGTCATCATCAACGTCGTCGTCGTCGTCATTATCAAGTCATTGTTGTAGTCATCACCATTGAGTCATCATCGTGATCACCATACTTATCATCGAGTCGCATTTACCATCGCCATCATCATCATCATCGCCGCCGTCATCGTTGTCGTCGTCATCATCATCGTCAGCATCATCGCCATAATCGTGTCACAATCATCGTCATAGTCAACATCATCGATTCACAATCAACGTTAACATCATTATCATCATCATCGCGTCACAATCATCATCATCGTCATGAGAAGGAGGTGGAGGATGGAGGGTTGGGGGGTGAGGGGGTGGTGATGGTCACTGGGACGTGAGGTGGGGGTGGGGGTGGTGATGGTCACTGGGACGTGAGGTGGAGGTGGGGGTGGGGGTGGTGATGGTCACTGGGAAGCGGGGTGGAGGTGGGGGTGGGGGTGGTGATGGTCACTGGGACGTGAGGTGGAGGTGGGGGTGGGGGTGGTGATGGTCACCGGGAAGTGGGGTGGAGGTGGAGGTGGTGATGGTCACTGGGACGTGAGGTGGAGGTGGGGGTGGTAATGGTCACTGGGAAGTGGGGTGGAGGTGGGGGTGGTAATGGTCACTGGGAAGTGGGGTGGAGGTGGGGGTGGTAATGGTCACTGGGAAGTGGGGTGGAGGTGGAGGTGGTGATGGTCACTGGGACGTGAGGTGGGGGTGGGGGTGGTAATGGTCACTGGGAAGCAGGGTGGAGGTGGGGGTGGGGGTGGTAATGGTCACTGGGAAGTGGGGTGGAGATGGGGTGGGGGTGGTGATGGTCACTGGGACGTGAGGTGGAGGTGGAGGTGGTGATGGTCACTGGGACGTGAGGTGGGGGTGGGGGTGGTGATGGTCACTGGGAAGTGGGGTGGAGGTGGGGGTGGGGGTGGTGATGGTCACTGGGACGTGAGGTGGAGGTGGGGTGGGGGTGGTGATGGTCACTGGGACGTGAGGTGGAGGTGGAGGTGGTGATGGTCACTGGGACGTGAGGTGGGGGTGGAGGTGGTGATGGTCACTGGGACGTGAGGTGGAGGTGGTGATGGTCACTGGGACGTGAGGTGGAGGTGGGGGTGGGGGTGGTAATGGTCACTGGGACGTGGGGTGGAGGTGGAGGTGGTGATGGTCACTGGGAAGTGGGGTGGAGGTGGGGGTGGGGGTGGTAATGGTCACTGGGAAGCGGGGTGGAGGTGGGGGTGGGGGTGGTAATGGTCACTGGGAAGTGGGGTGGAGGTGGGGGTGGGGGTGGTAATGGTCACTGGGACGTGGGGTGGAGGTGGAGGTGGTGATGGTCACTGGGACGTGAGGTGGAGGTGGTGATGGTCACTGGGACGCGAGGTGGAGGTGGGGGTGGGGGTGGTGATGTGGGTGGGGGGAGGGAGGTATTACCGGCATCAGTGGCCTGGTAGGCAGCAACAAAGGCCTCTGTGTCCGTCATGTTGGCTGTGGTGGGGAGGGGGGTGGTGGTGGTCTCCGTCACCTTGTCCGCCGACCCTGTGGACACACACACACGCACACACACACACACACACACGCACACACACACGCACGCACACACGCACACACACACACACACACACACACACACACACATATATATATATATATATATATATAGCGGGAGAGAGAGAGAGAGAGATGTATATATGGAAGATCAAACTTATACAACGCACGTTAAAGAACCCGTGCTCCACATGAAAGCTGTGTGACGACAATGGTCAGATCGATGACCGGACAGACGGTTACTGATGGACGTTTCAGTTTCAAGGAGGCATCAAAGCGTGCAGACTGATCCATATACGCTACACCACATCGTAAAAGACAGAAAGAAAGAGCAAAATATATGTTGGATTTATTTGACTCACCAAATATTCAAAGTTGAATGGATTGGCCAATGATCTGTTAGAATTTCTCCTCTCCCCTCTGTTCCCCCTCCCCCACCACCTTACCCACCATTCTTCTAAATTTTCTTCTTCTTCTTCGTGTTTTTCTTCTATTAGGCCAATTACTCTAGTGATAATAAATTTAATCTCATGTTAATATTGATATTAGCATTATTTTACTATATTATGTACTGCTTGTTTATTTGTTTTATTTCATTATTTCATTACTTACTGTTTATGTGTTATTTGATACAAGTCATAATATGGTTCATCAGCCGTCATGATAAAATTGAAGTGCAACGTTGTGAGCACAGTATAAGCTTTAAGCTTGTTGATGATTGTAATCATGTGTATTGTTGAATAATTAAAAATTATTTAAACCAGAGAGCAAAGTAGATGGGTGACCATCACAGAACGCAAAGCACTGGTTAGGCCCTGACAGCCTGCCTCAGATTGGTGACAGTGAAACATGACCATGAGATGGAATACTATGAGTGAAGAAAACAAACAGTTAATGTTCTGAAACATAACAGAAATGAAAGGTAAGTAGAAGGCAAATAATATTATGTTTGAAATAGAATTTGAAGTAATGAATTACTGATGGGTGGGAAAAAGGGTAGTGATACATTTTGTCTTGAAGAGCTTGAAAAACACGCGTGAAAAATTATATTCACTTACACACACACACACACACACACACACACACACACACACACACACACACACACACACACACACACACGAGAGAGAGAGAGAGAGAGAGAGTGGGAGTGCGCGCGCGCGCGCGCGAGGAAAAGAGAGAGAGACAGACAGACAGAGACTGAGAGATTGAGACACAGACACACACACACACACACACACACACACACACACAGAGAGAGAGAGAGAGAGAGAGAGAGAGAGAGAGAGAGAGAGAGAGAGAGAGAGAAACAATCCATATAAGCTGACTAACAGACAGAAATGTGTAATTACAAACCTAAGAACTGAAGCAAAACAAAACGAAATAAGATTATACATCGCTGATGATTCACTCACCGAAAAACATGATTGCAAACGGCTGAGTCCACGTAGGGTCCCCTTAAATGAATAATTCTCCTTTTTTTTCTGTGTCTTTTGATACAGGACAGCAGACTGTCACACACACACACACACACACACACACAGTTCCTTCCTTCAAGAGGACGAAGACAGAAGTGACCAACAGATGCTAGAGTGTTGAAGGAGTGACCGCTATACTCCCCAGTGCTGATCCCACAGGCTCAATGTCCAGCGACCTATGTCCCACTTGTGAGCCCTGACTCCAGATTCTATACAGCAACAGTCAGAGAGGCACCAGTCATATTCATATCACAAACTGTATCCACGGGAAGCAAACAGACTGGCGATAGTCCAGTCACCTTGGTTATGTTCACAGACTTGTTTCAAGTTCCTTGTAAACTCCAGTCACGACTGCTCGGAGCTTTATCCGTTGAGCAAATGGAAGTTCGATAACTGATATCAAGCACTCGTTCTCTCTACAGCGGGGTTTACCTGTAGACCCTTCCTGAACGTGCGTGATAACATTCGGTGCCTGGAGGGTGTAAAGCCAGATTTGTTCTCCAGTCAAATATACCTCTGGACGTTATTGGAGTAAGGAGGGGGGAGTATTTTTGTTGAGTCGGTAAACTTTTCCCCAGAAGTGGTTATATTCTGATCAAATATCCTCCTGAAATTATTGGAGTTTGCCAAAATTTGGCATATTCAATGATGCCTACAACTTCCTCCTCGAGTTTCCAGACCTTAACATCTGCCTTTCCAGGCCATTTTTAAACACTTCTTTGAAAGCCATAGTTTACAATCCCAGGAATAAACTACAAGCAACCTTATATTGATAACCTACAGCAGACTTATGTGTTATTGATTCCTTTTAATTAAGTCATGTCTTTGTTTTTGTGTTGAGTAATTGTCTACATTTGTTTTGCCGCACCTGATGTAATTTCTCTTAATGAGATGATAAAATAATTCTTATCTTAGCTTATCTGATCTCAGACTGCATCGCTGACTGCCATGACAGGCATCCTTCAGTGTACGAAGACTATGGATGTATTTGTATCTCTCTTTTTATCACAGCAGGTTTCTCTGTGTGAAATTCGGGCTGCTCTTCCCAGGGAGAGCGCGTCGCTACACTACAGCACCACCCTCTTTTTTTCCTTTTTTTTTTGTTTTTTTTGTATTTTTTCCTGCGTGCAGTTTTATTTGTTTTTCCTGTCGAAGTGGATTTTCCTCCAGGAACAACCCCTTTGCTGCCGTGGGTTCTTTTAAGTGCGCTAAGTACATGCTGCACACGGGACCTCGGTTTATCGTCCCATCCGAATGACTAGTGTCCAGACCACCACTCAAGGTCTAGTGGAGGGAGAGAAAATATCGGCCACTGAGCCGTGATTTCGAACCAGCACGCTCGGATTCTCTCGCTTCCTGGGCGGACGCGTTACCTGTAGGCCATCACTCCACTGCACTGGGTGGTGAATGATACAACGTCGGGTGTGGACTACAGGCCAGTCAGTACCTACAGGAGTGGCAGTCCCTGCAGAGTCATCATTGACAGCAAATACACCGGAACAAAGGTGTTGGATTTTTATTTGTTTATGTATCTATTTATTTTGCTCTTTTTCTCGTTGTTGCTGTTGTTTGTATTGTTTTTATTTCATTTTCAAAAGGAACACACACAAAAACCATGCAGGGGCAAAATGAGGGTGTAGGGGGTTTTGTACGTTGTACACCGATGTGTGGTTATCGTAAATTTCCTGCGTGCGAGTGTGCCCTTCGTGTGTCACCATCACCTGATGAGCAATCTGGGTCACTGGCTGGGATGACGTTGGCGTGAATGAGGTGTGTGTACAAAGTGCACAACCCAAATTAATCTCTGACGTTTAAAGGGAATGAACGTCTTTAAAAAAAAGAAAAGAAAAAAAACAGAAAAAAAAACCCTGCTTACTGTCGTTATCAGATTTGTCCCTTCAGAGACAGTCTGTTGTTTACCGTTGAGAGACTTTTTGCGTTTTAATTAAGAAGATAGATAAATACCCCGAATGTTTTACACATGTATCACGATGTTGCGTGTTAAAGGTCCAATACCCTTCTGATGCCATCGGGGCAGGGAACTCATATCCAGCTGTTGGACACGTAGCTGTTAGTCAAGGCATAGGAAGGCGGGGCCCGATCCTCTCCTTCCGCCGTTTTCCCCTTCCCCCCAACCGACGTAAGGTTCCACCCATTCACACCTGGATGGAGTGAGGAAGATCGGAGTAAAGTACCTTTCTCACGGACATAACATCGTGCCGAAACGGGGCCTCGAACCCTGGTCACTGGTGTACACAGGATCACAAAGTCCAACTCCTGACTGATTCTGCCAAGTCACTTCCAGTCCGTTAGTTTGAAATCATTTTTGATGCAATGTATACGCTAATGTAGACTGTACTTAATGCTTTGATTAGTTAAATGACGACTATGTTACCAGAAAGGGATGGATAATGCTTTGAAACGGATGACGCTGTGCAAAGCCTTTCAGCCCGCCTCCTGAAACCTTGTCCATCCTCTCAGTTCGTTTTTTCTGCGCATCCATTAAGATTTAAGGTTTAACGTAACCTAGATCTCTCTCTCTCTCTCTCTCTGTGAATGCGCGCGCGCTCGTGCGTGCGTATGTGGGTGTGGGTGTGTGTATGTTAATGAAAGTGGTGCAGGTGGATTGGAGTCTTCAACGTTTTTAATGGGGTTAAACGTCCTACAGCCATTGGGGCAGTGAATTCGTATTCGCTGTATCTATACTGGGCTCAGCACTGGAAGGTAAGGCGTAATCCTCCCCTTCCACTGTTTCCAGCTCTCCCAGCCCAAGTCACCAAAGAACCAGTGTGCCAAAACCATCCAGCACTACACTGAATCTTGTGAAGATCTCCTGACATCAGA
The DNA here is from genome assembly GCF_041734735.1 of Babylonia areolata. NCBI lineage: Eukaryota > Metazoa > Mollusca > Gastropoda > Neogastropoda > Buccinidae > Babylonia > Babylonia areolata. The sequence goes on from NC_134882.1 coordinate 42,440,677, forward strand.
TCAGAAAAGAAAGTTCCACTGATAAGGCCTGGTAAAAAGATCCAATGGCCTTGCTTGAACAATCCTCCAAGGACCTGTAGAGGGAGACAGATGAAAAAACAAAACAGCAACAACAAAAAACAAACAAGAAAGGCAAGGCCTTCAAGACTCACTTTTGATGTTCAAAATGATATGTTCCAACACAAAAGAATATAAAAACAAGAAAGGCAAGGCCTTCAAGACTCACTCTGACTTGTGAAACACACTTAAAGAAAAAAGAAAAACTGAACAAAATCAAAAATTGGTTTGTTGAAATGTGTTCTCTATACGCTATTATAATTTTATTCAACTTAGCGGGGAAAAAAGAAAAGACAAAAAAAAAAAGAAGAAAAAAAAGGCTTCAATGCAGATTCGAACCACAGATGTTTGGATCGAGAATGAGTGGTTTCACCCACTGCGCTAACGCATGTTCAATGATGACGTTAAAAAGTTATCATTTCAGCATGTTCTTTTAGCGGAATAAATCGACAGCAGCAATCGAAGTCATACCGCGGTTTAAATCATGTTATTTGGTATACCCCGGGCATTTAAAAAAAAAAAAAAAATTCAAGTCCGAGGGAAAGGAGACGTTCCCATCGCATCAACATCACTGCAATATATGTCCGTTTTTATAGATCTGCAAAGATCGGTGATCGACAAGCTTTGTCTTTCTACTCACTGAGAAACTAGTTAATTCAGTATCCACTTTAAAACATTCATATGCAGAAAACACGTCGATGATTATTTAAGAAATTCTTTTAATTTGGCTGTAAAGGAGACGTTGCCATCGCGTCAGGCTTTGCAACATGTTTTGTCAAGATCTGCACTGACCAATGCCGTGTAGACGAGGCAGCGTAATGGTCGATTCAACTTTTCTTTTCTGTTCATTCTAGTTAATTCAGTGTCCACTTCTGAATATTCATATGCAGTAAACACGTCAATAATGTAGTTAGTTTCACTGTATGTGTTCTGTCCAGAATGCATATTCCTTTGCTTTGAATTGCAAACAAGAAAAACGTGTGTTCTGACCAGACAAATGGGAAGCTGTAAAGGGGGTCACAGCGGTTTTCGGAATCAGGAGCAAACATCAATGAAGTAAACTGTTAATGATTCTGAAATACGGCTAAATTCGGGAGACTTACAACCTATTACTGGTATGACTGTGAAGATTTTTTCCTCTACTATGTTTAAGCCAAATTTGGTATTGGCAGGCAAAGTATTTCCAGAGAAAATGGCAATGTTAAAGTTTACCATGGACACACAGACACAGACAACTGAACACCAGGTTATAACACAGACTCACTTTGTTTCCAAAAGTGAGTAAAAAAAAACAAAACGATGGGCTGACAACAGTGCAGAATGGACAGGAAAACCACTTGCAGAGAACCAGACTTTGACACACACTGCAGTCGACAGATCTGGAGGAATCTGGTGAACAGTTCTGGGTGACGCCCCACTGTCTCTTCACAGAGAAGGGGCAGAAGAAGAAGAAAGACGCAGAAGAAGAAAAAGACTATCACTGTCACTGAAAAGATATAAAACCGATTAACAACAACCCCCCCTCCACCCTCCCTCCCCCCACACATACACACAATCCACAACCCTCTCCCCCCATAACCCCCCCACACACACACACACACACACACACAAAACAAAAAAACATGCACGCACACACACACACACAAAGGCAAAATCCCTTGAAAACAGTTTACACGATTTATTCCAGTCACCAATGAAGCGGTGTGACTATTGTCGACGATCAATCACGGCACACACAGCTACACCTGGCGGCAGCACCGACAGCACAGCCAGCGGGCAAGGGACAGCACCCACGCTGACTGGAGCACCCTCCTTCACACCATCACTTCTCTCACCCACAAGGCGCTGTTGCTCTCCACATCAACACGACAAACAACGCCCCGCATTCTTTTAGGGGGGGGGGGATCTGATGACTTAGGAAAAACTGTATTAAAAACAAAATAGAATAAAATAAAAACAATAAATAAATACGACTACACAACAAACAACGCCCCAGGTGGGGGATCCAATGACATTGGAAATGGAAAAAAAAAAAGAAATGAAACAAAATCTATATAAAAATTTTTTTTTAAATGTACTACAGCTTCACTCTGAACGGAAAAAAGAGGAGAGAAAAAAAAAGGGGGGGGGGGGGAGGGAGCGCAACAAATGAACACAGACTGATCCAACTCGCTGGTTACATACAACAGAAACTGTGTACAAAGTCCTCCTTCCTTCATGTATGTTGCATATTTGCAGATGAAAGAAACAAACCAAAGAAAGAAAAAAACGCCAAAGAACGCACAGTAAAAACCAAACAAACAGACAAACAAATAAAGCCACTAGCTACACCAGCAAAAAATAATCTCATCGTCCTTTTTGCTTCATTATTGCATTTGCTACTCCTGTGACCAGAAGCTGAACACCAATGGCGCTTAAATGTGACTGGATAAGGAAAAAAAAAACAACAACAAAAAACAACCAGAATACACACACACAAAAACCAACAAACCACAAACAAACACGGACACAAACAAACAAAACCACACAGACAAAGGGGAAAGGGAACTTTAACTTTGGACAAATGGATAGCACAGTTATTCCCCTTCACTTCCACCTTACCTGTCAGCAGCGTGGTACAGTATTTTTTGATAAAGAAGAAAAAAAACTGATAGAATATCTGAAGTGTCTGCAATATATATATATATTTTTTTTTTATCATCATGGCTGAACAGCTACAAACAGCTCATGTCTACATCAGTCCAGAAATGAGAAATGTTATAAAAAAAACAACCAACAACAACAAAAAACAACACAACTGAACATGTTTCTAATGGTACAACTGTTTAGGATAGCCATTTAAATTACAATACTGTGGACTGGATAACAAAGTTGTAAATTATTTATGTATTTTCATACAAACTGGTTTTTGTATATTTCTAATGGGTCAATACAAAGACATACTGCAACTAAAATGTGATATGCAGGCATGAAAAACAACATCCATTTACTTTTTTTAAATAATAGTTTACAATCTTACCACTATCACCATTTGTAGATAAGGATTTAAGAAGAATCATGATAATGAAAAACAAATATTTCTTGACATTCTTCACCAAGAGCTCACAGCATCCAGACCAAATCCATTCATGCCGCACCACACAACTCCAAAAGTCACCCAAATTTTGGCAAGACGTAAGGAAAATACTGTACTTCTATAGCAAGCATTCAACACCTAACCAACTACACCTTAGAAGGAGTAAAGTGTCCAGCACTATGAAAGAAAGCTGTCATGTGACCCCTGGTTACATGCATATTCATTTATTGTGGTTTATAACATATGTCAACAGAAAGCAATTGGGGCCATGTGAAAGGCAGACTACGAGAATAAATGTTCTCAGTTGTACAAGCACCACTTCCAAAAACATCTCAAATCACAAATATTTGATTTTAGCTCAAAACAAATTATTTTGGGGGGAAGGAAAAGGTAGCAGAAATATTTGCTTTTGCATCTCATCTGCACTGCATCAGTTAAAAAAAACAAAAACAAACAGCAACCACCAAAACATGGTGAGCTTATATCAGGCACAGCTATCACAGAGAAAAAGGATAAGATGTCTTCAGCTCGTTTCACTTTGAGGCACCTGGTTTATTTTTTGGGGTGAAAGAATGTAGAAAGGGCCTTCTACAGTATCTGAACAGGAGCGACAGAATCACAATTTATACCATACTACAGAGAGCACAGTATCTGAACAGGAGCGACAGAATCACAATTTATACCATACTATAGACAGCAGTGACATCCAAGCCATGATGTCAAATATCATTCCATTCCTGAAAGCCTCTTTTGCTCAGGAAGGTGATTTGTGGGGTGACAGTGATGGCCCTCCTGCAGAAAGTGAGGCCCTTTCACAGCGTGATTTTGGTGCTATGATCCATTAGGGCTTCTGCCAGGGAAAATCTTTGAATGAAAGCTTTTAAAATTTGTTACACTGTTTTGTCAAGCAATCTCTATGCAGGACAACAGTTTAAAACTGGTTCAAGGAATTTCAAACTGCAGGATCAATGCCCCAAGATGATGACCATTGTGATCATCCAGTAACTGTTGTTACTCCAGAGGTTACCCAGGTAAATTCAGTATAGAGGAAATTCCAATAATTACACATAAATAAACAGAAAATACAACAAACTTTTCATCAGGAAGTATCAGTATCATGACTGAACTGGTGTTGGGAACCGTTGAGCCTGTTGGGTCCCTCATAACTTCAATGGTGAACAAAAGATGTGTCAGAGAACAGTGTCTGTTTGCCAGATCACAGTGTCTGGAAACAGTGTCTGGTTGTCAAGCGTGCAGGGGGTGAGAGGGGAAAGGAACTGGCCTCTGTACATTCTGAACCAACCGAATCAAATGAGTTCTCGTGGACTAGGTCACTTCCCGAACATTCATACAAACACTTACTACTACTCTTCCTACCTACAAGAAAACAACAACGAAAATCCTCAACAGTAAAACTAATTAAACTGACAGAGGCAATAAATATATTTGACACCTTTCAACTCTCATGTATCCTGCACACACATATTACACATACAAGCACACACTCACACATAGCATTACGACACACATGATTGTCAAAGTTCTTAAACACTGGACGAAAAGTTCATTGCACTTGTTGGATAAAACTGTTGGATAAAACTGTCAACTGTTTTGATAATTTACAAACACAACATTGCATAAAACAACAACAACTGTAACCCTGTTTTGGTAATTTACAAACACAACACTGTATTAAAAATTGTAACCCTGTTTTGGTAATTTACATAAATAACATTATACTGATTTTTAAAAACGGTCACCCTGTTTTCATAATTTACAAATACAACACAGTAATACAAACTGCTTTTCCAAGACAAACAAAAATTGCACATAATTTATATTTTGAAGACACACCCACTGCCCACAAGGCCACTTTTCCCCTTAAAATTCTTACTCAAAAGCACTGTAATCTTTATGTTATTCAATAAATTGTAAACAATCATACATATTTGATTACTTGCAAGTAAAGCGGAATTCTGAAAGTCTGAATCCTTTGGCACAGTGTCCCAGAACTTGCCTTGCTCTTTATCTTACAAAAACAAAACAAATTCCAAAAGCTTAGTAACGGATACAAAAACATACCCTTCACTCGCCTTCAAAATATTTCAACCTTCTGAAATTTTTTTTTTTTTTCCCTAAAGAACTTACCCAACCTTATGTTCTTTTTATATTTTTGGCAGCAGTCATCATAAGGCACAGCATAAAAGCCTTTACGCACTGCGTTCCAAAGCTTTGAGTTTCACATCAACATTACATTCAGCACAGCTGATTTTGGCCACATCATCATCAAGGGGTTCTCCTCATCACAGTTCATAAAAAAATCTTGAGTACCACACACATGACAGCAAAAAAAAAAAAAAAAAAAAAAACCAAAAAAACAAAACAAAAACCAACAACACAAAAAAACAAAACAACAGACATCATCACCACTCCATAGTGTATAATGATCACATCAAACAGATGTGTTTCAGGTATTTGTGGGTTTGCTTGACAATGTTTTTCTCCTCTAAATTTTTTTTTTTTTTTTTTTTTTGGGGGGGGGGGGGGGGGGGGGGGGGGGGGGGGGGGGGGGGGGCGGCAGCCAGGGGGGGGGGTGTGCTTTAAATCTTTTTATAAATAATTTATAATTCTTTTAGAATGTTATTTGTGTTTCATCAGTGTTACTGTTTCAATTACAGAAAGAATTGTGTAAACCACATGATTGCAAGGGAGGTATTCACAAGACACAAAAAGTGAGACGGGTGGGGAAGGGGAAGGCACACAGAAAGAAAGAAACAAACATAAAAATGCAAAACATGTAATTGCACAAAGCCTGACAAAACATAATCAAATGGAATCAAAACAGCCAGTAATCAATGTTAGCATTCTCCTGTTTGTACTGACCTGAAAAGTCACAGACTTTCACTGTCAAACTTTTCACTGTCAAACTGTTGTTGTTTTTTCGGACCTGAAGTCAGGAACTTCCATTGCCAAACTTTTCAGTGTCAAATTATCTGCAAATTTTTTTTTACATGGTAAGTCATAGATTTCATTGTCAAACTCCCCCCCACCCCCCCCTTTTCTTTTAACATGGTAAGTCCAGGACTTTTATTGTCAAATTTTTTGTTTTTGTTTTTTTCTGACCTGAAAGGTCACAGACTTTCACTGTCAATATTTTTTTTTACCTAAAAAGTCAGGGATTTTCATCATCAAACTTCTTTTTTTTCTGACCTGAAATGTTGTGGACTTCAACTGTCAAACAATGTTGAGCAGCAGAAAATGTGTGTGTGCACGCCTGTGTGTGAGACACACAGCAACGGTAAGCATGAGAGAGAGTTTGCACATGCCTGCAAGTGCAAATCTATGGCTGCATATACAAGTAGATGTACATACACGTGCATGTGTTATGCACATACACATGCATGTGTTCAACATTCCAACAAACCAGACAAAACACACAGAAACCTCCTACACCTTGGTAAGCAGGTCCTGCCGAAGCTGTGTTGAAAACTGCTCAGACTGACTCACACCATCAACTGCAGAGAGGGAAGGGACGGTGGAACAATAACAATCAAAATGACGGTCATACACGTTTTTAATTCCAAAATCTACAATCTTAAAAACATTTAAAATGCCAAGGCCAACACTGATTTTTAAGAATTTAAAATTAAGGACTTTTTTCTTTTTTTTTCTTTTTTTTTATACAAAATTTTTAATTTTTTTTGTTACTTTTAAAAACTGTAAGAACCCTGTTTATTCCTACTTTTCTGGTGGATAATGAAAAACAAACTTAAAAATAAGCTGATTTTGGCCAGCAGCATTTGTTGGAACCTTGCCTCATCACCAATCAGCCAGCCAGCCGGATAAGTTAGGCCGTCATGTTTTCTTTTTCGTTGACTTCATTTTTCTGTTTCACCCATTCTGTGCCTATAAGACGTCAGCTGACATCCCAGACAAAGTGCTTCACCAGTGCCACAAAGACGTCCACTGACGTTCCACTTCTTTTCCAATTTTTGCTTCATCCGAATTTGGTTCACTGAACTCAAAAAGACTGAACAGTTATCTTGATGTGTCTGCTGCATAAAAATACTGTTTAAATCAGCATATATCAGAAGTCTTCTTGATAATGATTTGCTAACTGGAGCACGTGGAAGACCCATGAAAAGGGGTTTGCCTCATTTGCTAAAAAGGCATCTGAAACTTTGTCCAGCAAAGACAGTGGTCCCAGTCAGCAGATTTACACAACTTTGCAGACTGTGCAAATAATTATGATTAGGTATAATGATGAAGATGCCCCTCCCTTGTCTGATAATTCATTAGAACATGAAGGTGATGACAACAGTAACGAAACTGACAGCAACATTTGAAGCTGCTTCAGTTGATCTATCGCAGCAGACTTCATTTTTGACTGAGTGACAGTGAATAGCAGTGAGAGCGGTAATGTATGTGCATATAATGTGTAAAGAGAGGGAGGACAGTGTAAGACGAAAGGTTATAGGCTACTCAGAGGGCATAGCCAAGGACATCAGTAAGCTGTTGCTTTCACTGAATAACTGAATACTGCCATTAAAAGGGTAATATTTTTCATTTTTCTGAAACCCAGGGTTGAAAATGCAACGTACAAGAAACACTTGTTTTCATTTACACCCTTTTTGTCACTGATCATATGACTGATTTTACTGTAGAGGAAGCAAACCAGCACGTACTGCATACACTTTCGTTGGCCCACTTGCAACCTGGATTGAGCCAGTGTCATCAAAGACCTCCCTCCTCTTTAAGGAACAGGGGAAAACTCTTTGGTGTCAAAAAGCTTGACTGTTCAGTTTCTGAGCACAGACTCGGCTTTTTATGTCAACTGAATCCACATTTGTCTTTGTCAGGACAAGTTATTCACATTCTGAAAGAGTTGTGATTGTCATCATAATTTTATAACCGTTTTAATTTTCATCTCCGGGTAATAAACTGACAAAAAGCATGCAATTTCCAGCTGTATTTTGTTTGTTTTCAATCTGCATGTCATTCCATTGAGGTGGAAACAGACTTTTATTTTGTGACATGAAATAAAATATCATATTCACTTTGAATGCCTGCATAGTTAGGAATCAAAGTAACTGGGGGGAAAAGCCCACATTTAGAATCGTTATTCATTTTCCTTCACACAAAAAAACCCCATCTAGCCTTTTCTTTATCTGTAGCAGTTTTTGTGCTAGAATTTCTATTAACCTTGAATCATCAAAATTCCCTGGCAAGGGGAAGAGCACTTTGTTTTTACAACATTCTCTGGCACTGAATGGGTTAACACTTAAATTAGGCAGCAGTTGTTTTCCTACTTTGAGACTTTTCTGTTCAACAATTCAATTAGGCAGCAGTTGTGTTCTTACTTTTGAATTTAGTACCTCTATCTATTTAACAGTTAAAAGACTGATGCTTGTCAAAGCTTTCCAACATAACTTCTATGTTTAATATTTAAAAGACTAATGCTTGTCAAAGCTCCCCTCCCTGCACAGTTTTTTTAAAAAAACAAATGCTATGGACAGATGCCTGAAACAGATTTGCAACTGGTTCCATCACAGATGCCTCAACCAGTCAGGTTTCCAAGACTTTGTTGTGTGTTCACAGATGGCTCAACCGATCTGAATGTTGCTCTCAAGATATCTTGGGAAAATTTTACATGCAAAGCTTATACCAACTCAACTCTTTTCTCCGAAAACATTTTGGCGACGGTGGGGGTGAGGGGCCAGGTGTAGGGGGAATTTGTACAGACTCCCTTTGTCAATCCGAATCCTTCTATGAGATGGGGATTTTTCTGTTTGTTTTTTATACAGACAGCCACAGTCAATCTGAATCCTAAAAAACAACAACAAAAAAAAACCCCATTCTGGGGTGAATTCTATCCACAAGACAATTCTCCATCTGAATCCTTCTTATAAACATTTTTGATCAATTTTCTACAAACAGCCATAGTGAGACAGACAACCATACTCAATCTGGATCTTTCCCATGCACACACACACATACGCATAAATATTCTTAGGAGAATTTACACACACACACAGACACACACACGCGCGCGTACACATAAATAAAGGAAGCAGTGCGAGTGCTAAGCAGAAGAAAGCGGGCTGTGTGGGGAGACCTAAGGCGATGAGAAACAAAATCACCCACAGTTTGCACAGCCTTCACTGCCGAGGCTCTCTGACCAACACCACTCCACAGCCACAGCCAGCTACTCTCACTACAGCTCAACAACTCTCAGGGTTAGTAGTAAAGTGTCTCCAGTACAACCAATACATCAACACAAGCTAATATCTCAACCGTGATACAAACATATATACATGTTTTGTTGTTTGTTTGTTTGGGTTTTTTTTCTCTCCTCAATCAATCAGTACGTAGGCAGGCCTGCACACCTGGTCGGCCTAGAAATGTCTGTCAGATCAGATATAGTTGAAACGGTGAAAGGGCTTCAATAATTATGTACACCTTTATCTTGCTCACTTGTTTGGATTCTGGGAGAACAGTGTGACCAATATCTGATCAACACCAAGCAGCCTTTGGAGACTGGTAATGTGAACAGGGTAAACCCACCCTTAAACCAAAAAAAAAAAAACCCAAAAAACCTCAAACACACGTTTTCATCAACAAGCCTTCTGGGTTCCGACCTGAAGCCAAGTGTGTCCCAAGTGTCATCAGTGGATATGACAGGCATCCGATAAAGGCGTGAACACATATCACATAGCGCCTGGCACAAATCACTACTTAGGTGTCTGCCAACGGGGACAGGTGTCGGCATGTTTTCCACAGGTGATAATACACTAGCTTCTCTTCTGTCAGGTTATCCGGAGATATGGCAGGAGGAATCTGGATATCCCAGGAAAACATCACAATGTGGAATATCTCCATGTTATCACTTTGACCTCTTCTCAGCGGACGAAATCTTTTGACAAAGTCAGGAATTTTAGCAAATACTCATTCACGTGTGGACCAGCAACAGTGAATGGGGAGGGGGGGAAAAGAAAAGAAATGCGTCTCTTTTAAATCTCAAAATAAAGTAATAAAGGAAACATTGCACTGAAACCTAGGGATGTGTATCACAAATGACATTATTTCTTCTCACCAATTTTCCCCATTTTACAATCACCCACCCTCTCACACCCAAATCCACCCACCCCAGTGTGAAAGGGAAAACTTTAAAAATTACCATGCATATTGCATGGTATATGTGGCTTACATTTTTCAACATTTGCCTCTCAAAATAACAAAACCCTTTCTGCAAGAAATCATCTTTCAGCCTGTCTCTCAACATAACAAAACCTTACTGCAAGAAATGATCTTTCATCATACTGCCCAGAATAAACAAGCACACATCCATCAAAGCCATAAGATCTCTTCCATGCACTCTTTGAACTATTCAATGGCCGTAATCTCTTCCAGACCTGTTCCAACATTTTTCAAGGTAGTTTCTCATGATAGGAAACCAGCTAGTGTTTTTTCAATACTATAAGTGTCAAAAAAAGAACAAAAAAAAAAGAAAAAAAAGAAAAAAAAAAAAGAAAGAAAAGAAGAAATCATTTAGGAGTGACAAACCAAAACTACCCATGGACCACAAAGACTTGTACTGAACATCTACCCCACATCACTCACTCTCCCCCAAGCCCCCACCAACTCCCCGCCTTTTTTCAGATACCATTAAAGCTGGGTTCTTCATGAACTCTCTCCTTCATAGAGAAAATACAAAACTTTGACTTGTCGATCCACCTGCTTGGCTAAAAAAAAAAAAAAAACAAAAAAAAAACCACCGTTGTCATCCTTTAAGTCCTGAGATCGTTCGGACGGGGAAGGGCCGCTTCCTGGCTGGTGGCAGGCTGGGGCGACAACAAGGGACTGGCCGCGACCTGGGGTAGGAGGTCAGCAACCCCAACCTCCTTCTCCTGCCTCTGGGGCCCTCCTCCCAGTCTCCAGCGACGTGACGCGGCATCATGACAACAGTCCCCCCCTCCTCCCTCTGTCCTCACACCTGCCACAACAGCAGGTGGTTGGTGCTGTCGTCTCGCCCTGCTGACTCGTTGGCAGAGTTGTTGCGAAAGTCCTCATAGCCGTCACCCCCGGAGATGACCAGCATGCGGGTGGCCATGGTGGCCGTGGTGGCGGCCATGGAGGACCGGCGATGGATGTCCGGCAGCCCCCCCTTCACCCCACCCTCCCCATGATGGCCGTCCCGGTGACCGTGACCCCCAGACCCCCCACCGATGACGTCCATCTTGGGCCCAGCGGGCAGGCTCCACAGCTCCACGGCCGTCAGGAAGCGAACATGGCCTGTGTGGCCGTACACCAGGCCTGGGGACACAGAGAGGGAGGAGGGTGGTGGTGTGTGTAATATCTTCAGTCTATTTGTGTAAACATTCTGATAAAATTGATTATTGGTAACCTGGGCAATTCAAAAACTTGTTTTTTGTTGACGTTACTGAATAGGTGGCATTAAAAGATTGCAGCTCAAATATGGAGTCTGTTATTCTATTGTATGAAATAACAGCGATTCTACAGTGTGAGGGTGGGGGTGTGGTCATTAATGGATCACTCTGTACTTGTCATGGGTCACTGATGATTGATAGATGATGATGGACGTGATGATGATATGGCAAGAGAGAGTGTGAGAGAGAGTTTGTATTAGTGCTCTGTGTGGTGTGTGTGTGTGTGTGTGTGTGTGTGTGTGTGTGTGTGTGTGTGTGTGTGTGTGTGTGAGTGTGAATAAAAAGCACACATTTACACATTTTCATGTATGTGTGGGGGACACAGAGGGTGGGAGGGTGTCATGGATCACTGATGGGTCATTTCTGTTCTTGCCATGGTTCACTGATAGATAATGATGATGATGCTGGTGATGATATGGAGAGGGAGAGGGAGATAGAGAGTTTGTATTAGTGCTGTGTGGGAGTGTGTATGTGTGCACATGACAGTGCGTGCATGTGTGTGTGTTTGTCAATAAAAGGAGTGCACATTTATACATGTGTGTGGGATGCAGAGGGAAGGGGAGGTGGGAGGGTGACATGGGTCATTAATGGGTCATTCTGTTCTGGTCATGGGTCATAGATAGATGATGATGACGACGGTGATATGGAGAGGGACAGTGAATGACAAAGTTTGTATCAGCGCTGTGTGTGTGTGTGGTGTGTGTGTGTGTGTGTGTGTGTGTATGTGTGTGTGTGTGTGTGTGTGTGTGTGTGTGTGTGTGTGTGCGCGCGTGCGCATGCACATGTGCGTACAGGTGTGTGTGTAAATAAAAAGAGCATACATTTTTACATTTTGGTATACATGTGTAGGACACAGAGGGAAGGGGAGGTGGAAGGGTGTCATGGGTTATTAATGGGTCATTCTGTTCTTGTCATGGTTCTTTGATAGATGATGATGGTGTGCTGGTGATGATATGGAGAGGGAGAGGAAGAGAGAGAGATTGTACTAGCGCTCTGCTTTTGTGTGTGTGTGTGTGTGTGTGTGTGCGTGTGTGTGTGAATGAGTGCTTGTGTGTGCGTGTGCATGTGTGTAAATAAAAAGAGCACACATCTGAATCATACGTTTTCATACATATGCATATGTATGTGTGTAGCTACAAGTCATCAATAAAAAAAAAAAAAGACACAAATTCTCTCAAAAATCTCCATAACCACAGTCACCTGACGAAGAAAAAACAGAAGAAGAAAAAAAACAACAACCCAAAACACAGTACCAGTGACGGTGGGCGTGGCCAGCGCCCCGTGGGTGGTGGTGGAGGTGATCTTGGGGATGGGGACGGTGAGGATGACGCCGGCGCTGGTGCCCACCCACAGCAGGTCCTTGCAGACCAGCAGGGCCGTGATGCGCAGGCACGCAGCTTTGTGCTGCCGGATTATGTCGTCCGCCGCTGTCCATCGCCAAAAATAAAACACCTTTTATGATAATGTGGATACCTATATAGTGTTAATCATCGGTCAGAGATGATACTCTAATCGCTTTACAAACACCAAAGTCAAAAAACATGTATTGTGATGATATGAATACTCATACGGCACCTGTCATTAATCAGAAACCCAACTCAAGGAGCTTTACAAACACCAAGTTGTTTGCAAAACAGGCCGCCCACCTGGGTCAAGGCGACAGACAGCTGCCACTGAGCGCTCATCATTCGTTCTTTTGTATTTGTTTGTATTTGTATTACTCTTTTTGTCACAACAGATTTCTCTATGTGAAATTCAGGCTGCTCTCCCTGGCGTCGCTACATTGAGAGTGCCACCCATTTTTTGGATGTATTTTATTCTGCCTGCAATTTTGTTTGTTTTCCTATCAAAGTGGATTATTCTACAGAATTTTTTGCCAGGGACAACCCTGAATGGTCAAGATGTTCATCTGCCAGTACAGTGTCCGTCAGGGTCTGGGTTCTTATCCCGGTCTCGCCTTTTCTCCCAAGTTTGGGAAATCAAACTGAGCGTCTTGTCATTTGGATGAGACAATAAACCGAGGTCCTGAGTGCAGTACACCCTTAGCACACTGAAAAAGAACCCGTGGCGATGTCAGTATTGTCCTCTGGCAAAATTCTGTAGAAGAAATCCAGTCGGATAAGTACACAAATATATATATATATATATGTGCATGCACTCATAGCTTGTCTAACAGGTTGGGTTATGCTGCTGATAGGCATCTTCCTAGCATATTGACACAGCTTATATGGACTTGTCAGAATGCAGTGATGTCTTACACAAATATATATATATATATATATATATATGCATGCACTCATAGCTTGTCTAAGAGGTTGGGTTATGCTGCTGATAGGCATCTTCCTAGCAGATTGACACAGCTTATATGGACTTGTCAGAATGCAGTGATGTCTTCTTGAGAAACTGAAACGGAGAAATTAAATGACACCTCCTTGAGGCTGAAATAACCGGGTATATGACCAGTGTCAGAGTCTGTCTGTTCATTTGTGGATATGGAAATAATATGAAAAATGTTAGTCTTTCTCTGTGTGTGCATGCGTGCGTGAGTGCGTGCGGGCGGGGGAGGGTGTGGGTGGGTGGGTGGGTATGTGTGGGTGTGGGTGGGTAGGTGGGTGTGGGTGCATGCGTGTGTGACTGAAACCTCATTGAAGCACAAAGGAAACTAATG
>NC_134882.1:42459924-42524924 GCF_041734735.1 Babylonia areolata
AGGTGTAGGGATGACATGTCCCACATCCCCTCTGAACTCACATCATCATCATCACCATTATCACCTTTATCATCATCATGTCCCACAACCCCTCTGAACTCACATCATCATCATCACTATCATCACCTTTATCATCATCATGTCCCACATCCCTCTGAACTCACATCATCATTATCATTATCTTCCTTATTATCATCATGTCCTGTATCCCCTCTGAACTCATCATCATCATAACATGACCTAATGGTGCATGTGTAGGGTACTCATGTGTCTCACATCCCCTTTGAACTCACATCATCATCGTCGTCATCATTATCATCATCATGTCCGACATCCCCTCTGAACTCACATCATCATCATCATCGTCATCATTATCATCATCATGTCCGACATCCCCTCTGAACTCACATCATCATCGTCGTCATCATTATCATCATCATGTCCGACATCCCCTCTGAACTCACATCATCATCGTCGTCATCATTATCATCATCATGTCCGACATCCCCTCTGAACTCACATCATCATCATCGTCATCATCATAACACGACCCGATGGTACATGTGTAGGGTACTCACGTGTCTCACATCCAATTTGGATTCACATAATCTAGGTAGCGGCAGCCCCAATGGCCAATGCCGGGAAACCTATGAACGCCTAAAAAATTTACTAATTTTGAAATGCATTTTCTCAAATTTGATTTCATTTTGTGAAAAACTATCCAACTGAAATAATTACTTATCATCTATATTTTTAATTTTTATTGTGTTTGCTTTATGCAATGCATGAATGAGTTCGCTACTTTGACAGGCATATTTTCCAATTTCTTTGCTGCTGAAGTGTTATTTTTTTCTTGTGCAATATGCCATTATCATACGGTTTTTAGAAGTATATGAGTTTTCATTACAGTACCCTCATGGACAGTACAGTATGACTGTGAAAATGTGAAAATATTAAGTACTAACAGCATGTACGCATTGTCACATCTTTAAAATGGAATATCTTCAGAACCAATCAAGATATTCACTTACTATCTTTTTTAAAAATTTTCTTATAATGTCATATTGTTTGCAAAAAATCACATTTCAGTCATTGTAATGAATATTTAAATTTTCTCTGCCGCTACCTACATAATCATCGTCATCATCATTACCATCGTCATCATGTCCCACATCCCTATTGAACACACATCATCATCGTCATCATCATTACCATCATCATCATGTCCCACATCCCCAATGAACACACATCATCACTGTCATCATCACTATCATCATCATAACACGACCCGATGGTGCATGTGTAGGGATACTCATGTGTCACATCCCCTCTGAACACACATCATCATCGTCATCATCATTACCATCATCATCATATCCCATATCCCCTCTGAACACACATCATCATCATCATCACCATCATGTCTAATGTTCCTTCTGAACACACATCATCATCATCATCATCATAATACGACCCCATGGTGCATATGTAGGTGTGCTCATATGTCTCACATCCCCTCTTAACACACACAAACAGAATCATACACAAATGAACATATATTTGGGCACATGATCAGTTACTGTAAAAAAATCAAATCATTTTGTATGATCAGTTCCCAATTACACATTGCCTGAGCAGCAAAACGTAGCGAAGATATTTTACAAGTATAAAAGTATATAGCCCAATGCCATACAAAGAAATGAATAATAAACTTAGAAGAGGTTTCAGCGTTTCAGTTCATGTCCTGGCCAGTGGACTCTCTCACACTTAACTCTGATTTGCAGACCTGTTTTAAGTTAAATTTTCAGACTGTCATCTGATTCATTACGGACTAAATACTGCCTTGCTGCATTTGTTTTGGCAATGTTACAGATAAGCATATCATTTTCAAACATTTATGTTTTTGACTGATTACATTCATTATCAGTTGTTTCTCTAGTAAACCTAACGACTTCCCATTTATGTAGTCCATAGAATAATTTTCTTTAATTGCAGTGATACTAATTTCAAATGTTCATCTTAGATTCCACCCTCCATCTTCCTTGTTTCCCCAAACTCACCGTACAACTCACCCATCCTCTCCTACCTTTTATCTATTCATTTTTCAACGCTAACAATCAAAAGTGGGACTGTTTTTCACTTTGTAACAAGTGCAATAGCTGCAGCCAACTTTCTTGTGCAACAGGAAATTGACCAACCTCCACCCCTCACTGTCTAAAATCACTTTCGTGATCAGATGTTAAACTAATGACCAACCCCCTTAACCGTGTTTGAGGTGAACAAGTCAACTGTGTTATTTTGACATGTACAGAATCATGTGACTGACAGCACTACATCTAAAATATCTGGCACTGGGAAGAACTTTTTACACAGAAACTTGGCAGAGAAAGAGTTCACAAGGTGTGTATTATCACCAATACGTGTATAAGGGACATTGTTTTACACAGAATTCCTTCCTTCCAGACTGCCCGACAGTACTCCAGTATTACCTGAGTCTCTCTTGTAGACAATCAGGTCTCCATTGACAAGAGAGGCAAACACTTTGTTGTCCAGGTATCTGAAATATATGACACACAAGTTGTGACTGACCACAAGCTTACTTTAGACACACAAGTTTTAACAGAACACAATCTTACTGGCCAAGATCACTATCCTTTTATTTCTTTTATCTGTCTATTTTTTCTTTATTTTTTTAAAGTTGAAAATTGAGGTATTTAAGTATACAGCTTTCTGCTTAAAACTGCCTGGGCTGACACTGATTCATTTTTATTTGACAAAAGATGGTAAAGTACACAGTTTTCTGTTTAAAAATTGCTTGGGGCTAACAATTTCAAGACATAAGAATTACAATTTCAACACTCTCCCTGCAAATGCATTCGTTCATGATATCCCATCAGCCAGCCATTCTCCCTTCTCACGAGGATCAGCAGTGGGTGCATTCTGTGGGTCTTTAGAAACAGGCCTCCAGTTTCTTTGGATGTGCCACAGTCAGTCACAGTTAACAGCAACAATGATAACGAAGACATTTATAATGTATTGTACCTCCTCAGGATAGGGGCGGGCCCAGAGTGCTCACAATTAACGTCAATATTGTGGACTGCTCCTGTATTTTTCCTTGCTTTTCTCCCCAAAAGAAATTATGGCTGAGGACTTGACCTCACTTACATGATGCAGTACACAGGTGATCCATGCTGTATCTTCAGTTTGTTCTTCGTTGTCTTGATGTTGTCTGTGCACTGGAAAATGTGAATGCTGGAACAAATGCGGTAACACTATATAAAAACTGTCCTGGGGGGAAAACTGAGCAAGAAAAAGTAATGAAATGATGATCTAAAACAAAACAATGACATTAAAACAATCACCTAAAAGTGAAACAAGACATTAAAATAATAATCTTAAACTGAACCAAAACATAAAAACAATCATCGAAAACTGGACGACACATCCCCCCGCCCCCAGACCCCCGCAACAGACACACACATACACATGCATGCACACACACACACACACACACACACACAGACCCCCCCACACACATTCTCATACACAGAACCCCCCACACACACACACACACACAGACACCCACATGCCCCCCACAGACACATACTCAGACCCCCCCCTATCCTCCTCCCCCCCACACACACATAGACCCACACCACCCCCACACACACAGACCAACACCCCCACACACATAGACAGAACCACACACCCCTATGCACACACACACAAACACACGCACACACACACACACACACCGAAAACTACACACACACACACCCTCCACACACACACACCCTCCACACACACATACGCACAGACAGCCATGTAACCACAGAGATCAGTGACCACAGGGGGCGTACCAGCCATCCTCGGTGCCCAGCCACATGGTGGACTTCACGGGGTCCTGCTGCCAGCTGCCCGACGTGGTGATGGGGTCTGGGGAGCTCTGCGTCAGCTCCGACACCTTGGGCCGGTGCACCTCCTCATCAGACTGCAGATCTATACACCACACACACGGTAATTAGTCATCAGTGCACACCATGCACACTGCAATCAGTCGTCAGTGTACACTACCCACACAGCAATCAGTCGTCAGTGTACACCACACACACAGCAATCAGTCATCAGTGTACACCACCCACACCGCAATCAGTCGTCAGTGTACACCACACACACAGCAATCAGTCGTCAGTGTACACCATGCACACAGCAATCAGTCGTCAGTGTACACCATGCACACAGCAATCAGTCATCAGTGTACACCACACACACAGCAATCAGTCTTCAGTGTACACCACACACACAGCAATCAGTCATCAGTGTACACCATGCACACTGCAATCAGTCGTCAGTGTACACCATGCACACAGCAATCAGTCGTCAGTGTACACCATGCACACTGCAATCAGTCGTCAGTGTACACCATGCACACAGCAATCAGTCATCAGTGTACACCATGCACACAGCAATCAGTCTTCAGTGTACACCATGCACACAGCAATCAGTCGTCAGTGTACACCATGCACACTGCAATCAGTCATCAGTGTACACCATGCACACTGCAATCAGTCGTCAGTGTACACCATGCACACAGCAATCAGTCGTCAGTGTAAACCACCCACACCGCAATCAAATGTCAGTGTACACCATGCACACAGCAATCAGTCATCAGTGTAGTACACAGCCATCAGTGTACACCACACAGAACGCTATCAGTCATCAGTGTATATCAGTTACAGAAATCAGTCTTCAGTGTACATCACACACACACACACACAGCAATCAGTGTACACCACGCACACAGCAATCAGTCTTAAGTGTATATCGGGTATAGTAATCAGTCATCAGTGTACACCACACACACACAGCAATCAGTCGTCAGTGTACACCACACACACAGCAATCAGTTGTCAGTGTACACCACACATACAGCAATCAGTCATCAGTGTACACCACACACACAGCAATCAGTCGTCAGTGTACACCACACACACCATAATCAGTCATCAGTGTACACCACACACACCATAATCAGTCATCAGTGTACACCACACATACAGCAATCAGTTGTCAGTGTACACCACACACACAGCAATCAGTCGTCAGTGTACACCACAAACACAGCAATCTGTTGTCAGTGTACACCACACACACAGCAATCAGTCGTCAGTGTACACCACACACACAGCAATCAGTCGTCAGTGTACACCACACACAGCAATCAGTTGTCAGTGTACACCACACACACAGCAATCAGTCGTCAGTGTACACCACACACACAGCAATCAGTCGTAAAGTGTACACCACACACACCATAATCAGTCATCAGTGTACACCACACACACCATAATCAGTCATCAGTGTACACCACACACACACAGCAATCAGTCATCAGTGTACACCACACACACAGCAATCAGTCGTCAGTGTACACCACACACACAGCAATCAGTCGTCAGTGTACACCACACACACAGCAATCAGTCGTCAGTGTACACCACACACACCGCAATCAGTCGTCAGTGTACACCACACACACAGCAATCAGTCTTCAGTGTACACCACACACACAGCAATCAGTCTTCAGTGTACACCACACACACAGCAATCAGTCATCAGTGTACACCATGCACACAGCAATCAGTCATCAGTGTACACCGCAATCAGTCATCAGTGTACACCACACACACAGCAATCAGTCTTCAGTGTACACCACACACACAGCAATCAGTCGTCAGTGTACACCACACACACAGCAATCAGTCTTCAGTGTACACCACACACACAGCAATCAGTCTTCAATCCACACACACAGCAATCAGTCGTCAGTGTACACCACACACACAGCAATGTACACCACACACACAGAAATCAGTCTTAAGTGTACACCACCCACACAGCAATCAGTCTTCAGTGTATGCCATGCACACAGCATACAGTCTTCAGTGCCAATGACACGCCCTATACATATCATACATGGTTCACAAAAACTTCTGGACCACTTGTGAACTTGCACAGTTTTTACTTCTTGAGGGTACTGTTGAAATAATGGTGAATTTTCGGCAAACAGTCGTAATCAGAAAATGCTTTCTTGTACCATACACTTCCATTCTTCTTTACCAATGAAAAGAACACTGTGTGGGTTCTTTTACATATGTTACATACATGCTGCACACAGGACCTGAATGATGCTGAATTTTCAGTAAAGTGTTGTGTGCAGCCAATGTAACAACTACCACCTCAAAATAAGAGAGTGCTTTCTTGTACCGTATGCTTCTATTCTTTACCAACCGAAAAACCACTGTGTAGGTTCCTTCACATGCGCTACATTCACGCCACACACGGGACCTGGGTTTTATCGTCTCAACTGAAAATGACACAGTGAGCACTCACCCACATACAGCTCCGTGTTTCGCATGAAGGGCATGGCATCATCGTCATCCTCGTCATCGCTGGAGTCTGAGTCCGACTGGTAGCCCTCCTCCGTGTCCATGTCCTCCTCATCCCCACCACCCTTCTCCCCCTCCTCCTTCTTTCCCCCTGCTCTCTCCTCCTCCCTCTTTCCTGACCGTTCCCGAGACCGGCTGCCTCCTCTAGCGGCAGCGCGGCGACGGCGTTGGTCGGAGGCTGTGGACTTCTCCTCCTCCTCCCCCTCGTCCTGCTCGGGGCACTCCACCTGGATGAGGGGCCTCTGGTCCCCCCGGTCCCCTCCACCCCCACCCAGCCGGTGAGTGCGCCCCTTCTGGCTGCTGCGTCTGTGACACGGGCAGCAAGCAACACTCAACAACTGTTCACGGAGCTGGTCGATCATCTGTAGTTTGTTGTGCTCGGGTGTTTAGTGTCTTTGAGTCCAAAGTACTGAAGTTGTAGTAGTAGTAGTAGTTGTAGTAGTAATAATAAAAAATAGTAGCACTAGTATCATAATAGTAACAATACAAATAATAAAAATAATAATCATCATCATCATCATAATTATATTCATAAGAAGAAGAGAAAAAAAAGGATGATTATTATTCTAAAAACAATATTGATTAAATTTATGATGGTAATAATAACAACAATGATAACTACCAAAAAAAAGTGGTGGATTATTTCCATTTAGACCTCCCCACCAAGAACCATAAGTGAACAATGCCTCCACTTTCTTTCATAAAGCTCATCTCTTTTTTCCTTTTTCCAAGATTCTCAATAATGTACGCAAAGCATTGTTGGTCAAGTCTATCAAATGCAGAAAATAAAATTAATTCATTTAAACACAACCACCACACAGGCAAAAGTAATGTACTGCACTGCATTGCATTGCATTCTATACTATTCTATTGTACTTTTTGTTACAACAGATTTCTCAGAAATTCAGGCTGCTCTCCACAGGGAGAACATGTCGCAACAATGCAGCGCCACCCATATCTTAAAAAAAAATTAATTTCTCATCTGCAAGTGTATTTGTTTCACTACCAAAGAATTTTTCTACTGATTTCTGCCAAGGACAACACAAGCCTCTTGTTATCATGGGTTCTTTTATGCCTGGCTGTGTCCATGCTGCACATGGGACCTAGGCTTATCATCTGATCTGAATGACAACCGTGTCCAATGTCCAGAGATGTCAACCCCTGTCAAGTGTTTGGGCCTTCCTGCAACATGGTGCAGCTGCTACAATTAAGCTGACTGGTCCACTCAATGCTGTTTCACTCAATGCTGTTTCAATGTAAACATGCACACAATTAGCTAGCTGAGCATCACCACGCGAGACCAAGATTAGTAGTAGGTAACTGCCCTGGCCTTGTGGTCCATAGATCTAGAGCGTCTGAGTAATGTTAAGACAGGAAAGCATGTGACCAAGCTACGTAGTTGAAAATGAACTCGTTACAACAATTTTGACATTGGTATTATGTCAAAACAAACTGCCACTGAGCATAACAAAATTATTGGAATGAACTTCCTCTTTCACTTCGTCAAGTCTCCACACTCAGCTCTTTCAAGTCTGGCCTTAAAACCCACCTCTTCCCAAAATAGCCTCCCTTCCCTGCCTCTTCCTTGTCTTTAGTTTCTCCAGTTTTAGAGTTATGCGTGCGTGAGAATGACTGGTGCAAAAGCGCTTAGATTTGTCTATGCACAAGATTCAGCGCTATATAAGTACCATTATTATTATTATTATTATTATTAAAAGTTGGCATCTCTGAATGTCTTACCGTCTGAAGGCCCCACTGAAGGCGGGCACAGCACATATACACAGGATGCGAGCGTTGCATCCGGGGACAGGAGTGTTGAGGGTAACGATGGGCTCAGGCTGCAGGCTGAGCAGACACATGTGACCCACATAGCCATCACTGTTGCACACCCACACGTCCCTGTAGCCACTGGCGTTCAACCCATCGATGGGGGCCGCGCAGGAAAACTGGTTTCCAACACACACAAGTGCAGTTAAAATATATTAGCTTTTGAGAAATATCAGTGTAGAATTCTTTTTAAAATAAAAAAAACAAAAATAATTTATAATAAAAATATACATATATATACTTATCTACATATCTATCTATCTATCTATACATATCTATATTTCTATTTATATGTCTATATATCTATGTATATAGATATATATACATATATACTTGCAAAAAATTAATCAAACACACGCTGAAGAATAAGAGAACTGTTCACACACGTACAATGCAGTAAAACAGATTAGCATTTGAGGAATATCAGTACAGAATTTTTTTAGTTTTGCTTTTAATACTTGAAAAATAATTACAAAAATTGTACATTTAAAAAACTCAAGCAGACACTGCCGTAAGAAAGAAAAAGAAACAAAATATAATACTTTTCAAGGGACACACACATCCTTGAGCTCGGCTAGACACAAACATCTACGTACACCTCTCTCTCTCTCTCACACATAGTCGAACACACAGCACAGGATATAAAATAAAAACACATTTCTCCATTGTTACCAACAGCTCTCTGTCAAGACTGATGTAGTAGAGATACATGCAACAGCAGAGACCATGGTCTCTATTATAAATAACATTTTTATGAGGGTGACTGTGCATGTGCTCACAAGGGCACAAGCATATGTGCGAGAGCAAAATTGTACATGCATAAATACATTTAAGTGTGTGTGTGTGCATGTGTGTGTGTGTGTGTGTGTGTATGCATGCGCATGTGTGTCCGCGTCTGTGTGTATGTCTGTGTGTGCCTAACAGAATCGGGGTGAAGAAAAGTCATCTGGTGAAAGGTAAGTACAGGTATGGTACGTACCTGCATGCCGGCCCGGGTCTTGGTGATCTGAAGAGGCTGCAGGAACTCGGGGGCTCTCTTGTCTGTCAGTAAAGCTGGAAGAGAAAGACAAAGCTGTCAACTTCTTATATGTAATATAACTATTTCATTCCGGTTTTCTCTCTTTTTTTGTTAGTTTTTTTTTAAATATTTTTCATGTTTAATGCAGACCTAGGGCAGGTTTTCAAGGCCTGACCTACACTTCGGGTTTTTTGTCTAGGTTGGGCATTTTCTTCTTCTTTTTTTCCTTTTCTTTTTTTTTTTTTTTTTTAAGCAGATGTGGTGTAGCTGCAATGGACTAGTCTGTATGCTTTGACACCTCCTTAAAACTGAAACTGATATGTATCATGGAGAGCTGCATTATAAAAAAAAAAATTTTTTTAAAACAATTAAAAAAAACTATCATTTTCCAAACAGCAAAGTTTTTTTTAATTTCTGCTGATGATGAGTATGTTCATCAGTGAAGGACTGTCACCTCAATAAGACAGACAGAGCTTACAGGTCAGGATGTTACCTCAGTGAGATCAGACAGGGCTTACAGGTCAGGATGTCAGTGAAGGGCTGTCACCTCATGGTTAGACAGAGCTCACAGGTCAGGATGTCAGTGAAGGGCTGTCACCTCATGGAGATAAGACAGGGCTTACAGGTCAGGATGTCACCTCACTGAGATAAGACAGGGCTAACAGGTCAGGATGTCAGTGAAGGGCTGTCACCTTACTGAGATAAGACAGAGCTTACTTGTCAGAATGACACTGAAGGGCCGTCACCTTACTGAGGTCAGACCAAGCTTATAGGTCAGGACGTCAGTGAAGGGCTGTCACCTCACTGAGATAAGACTGGGCTTACAGGTCAGGATGTCAGTGAAGGGCTATCACCTCACTGAGATAAGACAAGGCTTACAGGTCAGGATGTCAGTGAAGGGCTGTCACCTCACTGAGATAAGACAGGGCTTACAGGTCAGGATGTCAGTGAAGGGCTGTCACCTCACTGAGATAAGACAGGGCTTACAGGTCAGGACGTCAGTGAAGGGCTGTCACCTCACTGAGATAAGACAGGGCTTACAGGTCAGGATGTCAGTGAAGGGCTGTCACCTCACTGAGATAAGACAGGGCTTACAGGTCAGGATGTCAGTGAAGGGCTGTCACCTCACTGAGATAAGACAGGGCTTACAGGTCAGGACGTCAGTGAAGGGCTGTCACCTCACTGAGATAAGACAGGGCTTACAGGTCAGGATGTCAGTGAAGGGCTGTCACCTCACTGAGATAAGACTGGGCTTACAGGTCAGGATGTCAGTGAAGGGCTGTCACCTCACTGAGATAAGACTGGGCTTACAGGTCAGGATGTCAGTGAAGGGCTGTCACCTCACTGAGATAAGACAGGGCTTACAGGTCAGGACGTCAGTGAAGGGCTGTCACCTCACTGAGATAAGACAGGGCTTACAGGTCAGGATGTCAGTGAAGGGCTGTCACCTCACAGAGATAAGACAGGGCTTACAGGTCAGGATGTCAGTGAAGGGCTGTCACCTCACAGAGATAAGACAGGGCTTACAGGTCAGGATGTCAGTGAAGGGCTGTCACCTCACAGAGATAAGACAGGGCTTACAGGTCAGGATGTCAGTGAAGGGCTGTCACCTCACAGAGATAAGACAGGGCTTACAGGTCAGGATGTCAGTGAAGGGCTGTCACCTCACAGAGATAAGACAGGGCTTACAGGTCAGGATGTCAGTGAAGGGCTGTCACCTCACTGAGATAAGACAGGGCTTACAGGTCAGGACGTCAGTGAAGGGCTGTCACCTCACTGAGATAAGACAGAGCTTACAGGTCAGGACGTCAGTGAAGGGCTGTCACCTCACAGAGATAAGACAAGGCTTACAGGTCAGGACGTCAGTGAAGGGCTGTCACCTCACAGAGATAAGACAGGGCTTACAGGTCAGGACGTCAGTGAAGGGCTGTCACCTCACTGAGATAAGACAGAGCTTACAGGTCAGGACGTCAGTGAAGGGCTGTCACCTCACAGAGATAAGACAGGGCTTACAGGTCAGGATGTCAGAGAAGGGCTGTCACCAATTTATAGTAGAGGGTGTTTTGCCCAAGTTGCATCCCCACTCCCTCGATCAAGAGGGCCTTGGGACTGTCACCACTGGGACAGATCCCAAAGGCTAGTTAGCCCCCAAGGCTACAGCGTTGGGCAATATTTTTGCACAACAATCAATGAAAAGTGGCTGCGCATATCAAATGTACACAAAGACCAGAAAGAGGAAGACAAAAATATGACACCCCCCCAAAAAAAAACCACCCCCAAGACAAACAACTCACAGAGTTTGTTCTTGGCATCGGTGAACGCCACCTCCCAAGTGGCGCGTTTCTCTGCTGAGGTGAACGTTATCTCAAGATGGAGCACCCCTTCCCTGAAGAACACATAAAAGTTGTACCCATGAGTGAATCTCTGAATCTATATGATATCATAAAGCTAGCTTGAGTCCTTCTGTGTACATTACCTCTGAATGAATATGCATCAGTACAGTATAGAATGACTAACAAGATGATTTCTTATGAACCTATGACCAAACAATTTAACCCAAAGGTGGAAATAAATTAAACTGGTTTCTTTTGGTCTAGCTGTAACATGTAAGAGTGATAAAAAAAAAAAGGACACAAAGAAGAAAAAAAACCCAATGAGAATGACTATGGACCAACAATTTACAAGCTAAGAAACCAAGAAAGAAATTCCTCCTCCTGATAAAAACAAACTGGCGCCATACATGTGCACAGAAAATTGTTTTCAGACTGAAAAAACAAAACAAAACAACAACAACCAGAACTGGTGCATGGAACCAGCCCAAGGGTTCAGTTTCCCGTGGACAGCAGGGGGGCGGGGTGGATGGGCAGGGAAGGGGCTTGTCTTTTTCTTTTTGACTCACTTGTGTAAACAAAGTGAGTCTATGTTTTAACCCGGTGTTCGGTTGTCTGTGTGTGTGTGTGTGTGTGTGTGTCCGTGGTAAACTTTAACATTGACATTTTCTCTACAAATACTTTGTCAGTTGACACCAAATTTGGCATAAAAATAGGAAAAATTCAGTTCTTTCCAGTCATCTTGTTTAAAACAATATTGCACCTCTGGGATGGGCACAAAAAAATAAAAAATGAAGCCTAATTATATGCAAAGTGCATTTACTGTTATATTTATATTTTTTGTATTCTCTAAACTTGGCACTTTGACCTCTTATTCTGACACAACAACAAGAGGAGTCATTATTATCATTTTTTGTTCAAACAGGAACTTCTTTTGCTAAGCATGGAATTTTTAGTTATTTTGCAAACGTTTTGGTGCAGATAATAAAAAAGGGAAATTACTCTCTAATTAATGCTAGGGGACTTAATTTATCACAAGTGAGTCTTGAAGGCCTTGCCTCTCTTGTTTTCTTTTTTTTTTTTTTTTCAATCTGTAAAAAAAAAAGCAACAATAACAAAAAGCAGACAACGATAATGTCATAGCATGGATTTAAATCCCTGAATAACCGAGGAAAACTTGGGGATGGTGGGCAGGCGAACGGCACTTACTGTGTGGTGACCAGCAGCTCCAGCTTGTTGGACTCGGAGGCCATGTAGCGCATCGTGGCTTCCGCCAGCTGTTTGGTCAGGTTGGTGCTCAGCTCCTTGACTGCGTCCTCCAGTCCCTGGACATGGTGACAGCTTTGTTGTGTCTGTCAGTCGTTTGTGGCTTTGTTGTCTGTCTGTAGCTTTGTCTATCATCTATAGCACTGCATACCAATCCTTCATGGCACGGTCTGTCTATCAATTACAGTCTTAGCATTATTCAACCATCAATCATACTTAGTATTGTTTGTTTGTCATTTATAGCATTGTTTATCTATCCCTAATAGCATAGTTTATCTGTCTTTTATGACCTTGTTTATCTATCAATTTCAGCACTGTCTATCTGTCAATTATAGCAATATTCATCCATCAGTTTTAGCACTGTTTATCAATTCTTTATAATACTGTTTATCAATTAATTATATATTGTTTACCTATCAATCATAAAGTTGCTTATCTATCTATCAACTATAGCACCGTTTATCCATCAAGTATCTATCAACTATAGCACTGTTTATCTATCAACTATAGCACGGTTTATCTATCAAATATATATCAACTATAGCATTATCTATTAAGTATCTATCAACTACAGCACTGTTTATCTATCAACTATAGCACTGTTTATCTATCAAATATAGCACTGTTTAACAGTGCTACCTACCAACTATAGCATTGTTTATCAAACAAATATTTATCAACTATAGCACTATCTATCTATCAACTGTTGCCCCGTATTTCTATCAAGAGTCAAGTGTGACAGGGAAGCGGTACCTGGTGTGGCGCGGTCAGGCGGGAGCAGAGGTCGGTGATCTGGTTCACTGTCTGCAGGTCCTCTTCCACCTGCTCCTTGTCAATGGTCGGCTTGCGACTCAGCGTGCTGGAATGGGCTGCAGGCACCACAAGCACACGGCAGACACCCTTGTCAGTCCACGTCACCACCCACAACTCATTTCAACCCCACATTTTCATAACAACCAAATCACAGTCATGAGTACTTGCGTTAAGAAGAGCTCAGCACACAAAGACTCTCGCTAGTCCATTTCACATCCATGTCACGACTCGTAACTCATTTCAATCCCACAAATTTGCAACAACCCCAAAATCATGAATAGTTGCGTGAAGAAGAGCTCAGCACACAGACACACCCTCATCAGTCCTTGTCACCATTCACACAACTCATTTCACAGCACACAGACACACCCTCGTCACCACTCACAACTCATTTCACAGCACACAGACACACCCTCAACACCAAACAACTCATTTCACAGCACACAGACACACCCTCATCACCAAACAACTCATTTCACAGCACACAGGCACACCCTCATCACCACTCACAGCTCATTTCACAGCACACAGACACACCCTCATCACCACTCACACAACTCATTTCACAGCACACAGGCACACACTCATCACCACTCACACAACACATTTCACAGCACACAGACACACCCTCGTCACCACTCACACAACTCATTTCACAGCACACAGACACACCATCATCACCACTCACACAACTCATTTCACAGCACACAGACACACCCTCGACACCACTCACAACTCATTTCACAACACACACTCATCACCACTCACAATTCATTTCACAGCACACAGACACACCCTCATCACCACTCACACAACTCATTTCACAGCACACAGACACACCCTCATCACCACTCACACAACTCATTTCACAGCACACAGACACACCCTCATCACCACTCACACAACTCATTTCACAGCACACAGACACACCCTCATCACCACTCACACAACTCATTTCACAGCACACAGACACACCATCATCACCACTCACACAACTCATTTCACAGCACACAGACACACCATCATCACCACTCACACAACTCATTTCACAGCACACAGACACACCATCATCACCACTCACACAACTCATTTCACAACACACACTCATCACCACTCACAATTCATTTCACAACACAC
Organism: Babylonia areolata; assembly: GCF_041734735.1. Taxonomy (NCBI): domain Eukaryota; kingdom Metazoa; phylum Mollusca; class Gastropoda; order Neogastropoda; family Buccinidae; genus Babylonia; species Babylonia areolata. The sequence goes on from NC_134882.1 coordinate 42,474,765, forward strand.
AGACACACCATCATCACCACTCACACAACTCACTTCACAGCACACAGACACACCATCATCACCACTCACACAACTCACTTCACAGCACACAGACACACCCTAATCATGACTCACAACTCATTTCACAGCACACAGACACACCCTCATCACCACTCAAACAACTCATTTCACAGCACACAGACACACCCTTGACACCACTCAACTAATTTCACAGCACACAGACACACCCTCGACACCACTCACAACTCATTTCACAACACACACTCATCACCACTCACAATTCATTTCACAGCACACAGACACACCATCATCACCACTCACACAACTCACTTCACAGCACACAGACACACCCTCATCACCACTCACACAACTCATTTCACAGCACACAGGCACACACTCATCACCACTCAAACAACTCATTTCACAGCACATAGACACACCCTCATCACCACTCAAACAACTCATTTCACAGCACACAGGCACACACTCATCACCACTCAAACAACTCATTTCACAGCACACAGACACACCCTCATCACCACTCACACAACTCATTTCACAGCACACAGGCACACCCTCATCACCACTCAAACAACTCATTTCACAGCACACAGACACACCCTTGACACCACTCAACTAATTTCACAGCACACAGACACACCCTCGACACCACTCACAACTCATTTCACAACACACACTCATCACCACTCACAATTCATTTCACAGCACACAGACACACCCTCATCACCACTCACACAACTCATTTCACAGCACACAGACACACCCTCATCACCACTCACACAACTCATTTCACAGCACACAGACACACCATCATCACCACTCACACAACTCATTTCACAGCACACAGACACACCATCCTCACCACTCACACAACTCACTTCACAACACACAGACACACCCTCATCACCACTCACACAACTCATTTCACAGCACACAGACACACCATCCTCACCACTCACACAACTCACTTCACAACACACAGACACACCCTCATCACCACTCACACAACTCATTTCACAGCACACAGGCACACACTCATCACCACTCACACAACTCATTTCACAGCACACACACACAACACCCCTATCAGTTCTAACGTAAAAAAAACTGATTTTTTCCTATTTCTGAGCCAAACTTGGTTAACAGACACAGTATTTCCAGAGAAAACGAATTTGTTAATGATGACCACAGACACACACATCTTGACTTCTTAATCTTGGGACGGCATTACTTTTGTTCAGGAAAATCAATGGCACCACTGATAAGAACACAAAACTAGTGACTGCACTTCAATTCAGGCCAAACTACCTCACTTCACCAAAGGTCAGCAGTCTGGGGGTTAACAAAGGAAACTGCTGATCAACATTTCCAAATGAAAACAGAAACTGGATAACTCACTTTTGACAATTTCCAGGCAATCCAGTCCCACCTTCAGCCACACTTTGTGCTTAATGTTCTCTGTGAAATCTTGTCCCCCTGGTGTTTTGCTGTCCAAAGAATCAGAAATACAAAATAGACACATTCAGTGGACAGAATGTTAGAAGTATATACTGTACAAATTCAATATGAAAAAAGTGAGAAACAATCCTTTTAACTTCCAAAATAATATCATACAAGGAAAACAAAGATGTACATAAGCTCACAAGCATATCCGTATAGAATGGTCATCGGTCAATACATTGACTGTGCAGGTCTGGGTTCCATTCCCACTCCAGCCCTTTCACAGGAAAAATCAAACTGAGTGTCTAGTCATTTGGATGAGGCGATAAGCCGAGATCCTGTATGCAGCACCCACTTGGCGCAATGGAAAAGAACCCACAGCAACCAAAGGGTTGTCACCTGGCAACATTCTGTCAAAGAAATCCACTCAGTTAGGTTCACAAACATATATGCATGCACCAAAGGCCTGACCATGTATTTCTGGGTTACGCTGCTGGTCAGGAATTCATCTGCCCCTAGCAGATGTGGTGTAGTATATATGGATTTGTCTGAACGCAGGGACACCTCCTTAAGAAACTTAAAGAAACTGTGAGCGGCTGAGGAAAGTACCACACACTTTGCATGGGATAGTGCTTTTCACTCTGTGCAACTGTGCCTGAGCTTGTCAGTACACACACAGGAGGATGTACATGCATGTGTGCCTGCTCATATGGAATCTGCTAACATGGAATCTTCATCTACATGTATAATCTTATACAAAGGATGCACAAAAGGACGCATATAATGATAATATGAACAACAATAACAATAATAATAATGAATAATTTTTTTACAGTGCACAATCTTGCGTAATGTGACTCAATATCTAATACACGTGTACCTGGATATCTTTGTCCAGTTCCAATCTAAATAAGCCAGAAAAAGAAAATTCACAACAGAAACTTTTGCAATCAAACTACTAAAAATTCAAATCGGCTTTCATTTTCACAAACAGTTCAACACCTTCACAAATTCAGGGGAAAAAAAATTCAAAATTTCAAAACCCTGGGCAGAAAGAGAGCAAGGGATGAAGACAACTCACAGAATGATGGACACTTTCCGCGTTACTGGCCCACTTTTGCGCTTGACACTGCTGAGGATGATGAGGTCCGAAAACAGCCAGAAACAGCATTGGTCTTTCTTGTTCTGTGGAGCACAGCACACAGCAATGCAGAAATAAAACACTGCCGAAAGCTGAGTTGCACAACAACAGACGCAGAATAAAAACGTTGAATTTGTCCAGGTATGCAAAACGAGTTTTAACCTTCTTTCTTCTTCTGCACATCAGGGTACAACAATTTTCAGGTTCAAAAGCTGAAAAGTCCCATCGCCTTTCACAGCCATCAGGGCAGTGAAATCACCATGTGCGCTGTGTCTCGCGCTGGGCACAGAAAGGCTGGGCACAATCCTCTCCTTCCCCTGCTTTTAACCTTCCCCAACTTGTCAGGTACCCATTTACACCTGGGTGGAGTGAGGAAAACTGTCTTTTCACAAGGGGCCTAGAAACCTTATCACTGGTGAAGATGGGATCAGAAACCCAATGCCTAATCAATTCTACCATGGTGCCTCCAGGGTAAACAATGCCGGAAAACTAAACTGCATCATATGGTCATGTATTGCACCAAATTAATTTCACTTCAAATTGTCACATCAATGTGAACAAACTTGATGATATACATGCTACCTGAATGAAAATGAACGAACTTGGTGGTATAAATTCTACCTGAATGTAAACCAGTTATTACAAAAATGAAACTAAATTCACAGAATAGAGACTTTAAGGAATGTTAAGACCACATGGACATGTTGATTATTTTTACACATTCTGGCGTTTTACAAAAGTACCCCCAGTCCTGCTGTATTACTGAAAATGGAAGTCCTTTTGTTCTTTGAAAATTGTGCTGTCTTCTTAATTCATTCATTTGTTCTCACCCAGTTCTCATATGTATTCTTTCATAGATCCTAACCCAGATGTGTGAACTGACTACCCTTGTTGTTTTATTTGTGTTATATCAAACAATATTCTGAGAACAGTTTCCATTCATGTATTTTTTTCCATCTGTCCTTCTGTCATTCATTTATGTATCAAATTATGTAAATGTCACTGTTTGAATATATGAATAAATATACAGATGCAAGTGATTTCAGTATGTTTGATTTTTCCATTTATTCTGGCAAGAAAGAGTGTGCATATAAATTATGTGTCTGAAAGTATGTACACGTAATTTGCATTGTTATCTTTTCCTAATTTTTCATATATTATGTCTTCTGATTTAAGTCAAAAATGAATACAGAACAATTCAGCAGGAAAAGTAATCTCACGGTTTAAGATCAAAGTAGAAAGGTTAAAGGATGAAACGAAAACCAGCCACAGTATTACTTTAAGGACTGCTTTTGCAAGGTAAAATACCACACCTTTTTAAACAACAGGGAAAACTCTGGATAGCAAACACTTCTCAAAGACTACTTTTGCACCTTTCAAGTAAGGTACACACCACACCTTATGAAACAGAGGGGAAAACTGGATAGATAACAAACAGTTCTGAGAACACCCAGGAATCTATGCTAAGTGGCAGTCCACACTCACTACCAGTGCTGTGCAGCTGCAATCTGGTGAAAATGGAACTGGTCTGGAGATGGACAGATCACACACATGGGACACTATTGTTTCATTCAGGTCAAAGGCATGCACTAAACCTATGTCATCAAGGAACAGAACAACATTCGTTGGAAAAGTCTTTGAATCTGGATTCATTTAGAAGACAGCTTCCTTTACTCAGAATGGAGATTCTAAACTTACATATTTCAGTGTTCTCTCACCACCCTCCTCAGAAAAAAAACAGACACAGGAAAGTCTTGAGATTGACAGGTTGTAAGTGAACAAACTCCACAGTTTGCCTGGAACTCCCTCCAATTCATGAAAAGTCTTTTTTAACACCACTGTCAGGCGCCTATGGCCAGGCAACTTTAAAACACAGCTATGAACTTGGCTCACAAACTGCCTGTCCAACCCAAGACTTTCCTGTATCAGTTCTGCTGATTATGGTGGTGGTGACAGACCACCAAAATATACAACTTCAAACTTTTGAACTTGAGTAAAGGAAGCCTACAAACATTCACCGCAAACGTCATTAACTAAAACAACTAGAAAAGGAATGAGTTGGGATGACACATACCCCACTTACCAACAGTTGAACCATGTCGTGGCGAATATACGCTCTTTCAGGAGCTACCAACTGTGGGGGAAAAAACACACCACATCTGTACAACCAACTGCGTAACAGTTTTAGACTACAAATGGCATTATCAATGTGACACCAAGAATAGAATGACCAATGCAATGGACTGCTATGAATGCATTTAAGATCATGTTAAGCAATATGTGTGCATGTGCTTGGGTGTATGTATGTGTGTGTGTGTGAAGAGAGAGAGCGAAAAAGAGAGAGAGAGTGTGTGTGTGTGTGTGTATGTTTGTGTGCACGTGTGCACACGTGTGTGCATGAATAAGCACACTTAACAATACATTTAATTTGCTAAGAAGTAACTCATCTGATAACTAACCAAACTTTTCTTTGAATGTCAACCAACTGAGTTCTGCTCCTTAAACAGGTGAGTGCCTATAAGACGTCAGCTGACATCCTGCAAAAAGAGTTGCCATAGTGCCCATAAGATGTCCACTGATGTCCTTCATGTATTTTGATGTCCACTGATGTCCTTCATGTATTTTGCAATGAGCAACCCTTAGCTGCCATGGGTTCTTTTACATAAGCAAAGTGAATGCTGTACACAGGACCTCAGTTTCAGACCTCATCTGAAAGACCAACACCCCCAGACCACCACTTGAGGTTGAGTGGGGGAAAGGGGAAGTAAAAATCCCAGTGCGCTTATGGGTTCAAGGCCATGGACACTCGCTTCCTAGTCGGGCACATTTTCACTCGGTCACTGCACCACAATCTGTTCTAGCACCAAACCACATCTCGACCTAATCCATTATCAACACCTCTCTACCACCACACCACATCCTATGTCTCTTCTTCCTCTTCTTCTCCCTTAACTCAGTAAAGAGTCACTGGGGCGCTGCACAGAACTGTTTTCCACATTCCTCCAGCTCTATCTGACATGGGTGTCTCTTCTTCACACCTCTAACTACACCCCTATCTACAACCACTGTCTGCACAACTTTACCAATAATCAATAATAATAATAACAATTGTAACAATGGATACTAGCTGAGCATTTTTCTCCCTTAAAGGGATCTCAAAGCGCTTTACAATAAATATCAAACACATACACGTAATTATTTATGAAAGAAGGAGAAAAAAAAGAGATAATGATTTAACATACAATAGAAAAGATCACATTAAAAAACGACGCATCTTTATGTGTATGAGACTACACAAAGATTTGTGTGTCTGTAGGAGTGTATTGTGACTACATGCCTACAAACCATCCAGGCCCCAACTCACATCAGTGATCAGCAGCAGCTCCAGTTTCTTCAGCGTCTCCTGCATGTCCTCCTCGTGCTGAGAGTCGGTGACGGTGCCGATCCTCATGGCCAGGTCATGCATGGTGCGGCATGCCCGCTGCAGCAGGGGGTAGTCCGGGTGGTCCCCCGGCGTGTTGTCCAACAGCCGCTGCAACAGTTCAATAATAATGATCACTATAACAAATGCAAAGATGCCAACCCCTGTCAAGTGTTTGTAGGAACAATCAGGAAATTTGGTATGAACATTTTGAATTTGGTAGGAACACTCAGACTCTGAGCCACATCAGCAAACGTACATTTTATCTATCCAGGCACAGGCGCTGGGCACAGATGCAACTTGATCTAGCCTCGTTCTCTCTTGTTTGGGTGAACAATTAAGCTGATTGCTTCACTTAATGCTGTTTCAATGTAAACAAGGATGCAATTAACTGAGCATCATCAAGTGAGACCAAGGTTAGTAGTGACTGCTGACTGACCTTGGCGTGACATTGGAACAAACTGCAATCAAGCGTAACAAAATATGGGGAAATCATAACAGCTGGCATCTCTGCGAATGACATTTTAATTGCAGAAGTAAATTCAGATTCTATACGCTGGCTAACACCCATTCATACGCAGCCAAGTCTGAAAATGACCAACTGCACTCAACCATACAGACGCTCATGAACAAAAAAAAACAAACTAATTAACAGTCGAGTAAACATCTCCTTTCTAACTAAATGGAAATCAATCACAAATCCAAAGATCCAAAAGCCACTGTACCTGTATCAAGAGCTCGTAACGAGGTATTCGCTGGATGGGCCTGACAATCAGATCTTTCATCGAAAGTTTGCTGCCACTTTCTTTCTGGCATTGCTGAAAACAACGCAGTCCAGATACATGGTCAACATCTTCACAGATACTGCAATGCATTCAAATATACACATACTTAATCAATCTCCAATAAATCATAAGAGAAATTTAGTTGTGATGTATTTATATCTTATAAACAATGCACAAGAATCATGGTCTTTCCACATAAATGCAGCAAAGATATAAAACGTCTGAATGCTGTGTTCATGTAAACCTCGATAATCACAGTCATACACAAGCAATAATCACAGGAAGAGAATAGGCAGAAAAATAAAATAACATCATACTGCAGACATGAGGCTAACACCAATCTATTCAACAGCATTTTGAATTTATACATACAGAGTTTAGAAAATATATACACACACACAGACACACACATACACACAAATTAGTTATTTGGAATTTAGTTGATATTGATATAAAAACAGTTATGTGTAAAATTGATTAATTATTTAAGAACTGATTTTTTTGTAGTACAAAATTGTTGTGGATTCTAACAGTTTTGAGTTTAGGAAATCAATCTGCTGTGGATCCCAACAGTCCTGAGCCTAGGAAATCAATCTAAAATGTGTCATGCAGGACAAGACCCCTTGGGGAACCACACAACTGTCACACTTTCATCTACCAACATGTCAGACAGGTCCAAAAGCCCAATGTTAAAGCGTTGGGCTTTTCATCTGAGAGTCCTGGGTTCAATTATGGTATCAATGCTGGGTGGATGTATGGTGAAGAAGGAAGAGAGAGAGAACAGAATGTGGAAAAGAAAGAGTACAAAATGTAAAATGGAAAGGGTGAGAGCCAGTGACTGGAGAAGGAAAAACATAATAATGGAAGGGTGTGTGCGAGAGGGGGTATGGGGGAAGCGAGATTAGGACAGAAAATTAATCAATAATCAAATATTGTATGCAATGCTTCTATTGATTATTATTTGAAAAGAGGATGATGTGGGGACGTACAATAAACAACCAACTAACTGGACTGCTAAACAAATAACTAGCTAACTTTAATCAAGAATATTTTGAAATACATAATTTAAAAAAAACCCACACAAAACAAACATTTGAAACTGGTAACACGCATTCAATAATTTCTGGAAACTGGCCTTGAAAGCCTACCCTAGGTTATGGGGGATTTTGTTGATGTTGTTGTTCATGTTTTCATACACATATGCAAAAATATCAAATATGCAAGTCAAAAATTCTGAAATCCATATCGGCATGGGCTATGGAAACACAAACATACCCAGCATACACACCTCTGAAATCAGAGTATAGCTGCCTGTATGATGGGGAGCAAAAAAAAGCTGATAGACATAAGAGCCAGCATGCTGATACGAGCTGCAACCCAGGAAGGTGGAGAGAAAAGGAAGGGAACACACCTCAATGAACTTCTGCATGGAGGACTTGGTGGTGAGGGCGTTCTCTATCACCTTGCCTGACGTGTTGTAGTTCTCCACAAACGACAGGTAGCTCTCCACAATTGTCTGCTTGGAAAACTGAAAATACACACACACATGCACACATCGCATTTGCACCGTCTTCCCAAGCATCAGCACAGTGATTAAACAAGGTTTCTATCCCATCATTGTTTGCAGATATATTCATGGTCAAACAATAGTAACATGGTTCCTATCCCATTATGGTCAAACAAAACTAACATGGTCCCTGTCCCATCACAGTCAAACAGAACAAACACAGTTCCTATCCCATCACAGTCAAACAGAACAAACACAGTTCCTATCCCATCACAGTCAAACAGAACAAACACAGTTCCTATCCCATCACAGTCAAACAGAACAAACAGTTCCTATCCCATCACAGTCAAACAGAACAAACACAGTTCCTATCCCACCACAGTCAAACAGAACAAACAGTTCCTATCCCATCACAGTCAAACAGAACAAACAGTTCCTATCCCACCACAGTCAAACAGAACAAACACAGTTCCTATCCCATCACAGTCAAACAGAACAAACACAGTTCCTATCCCATCACAGTCAAACAGAACAAACAGTTCCTATCCCATCACAGTCAAACAGAACAAACACAGTTCCTATCCCATCACAGTCAAACAGAACAAACAGTTCCTATCCCATCACAGTCAAACAGAACAAACACAGTTCCCATCCCATCACAGTCAAACAGAACAAACAGTTCCTATCCTATCACAGTCAAACAGAACAAACAGTTCCTATCCTATCACAGTCAAACAGAACAAACACAGTTCCTATCCCATCACAGTCAAACAGAACAAACAGTTCCTATCCTATCACAGTCAAACAGAACAAACACAGTTCCTATCCCATCACAGTCAAACAGAACAAACAGTTCCTATCCCACCACAGTCAAACAGAACAAACAGTTCCTATCCCACCACAGTCAAACAGAACAAGCACAGTTCCTATCCCATCACAGTCAAACAGAACAAACAGTTCCTATCCCATCACAGTCAAACAGAACAAACAGTTCCTATCCCACCACAGTCAAACAGAACAAACACAGTTCCTATCCCACCACAGTCAAACTGAACAGTTCCTATCCCATCACAGTCAAACAGAACAAACACAGTTCCTATCCCATCACAGTCAAACAGAATAAACACAGTTCCTATCCCACCACAGTCAAACAGAACAAAAAGTTCCTATCCTATCACAGTCAAACAGAACAAACAGTTCCTATCCCATCACAGTCAAACAGAACAAACAGTTCCTATCCCATCACAGTCAAACAGAACAAACAGTTCCTATCCCATCACAGTCAAACAGAACAAACAGTTCCTATCCCATCACAGTCAAACAGAACAAACAGTTCCTATCCCACCACAGTCAAACAGAATAAACACAGTTCCTATCCCATCACAGTCAAACAGAACAAACAGTTCCTATCCCATCACAGTCAAACAGAACAAACAGTTCCTATCCTATCACAGTCAAACAGAACAAACACAGTTCCTATCCTATCACAGTCAAACAGAACAAACACAGTTCCTATCCCATCACAGTCAAACAAAGCTAACACAGTTCCTATCCCATCACAGTCAAACAGAACAAACAGTTCCTATCCCATCACAGTCAAACAGAACAAACACAGTTCCTATCCCATCACAGTCAAACAGAACAAACAGTTCCTATCCCATCACAGTCAAACAGAACAAACACAGTTCCTATCCCATCACAGTCAAACAGAACAAACACAGTTCCTATCCCATCACAGTCAAACAGAACAAACAGTTCCTATCCCATCACAGTCAAACAGAACAAACAGTTCCTATCCCATCACAGTCAAACAGAACAAACACAGTTCCTATCCCATCACAGTCAAACAGAATAAACACAGTTCCTATCCCATCACAGTCAAACAGAACAAACAGTTCCTATCCCACCACAGTCAAACAGAACAAACAGTTCCTATCCCACCACAGTCAAACAGAACAAACACAGTTCCTATCCCATCACAGTCAAACAGAACAAACAGTTCCTATCCCATCACAGTCAAACAGAACAAACAGTTCCTATCCTATCACAGTCAAACAGAATAAACACAGTTCCTATCCCATCACAGTCAAACAGAATAAACACAGTTCCTATCCCATCACAGTCAAACAGAACAAACAGTTCCTATCCCACCACAGTCAAACAGAACAAACAGTTCCTATCCCATCACAGTCAAACAGAACAAACACAGTTCCCATCCCACCACAGTCAAACAGAACAAACACAGTTCCCATCCCACCACAGTCAAACAGAACAAACAGTTCCTATCCCATCACAGTCAAACAAAGCTAACACAGTTCCTATCCCATCACAGTCAAACAGAATAAACACAGTTCCTATCCCACCACAGTCAAACTGAACAGTTCCTATCCCATCACAGTCAAACAGAACAAACACAGTTCCTATCCCATCACAGTCAAACAGAATAAACACAGTTCCTATCCCACCACAGTCAAACAGAACAAAAAGTTCCTATCCTATCACAGTCAAACAGAACAAACACAGTTCCCATCCCACCACAGTCAAACAAAGCTAACACAGTTCCTATCCCATCACAGTCAAACAGAATAAACACAGTTCCTATCCCATCACAGTCAAACAGAACAAACAGTTCCTATCCCACCACAGTCAAACAGAACAAACACAGTTCCTATCCCACCACAGTCAAACAGAACAAACACAGTTCCTATCCCATCACAGTCAAACAGAACAAACAGTTCCTATCCCATCACAGTCAAACAGAACAAACAGTTCCTATCCTATCACAGTCAAACAGAACAAACACAGTTCCTATCCTATCACAGTCAAACAGAACAAACAGTTCCTATCCTATCACAGTCAAACAGAACAAACACAGTTCCTATCCTATCACAGTCAAACAGAACAAACAGTTCATATCCCATCACAGTCAAACAGAACAAACAGTTCCTATCCCATCACAGTCAAACAGAACAAACAGTTCCTATCCCACCACAGTCAAACAGAACAAACAGTTCCTATCCCATCACAGTCAAACAGAACAAACAGTTCCTATCCTATCACAGTCAAACAGAACAAACACAGTTCCTATCCTATCACAGTCAAACAGAATAAACACAGTTCCTATCCCATCACAGTCAAACAGAACAAACAGTTCCTATCCCACCACAGTCAAACAGAATAAACACAGTTCCTATCCCATCACAGTCAAACAGAACAAACAGTTCCTATCCCACCACAGTCAAACACAACAAACACAGTTCCTATCCCATCACAGTCAAACAGAACAAACACAGTTCCTATCCCATCACAGTCAAACAGAACAAACAGTTCCTATCCCACCACAGTCAAACAGAATAAACACAGTTCCTATCCCATCACAGTCAAACAGAACAAACAGTTCCTATCCCACCACAGTCACACAGAATAAACACAGTTCCTATCCCATCACAGTCAAACAGAACAAACAGTTCCTATCCCACCACAGTCAAACAGAACAAACAGTTCCTATCCTATCACAGTCAAACAGAACAAACACAGTTCCTATCCCATCACAGTCAAACAGAACAAACAGTTCCTATCCCACCACAGTCAAACAGAATAAACACAGTTCCTATCCCATCACAGTCAAAAAGGACAAACACAGCTGCTGTTCCACTATGGTGAAACAGAACACACAAGAGTTCCTTACTCATCATCGTCAAACAAAGCTAACAAAGTTCTTATCCCATCACAGTCAAACAGAACAAACAGTTCCTATCCTATCACAGTCAAACAGAACAAACACAGTTCCTATCCTATCACAGTCAAACAGAACAAACACAGTTCCTATCCCATCACAGTCAAACAGAACAAACAGTTCCTATCCTATCACAGTCAAACAGAACAAACACAGTTCCTATCCCATCACAGTCAAACAGAATAAACACAGTTCCTATCCCATCACAGTCAAACAGAACAAACAGTTCCTATCCCACCACAGTCAAACAGAACAAACAGTTCCTATCCCACCACAGTCAAACAGAACAAACACAGTTCCTATCCCATCACAGTCAAACAGAACAAACAGTTCCTATCCCATCACAGTCAAACAGAACAAACAGTTCCTATCCTATCACAGTCAAACAGAATAAACACAGTTCCTATCCCATCACAGTCAAACAGAATAAACACAGTTCCTATCCCATCACAGTCAAACAGAACAAACAGTTCCTATCCCACCACAGTCAAACAGAACAAACAGTTCCTATCCCATCACAGTCAAACAGAACAAACACAGTTCCCATCCCACCACAGTCAAACAGAACAAACACAGTTCCCATCCCACCACAGTCAAACAGAACAAACAGTTCCTATCCCATCACAGTCAAACAAAGCTAACACAGTTCCTATCCCATCACAGTCAAACAGAATAAACACAGTTCCTATCCCACCACAGTCAAACTGAACAGTTCCTATCCCATCACAGTCAAACAGAACAAACACAGTTCCTATCCCATCACAGTCAAACAGAATAAACACAGTTCCTATCCCACCACAGTCAAACAGAACAAAAAGTTCCTATCCTATCACAGTCAAACAGAACAAACACAGTTCCCATCCCACCACAGTCAAACAAAGCTAACACAGTTCCTATCCCATCACAGTCAAACAGAATAAACACAGTTCCTATCCCATCACAGTCAAACAGAACAAACAGTTCCTATCCCACCACAGTCAAACAGAACAAACACAGTTCCTATCCCACCACAGTCAAACAGAACAAACACAGTTCCTATCCCATCACAGTCAAACAGAACAAACAGTTCCTATCCCATCACAGTCAAACAGAACAAACAGTTCCTATCCTATCACAGTCAAACAGAACAAACACAGTTCCTATCCTATCACAGTCAAACAGAACAAACAGTTCCTATCCTATCACAGTCAAACAGAACAAACACAGTTCCTATCCTATCACAGTCAAACAGAACAAACAGTTCATATCCCATCACAGTCAAACAGAACAAACAGTTCCTATCCCATCACAGTCAAACAGAACAAACAGTTCCTATCCCACCACAGTCAAACAGAACAAACAGTTCCTATCCCATCACAGTCAAACAGAACAAACAGTTCCTATCCTATCACAGTCAAACAGAACAAACACAGTTCCTATCCTATCACAGTCAAACAGAATAAACACAGTTCCTATCCCATCACAGTCAAACAGAACAAACAGTTCCTATCCCACCACAGTCAAACAGAATAAACACAGTTCCTATCCCATCACAGTCAAACAGAACAAACAGTTCCTATCCCACCACAGTCAAACACAACAAACACAGTTCCTATCCCATCACAGTCAAACAGAACAAACACAGTTCCTATCCCATCACAGTCAAACAGAACAAACAGTTCCTATCCCACCACAGTCAAACAGAATAAACACAGTTCCTATCCCATCACAGTCAAACAGAACAAACAGTTCCTATCCCACCACAGTCACACAGAATAAACACAGTTCCTATCCCATCACAGTCAAACAGAACAAACAGTTCCTATCCTATCACAGTCAAACAGAACAAACACAGTTTCTATCCCATCACAGTCAAACAGAACAAACACAGTTCCTATCCCATCACAGTCAAACAGAATAAACACAGTTCCTATCCCACCACAGTCAAACAGAATAAACACAGTTCCTATCCCATCACAGTCAAAAAGGGCAAACACAGTTGCTGTTCCACTATGGTGAAACAGAACACACAAGAGTTCCTTACTCATCATCGTCAAACAAAGCTAACAAAGTTCTTATCCCATCACAGTCAAACAAAGCTAACACAGTTCCTATACCATCATGTTTCATGATATATCTATGGCCAAACAACTAACAACAGTATTAGTAACATGGTTCCAATCCCATCATGGGCAATCAAAACCAATAAGGTTCATATCCCTTCATCTTTCATGGATATATCTATGGTCAACGCAAAAAATCAAAGCATTTTTTTTTAAGTTTTGTTCTGGTGTTAGGGGGGGGGGGGGGGGGAGGCTGGGAGGAGGAGGTGCCATTGCTGGCTGAGAATGTTCTCTAATAGACATGGGAATTAGACGGGTATATATTTAGACAGCTCTCAACCGCAACTCTTTAAAATCGAACCAGTGAGTCAGACACTGGTGACTTGACTTGCTACACTTCAGCAACAATGGCAGCATCAGTCTTTTATTTTATTTTTTTTATTTTTTTTTTTTTAAATCAATATCAGTTTCAATGTGGTGTCAAAGCATGTGGACTGATCCAAACTCACAGCTCATCTTTTCTTTTTTTCTTTTTTCTGTTTGTTTTGTTTTTTTGTTGTTGCTTTTTTATTCAAAAATATTTTCATACTCCAAAGAAATAACACAATCTAAAAACATTGCCACTTTCCTGGGTTTAAAACTGGGCCCCCAACAATGGAAAGAATCATATATCTCCCCACACCACCACCACCACCACCCAAACACACATACTCTCACTACCACTGACTACTGACAATGTACAGAATCTGACTACACACACACACACACACACACACACACACACACACACCACACACACACACACACACCACCTCTCCCTGCCAAAGACTACTGACAATGTAAAGAATCTGACCACACACACACACACACACACACACACACACATACACACCACCTCTCCCTATCAAAGACTACTGACAATGTACAGAATCTGACCACACACACACACACACACACACCACCTCTCCCTGCCAAAGACTACTGACAATGGACAGAATCAGAGCCCATCCCACACCTCCACCACCCACCCCATACACACACATACACGCCCTCTCACGACAAAAGACTACTGACAATGGATTGAATCAGGTCCCCAACAGTGGAAGTCTTGGAGTCCCAGTTCCTCCACACTTTGTCCAGGACGTCCAGGTAAACAGCATGGTGCATCAAAATCTCAGGAATCATGTAGAAAATGTTGTCGACAATCGCATCGTCCACGTTGCTGGAGTTTTTCAAAGGTGCCATGTATTTCTGCCAGAAAAAAGCAACTGGTCATTCTCAATTCATCACTCAAAAAATAGTACAATTTTTTCAATGATAATAAATTAATAAATAATGACAATACAATTATAATATGCTCTATCTCCCTTAACACAGGGGCCCAGAGCGCCAACAATTAACAGCGTGCATGTGTGCGTGCGTGCTTGCGTGTGAGTGTGAGTGTGTGTGTGTGTGTGTGTGCGTCTGTATATCTGTGTATGCACGCGCCTACAATCCACTGCATGCACGCATGTGTGTGTGATATAGTTATTTGTTATCTGTTTTTGCATTATACTCCATACCATACTGGTATTAGTTTTTGCAGTTATTGTAAAGCTCCTTGAGAACTGGAAGGCACTATATAAATTTCCAGGGAAAATAACTGGTCTGAAAAATTCCCAACACCGGGGAGTATAATCAAGACTTTCAAGCCACAGAATGAGAGAGAGAGAGAGAGAGAGAGAGAGAGAGAGAGAAACTCCCAATGCCAGAGTCCAGACTTTAGTCTCTGAGGCTTCAAAAATAACAGTGAAACAAATCAAACAATGCAGACAACAACAATCATCACTCACACAAGTCACAGTTGTACGGTCCTCTAACATGCACTACACCAATTGCACACATTATCACACCAACTCACGAACAGTCCAAAGCAATACCAATATCAGATGAAAGACAAGGCACTCACCTCTTTAAGAACCCGTAAAGCTTCAACATATTCTCTCTCATTTCTGTACAGTTCCTCTACTATATGATATCTCTTGTCCTGAAAGTCAAAAGCAGAGATCACATTAAAGATAAATCACAAAATTATGTATGACCCCCAACAATTTACTAGAACTATGCTGCTGCAAGAAACTAAGATGCAGCCTGTCATCACAGTATGTACATGTATGACACAAGCTAAAAAAGGTGGTCAACAGGGCTACAAATTCACAGGACATGATTTTAAAATATACTTATCCCTCCCAGATTTCTACTTGCCCTCCAAAAATAAAGAGTTTATTAATGAGTTAATGAAAGTGACTACCAGTAAAACAATGACAAATCAGCTGAGGTAATTCATCAATTGCATATCATTAAAAGGAAAAGAGTATGAAACTATTTTATATTTCACTAATAATAAAAAGAAATAAACAGCCCTGCAGAGAATCTCAAGACACATCTATCTTTTCCATGCAAACATGTTTTATTCATAGAACACAACCCGTCTCTGTGAAAAAGGGAGAAGGGAATATGCAATGAAGTCTGCACTGAAGCTGACTACTCTGTCACCCTACACAAGTCACAAATTGGTTGACCAATGGACAAGTGGAGACAGCATTTTCCTTTGTCCGCCAGAAGGCTTAGTTGTCCCAATCTAGACATCATTTTCCCTTGTCCGCCAGAAGGCTTAGTTGTCCCAAACAATATAGACATCATTTTCCCTTGTCCACCAGAAGGCTTAGTTGTCCCAAACAATATAGACATCATTTTCCCTTGTCCACCTGAAGGCTTAATTGTTCCAAACAATCAGCCAGGTGGTAATTTTAAGCCCTGCACTTTGACACAATGTGAAAAAGAGGATTAAGAAGAATAAGACAGGTGATGGCACTGGGAAGAAGAGGCAATGGAATGCCAGGAGACTGAGATACAAATCAGTAAATAGAAGTCAAGCAATCAATCAAACAGCCAACTTGTCAAGCAATCAAACAAACAGAACACTACTAAAAACACCTATTTTGTTCCCATTCAAGTAATGGCCAACCTGTCAAACGTAACATGTTGTTATTATCATGTCTTAAACTGTTGAAACTGTACCACCCTATTCTAAAAAGCTTTTTCATTCAACCTGTACAAGTATAAGTTTTCAATTCATTAACATGTGAGTGTTTTAACTTGGTGGAATATGATCTGTGTAGCAGGAGGTTCAAGTGCTGACCTCTACTACTTTCTGTGTAACTGTTCAATGGTGTCCCTGATTCAGCAAATCAGTCAAAAGCAATAGTCATAAGAGGAAGAAGTCCAGACAATAATACAGAGTGGTGAGTGACACCCTGACCTGTCAGTTCAAAGGCTCTTTACTCCACTGACCTGTATTAGAGATAAAAACATATATATTTCTGTGGTTTGCACTCACTGTCAGCACAGCTGACAACTGGGCACTCTCACTGCGTTTATACTGAAAATTTTGTAAACCACGCTGACCATAGTGGACACCCCCAATGTTATTTCAGCAATGCTGCCAATGCACATGGCACATGGCTCTGTTGCAGTCCCGGTTTGCATAAGGATGCCGGAATGAAGTTGAAAATGGGGGTTCTGTAACTGGGATACTGGGATTTCACTTCTTTTCTTTACTCTTATTCATTTATTTGCTTATAATAATAATGAACACTTGTACAGCACTTTTTCTCAAATAGAGCTCCAAGCGCTTCACATAGATATATACACAAGATAGGTTGTACCGATGATTATCAGGGTCAGTGGCAGTGAAAGATGAGAATCTGATTGAGGAGAATTTGTATGAAATCCAGGGTTGAATGGGGAGCCAATGCAAGGATTTCAGAAGAGGTGTGGTAGGTTCACATTATTTGGGGGAAATTTCAGAATTAGCCTCACTGCATTATTCTGATTCTTTTGGAGCTTGTAAACAAAGTACTTTGGGGTGCTAGCAAGGATCGCATTGCCATAACCAAGCATCGAGAGAAAATGAGAACGAACAAAAGTTTTGGGTGCATCTGTGGACATAGTGACAGATGGTGTTCTATTTATGCTATCCTGCAAACAATTGAGTTATGCTCCTTGAAAGGTAGGGTGTGATTGAAAATGACACCCAGATTATGAACATGGGATGAGATTTTAATGTCTGCAGCGTTGCAGCAGTTCATGGTTGGAAGCGAGGGGTCTTTTTGAAACTTAAGGGGCAGTTAACAATACTCACTATTCACCATTAAACTGCACTTTGTTTAGTGTCATCTACTATTTGAAGTCATGAATGCAGCTTTGTATAAGCAGATTCGACTGATTTCAGCAACTGTACTCAGCTGACTGGCAGAGCTGTGTCATCAGCAAAACTATCTTGAGATAAACTGTGAGGAAAATGATCTAAGAAACTGATGCCATGAAATGATAAACAAGATGGGTCCCAACAAATAACCTTGTGGAACTCCATATTCAAAGAATGCATCAGGTGAATAGAGGCTGTTTACAAACACTTTCTGTCTACATTTACTGAGGTAAGATTTTATACACACATGAGCGACATCTCGAAGGGCTACAGACACTGGAAACAGGGTTTTTTTCTATCACATTTATCATTCTCTTCAGTGTTCATCAACTGTGCCCAGATGTGGTGAATTATGCATTGATCAGTGTGTTCGTGCACACACGTGCATATGTTAAACCGTAACCAGGCTGCATAGGTGATTAAATCCATTTTGCAGTCTCATCTCAGCAATGTGACAGCTATTCACTGGCAAGCATGCCATGGGCAGCAGTCAGGGAGTTAATGAATGCTGTGTTCAGTCTAGCAAGCCACAAACATCATCTCTGGAAGGAAAAGGAAATGTTTTCCAGTGTCTGCAGTTTTCAAATGCTTTAAGTTTGACAGAAATTGTTGCCAGATATTACCAATGAGAGAGAGAGAGAGAGAGAGATTAAAAAAAAAAAAAGGACAACACTAGCCACCTCATGCCAAAGGGAATGCACCAACACAGGGACTGTGTCTGGTGTTTGAAGTGAAGTTTACAGGGAGGAAGAAGAAGAAGAATAGGACTATCCTCCCACTGCCAAAGTTTGGCAACACACACACACTGGTGTGTGCCTGCCTGCATCCTCCCCTGCACTCTTCCTTCCTTCCTTCCTTCCTTCTCCAAACTGTGCTGCCTGCTTGCCCGTGTTCCCTACCTGCCTGACAGCTTCGCACACCATCTTACCACAGGATACCTGGCAGCTAAAAATACTTCTTCACCACCACTACCACCCTCCCCAGCCTCCTCCTCCTTCTTCTCCCCTAAAACCCAATCTCTATGAGCCCTCTATTCCCCTCCCCTCCTCCTCTGCTCTCTCTCTCTCTCCTCCTCTCCTCTCTCTCTCTCCTCCTCCTCCTCCCTCCCTCCCCCACCTGTCCCCCACCCCCTCTCCTGACCTGCTGTCTATGTTCAAGAGGTAACAGACAGGAAGTGGCAGGTATACCTCAGAGGGCTGCTGCCTTTGATTCACCCTGCCACCACCACCACTACCCCTAACCCTCCCGCCCCCTCCCAAAACTTCCCCACCCCCTCCCAAGCCTGCAAGACCTTGAGGAGACTGGCAGCGCTGTACAGCTCTGGGGGTTGGTCTGGATACCACAGAGTAGCTGGAGCAGTGTGGGGATGTGAGGGAGGGATGTTGTGATGTCCCGCTTATAACTTGTTGTTTTTGTTGTGGATTCCGCTGGTTGGGGATATTGTGTTTATTGACTGTTGATGGTAGCAACCCCCATGACCCCCACTCACCCCTAGTGCATGTGTGAGTGTGTGTGTGTGTGTGTGTTTGTTTTTTTAATGCATGTGCGCACACACATACACACACACACGCACACATACAATCTGAACACCTGTCTCCAGAGTTCATTCAGCAATGTGCATCCCTTCTCTCAGCATACAAATAACGCATGCACAATGTTAACACACATGCGTGCACACACACACACACACACACACACATGTTGTGGTGGTGAAGTGATAACGCGCGCGCGCACACACACACACATACACACACACATACCCTCTAATGCAATCACCTCGGAAGCGAGACATTCTGATCGCACAGGATCCAATCTCACACTCAGCAGTATTTTCTTCCCCTCCGCTAAACTCCACTAGACCTTGACTGGTGGTCTGGACACTAGTCATTTGGATGAGATGATAAATCAAGGTCTGATGTTTAGCATGTGCATACTATACGTAAAGGAACCCACAGCAATAAAAGGGCTGTCCCTGGCAACAATGTGCAGAAAAATCCATATTAAGGGAAAACAAATGCACCAACAGGCAGAAAAAAAGAAAAGATACTGTAATGTAGCAATGTGCTCTCCCTGGGGAGAGCATCCTGAATTTTACACATATATGTTGTGACAAAAGTGAAATACAAAACAATACAATACAATACACTTAGTGCACACACAAACATCCGAGAGCTTTTTTTTTTCCATGTGTACAGGTTCCAAAACATACATATATATATACATCATATGTGTGTGTGTTTCTTGTGTGTCTGCATGGACTTCAGATACCACAAACACAGCAGCTGAAACTGCCTCTCTCCCCATGTAGTTTTTCTAGAAATTTTAACATTTTTTTTATTCAAGCAAGCTGAAGGTCCAATTGCCTTTTAAGGCCACTGGGGCTGTGAATTTGTGTCTTGGGCCCAGCTCTGGAAAATGGGGTCTGATCTTCTCCTTACACTGTTTAAACCTTCCCCGACTGAAGGCAGGTAGCCTATCAAGCATCATACCTGAGTGGATTTAGAAAAATCAGTGATGATGTGTCTTTCCTATGGACACAACACCATGCCAAAACAGGGCCTTGAACCTAGATCACTGGTGAACACTGGATCAGAAGTCAAGTCCCACCGGCCTTATTGATTCTGCCACAATGCCTACTATCCCAATGTACACAAGTTCCAATAAAGATGTACAGCCTCCCTCATCCCACACACGCACAGACTAAATGGTCATTTAGGAACTGAATTGATTTAGGTATAAAAACAGTTGGTTTAAGACTTATTTGTCATTCAAAAACTGATTTGTTTAGGGTATAAAGCTGTTGTGGGTTCTGACAGCTGGGAGTTTAGGAAATCAATCTGCTGTGGTTTCTGACAACATCAACACCCCATGCCACTGCACCCCGAAATAAGTGTCGTGCATAAACATGCCAGTTTCCTGAAATTCCACCGTTCTCACTCCACCTATGGATGCTTAATAATTTACCTTGAAATGACAGTGATAGTCAATCCTTCAGATATAATATGTTGGCAGCGGATTTAGTGATTTTCTTTTTTTTTTTCTTTCTTTCTTTTTTAAAAAACAAAGAATTTCTTCATCACCAGTCTAAACAGTCTCTCTGAAGAAACTTGTATTATCACTTTGATTTGATTTGATTTGAACATATCTAACAGAGTTCTCAACTCAACTGCTCTCATTGAATAATTTTATGAACCACATACTTTTTTGGCATTCAAATGCAAAGTTAAGTTATTCTTTTAGTGTAAAATTCCAGATTACCTCTCTTACGGATTCTCTCCATTTCTTTTAAATAAATAAATAATCATATATATTCTGAACCACAATGTTACTATCATCAATCATCCTGTGACTTCTTTTCCTTGCCCTCAGTCTCACCCTGACACTGACAGCAACACTATATTATATTATGTGCATAAATGAACCAGTTTGTAAACTGCATAAATCTGCATAATTATAATGAAGCAGGAACATAACTGTCATCAGTCTGTGAGTGTCCTATTCCTTGCCCTCAGTCTCACCCTGTCAGTCACTCTATAAATCATCTACATAAATGAACTAGTGTATATGAACTGCATAAATCTGCATAATAAAGTTGAAGGCTACTGTCATAAGTCTGCAAGTGTCCTATTCCTTGCTGTCACTCTCAGCCTCACCCTGTCAGCCACACTATAAATCATCTGCATAAATGAACCAGTGCCTCACCCTGTCAGCCACACTATAAATCATCTGCATAAATGAACCAGTTAATAAATTGCATTAATGTGCATGATGACGTAGAATGTTACTGTCATCAGTCTGTGAGTGTCCTAGGTATTTCTTGCCGTCAGTCTCACCCTGTTGTCAGCCATACAGGTGAGGTTCTGCTCCATGACACAGCGGCCACATGCAGGTGTCCACTGACCCTATCTCTTCCCTGTCTCTAGCATGTTATGTCATTTCTTTAACCCCTCCACTGACCAGCCATACTGAAACAACCACCAGTGCCGCATGAATCTGAAGCACCATCACTACTTTTCCTATACTTTTGCTTTAAGTTTCATGACTGATTTTGCTAAACAAAAGCGAGGCAGTTCTAACAGAGAGAAGACCAATTAAAGACGAGATGACTGCCATCTGGACCTGCAAGGTCAGTTTTATCACAGGGAAATGACAGGCTTCACTGCAGAGCATGCTCATCAGCAGCAGTCCAGGGGTTAATCCTGCTGGCTTTCCAAACTGGGACAGACTTATCAGTTGTACTGGACCTTGATCTTCTGCACTGCACCCAGCAGACAGCACTCCACTGGCCTTTCACTCAACCTGAATGGTGCATTGACCGCTGTTATTGTTTATTGACTGCTGTTACCATCACGTTTCACTCAACCTGAATGGTGCATTGACCGCTGTTATTGTTTATTGACTGCTGTTACCATCACGTTTCACTCAACCTGAATGGTGCATTGACCGCTGTTATTGTTTATTGACTGCTGTTACCATCACGTTTCACTCAACCTGAATGGTGCATTGACCGCTGTTATTGTTTATTGACTGCTGTTACCATCACGTTTCACTCAACCTGAATGGTGCATTGACCGCTGTTATTGTTTATTGACTGCTGTTACCATCACGTTTCACTCAACCTGAATGGTGCATTGACCGCTGTTATTGTTTATTGACTGCTGTTACCATCACGTTTCACTCAACCTGAATGGTGCATTGACCGCTGTTATTGTTTATTGACTGCTGTTACCATCACGTTTCACTCAACCTGAATGGTGCACTGACCGCTGTTATTGTTTATTGACTGCTGTTACCATCACGTTTCACTCAACCTGAATGGTGCACTGACCGCTGTTATTGTTTATTGACTGCTGTTACCATCACGTTTCACTCAACCTGAATGGTGCATTGACCGCTGTTATTGTTTATTGACTGCTGTTACCATCACGTTTCACTCAACCTGAATGGTGCATTGACCACTGTTATTGTTTATTGACTGCTGTTACCATCACGTTTCACTCAACCTGAATGGTGCATTGACCGCTGTTATTGTTTATTGACTGCTGTTACCATCACGTTTCACTCAACCTGAATGGTGCATTGACCACTGTTATTGTTTATTGACTGCTGTTACCATCACGTTTCACTCAACCTGAATGGTGCATTGACCGCTGTTATTGTTTATTGACTGCTGTTACCATCACGTTTCACTCAACCTGAATGGTGCATTGACCGCTGTTATTGTTTATTGACTGCTGTTACCATCACGTTTCACTCAACCTGAATGGTGCATTGACCGCTGTTATTGTTTATTGACTGCTGTTACCATCACGTTTCACTCAACCTGAATGGTGCATTGACCGCTGTTATTGTTTACTGACTGCTGTTACCATCACGTTTCACTCAACCTGAATGGTGCATTGACCGCTGTTATTGTTTATTGACTGCTGTTACCATCACGTTTCACTCAACCTGAATGGTGCATTGACCGCTGTTATTGTTTAGTGACTGCTGTTACCATCACGTTTCACTCAACCTGAATGGTGCATTGACCGCTGTTATTGTTTATTGACTGCTGTTACCATCACGTTTCACTCAACCTGAATGGTGCATTGACCGCTGTTATTGTTTACTGACTGCTGTTACCATCACGTTTCACTCAACCTGAATGGTGCATTGACCGCTGTTATTGTTTATTGACTGCTGTTACCATCACGTTTCACTCAACCTGAATGGTGCACTGACCGCTGTTATTGTTTACTGACTGCTGTTACCATCACGTTTCACTCAACCTGAATGGTGCATTGACCGCTGTTATTGTTTATTGACTGCTGTTACCATCACGTTTCACTCAACCTGAATGGTGCATTGACCGCTGTTATTGTTTATTGACTGCTGTTACCATCACGTTTCACTCAACCTGAATGGTGCATTGACCGCTGTTATTGTTTACTGACTGCTGTTACCATCACGTTTCACTCAACCTGAATGACATACTGACCACCGTTACCATTATGTTTCACTCAACCTGAATGACATACTGACTGCTGTTACCATTATGTTTCACTCAACCTGAATGACATATTGACCACTGTTACCATTTACTGACCGCTGTTACCATTATGTTTCACCCAACCCGAATGGTGCTCTGACCACTGTTACCATTTACTGACCGCTGTTACCATTATGTTTCACCCAACCTGAATGGTGCTCTTACCACTGTTACCGTTTACTGACCGCTGTTACCATTATGTTTCACCCAACCCGAATGGTGCTCTGACCGCTGTTACCGTTTACTGACCACTGTTACCATTATGTTTCACCCAACCTGAATGGTGCTCTGACTGCTGTTACCGTTTACTGACTGCTGTTACCATTATGTTTCCCTCAACCTAAGTGACATACTGACTGCAGTGTCGACACCATAATGTTTCATTCAACCTGACTGACGTATTGACTGCAGTTTATGTTTATTGACCACTGTTAGTGTTACCATTACGTTTCACATCTTAAAATACAACTCATGGCATAGATAAGAGTATTGTGTTTTACAATCAGTATGAAAATCTTTCACTATTCTCTAATCATTCACCCACATGGTTGTTCTGTAAGTAAATGTAAAGTACTCAGAAACTTCCTTTATGCATTATTACCATTCACAATCAGGTTGCAACATTAGTGCTGATTTTTCTGATTTTCACCAAAATAAACTGCAGTGACTTCATCTCTGCCTTTCCCAGCATTTACCCGCTTTCTTCCATGCTCTTTCAGTTACTTCAAATGTGTATTTTTTACTATTACATGCCGGTTACTAAACTGTATCAGTGTATCACACACACACACACACACACACACACACACACACACACACACATATGCACACACATATCAGAAATGATCACTATCTAATTCTAAATAAACATTTCATGGGGAAAAGTCAAACATCATAAACAATGGACGAAAAACCCATCTTCAAGCAACAAATCCTTGCTTAGCATAAAAAACTGACAAACCATTTTCACAATCAATCATACACAATAAACTGTCAGTCCACAATTTCTTTGTGACAAAAAAACGAAAAAACAAACAAAAAACCCACAACACAAGAAATGCTTGGAATGATTCAAATATCAAATAAAGAAGATGCCAGAGTAAACGACATTTTGAGCGCCAGCTCAAAAGCTTAATGTTCTCAAGAGCGCTAACAATAACACCAGTAACAGCTCAACAGTTGGGGGATGATACTGCTAGGAGTCAAGTGACAGACACAGGGCACATAATCACCCAGCAAAACATACAGAACCAGGATGCTGACACCTAACACCTACGCCTCCAGGAAGGAAAAAAAAAATCACTGAATCACTAGGGGGGGATGGGGGGAGGGGGAGGGGCACAGAAAGGAATCCAGCCTTTAAACAAACACTAGTCCATACAAGCTCCACTGATACAGATCTGCCAAGCAACCATCATAGAAGCACCAGGGTTCACAGTGAGGAACCTGCCCCCAGAACGAAAAGCTAGTCCATGGATACAACCTGACAGGGATACCCACCACCTGCAAGCAAACACGCCATCATGTCACTCGACACCTGCCTCCTGGAAGTGATCAACATCCACCCTCATTCCTCCTGAAGAAAGCACAACACGGGGACTGAAAGTAACACCACCACTCTGATCAGTGTCAGCAGTCAGTGTCAATGACTTCACCTCTTTTCCCCAACACTCCAATTCCGTCTCTTTTCCTGAGCACTTCAATTCCATCTTCAAATCCATGACAGTAGTTAAGTTCAGGTATGTGTGCTGGGCAGTGGTGCTGTGGCAGAATGGGTCAGGCGTGTTGGACTTGTCATCCAGTGTTCACCAGTGATCAGGGTTCGAGGCCCCGTTTTGGCAAGGTGTTGTGTCCTTGGGAAAGGCACTTGACTCTGATTTCCCTCACTTCACCCTGGTCTGAATGGGTATGACTTCAGTTGGGGAAGGATGAAAAGGCGGAAAGGACAGGACTGGGCCTTGCCTTCCTAAGCCAAGCACTAGACACAGGCTATGGGGCTTTAACCATTTTTAACTTAAATATGTACCTGATGTTCCCCTGTTAACTTCAAAAAGCTGAGAGAAAAACAGACAGATCAAGAACAAGGGTAAGTGAAGAACTGAATAAACAAAGGCAGTGATGTGCACACACACACACACACACACACACACACAAAAACCCACACACATTGCCATCACTGACCTTGATAAAGCCTGGCTCCCTCTCAGGAGAGTCGGTGCTGGATAGGCGGTCCTTCCACACCACGGGCATGCTGGTGGCCGCACTGCTGTCTCCCAGAGGCGTGAAGTCCGGAACCAGGTGGGTGGCGGAGCGCGACGGCGTCATCGCCTCATCCGTCGTGATGCTGTACTTGCGCGGCTCTCTGTCCCGACTGTTCAGTAGTGTCTGCTTGCGACTGGGCAGCACGCTGGCAGAACTGGCTGACCTGGAGATCGGCTTTTTCGGCATGGACGCCGACGGCACAGTGAGAAGGCCGGTTGGCAGATGGGATGGACGCTCCAGAGTGCTGGTGGGGGACTGGTTGATGGGTGTGGGGGGTGTGGAGCTGAAGGCCACAGTGCTGGTGGGCAGGGCCAGGACATCCCCGCTCTCTGCGCTGCCTTCCATGTCAATGTCGTCCTCGTCCTCAGAGGTCCTCTCCCCGCCACTCTCATCGGCCAACCCCTGAGGAGGCGGGGACAGAGTGTTGTCCGAGCGGGCCAGGTGAAACTCCTCATCTATCACCGAGTCCTCCTCCTCTTCCTTGTTCAGCAACGGAGCGCTGTGTGACTGATTGCTGTCCAGGTTGGGAGCGATGTCCAAGCTCTCCCGTGACCGATCGCCGTTAGGGTCTGACCGGGACTTCTGCTTCCCACTCTTCCCATTCTTCTTCTCCTGTTTCTCAGAGTCTGAGGTGTCCGAGCCCAGACCCCCCATCACACTCTCGACCACATCTGGGTACGACAGGTGGTCACTTCCTTCCGATGCCAGCTGAGAGTCTGCCAGTGACGTCTGAGACTGCTGTTTGGTTTCCTCATCACTGTCACCGTCACCGTCATCGCACGACATTTTGAGTGCAGAAAAACCATTGCTGTCCACTGACCCTTCCTCCTGTCCTGACGCCTTTTTGTGAGGAGGGTGAGTAATGAAACGAGCACCTCCCTGAAATCACAAAAAACTGCCTTTGTTACTAATGAGGATTATATCATACACAAACTGAATCATGTCTGAGAATGTTAAATCTAAATTAGTTGGCGCTCCAGAGTATTTTACACACAGAAACTAGGCAGTGAAAGAGTTATATATCAGCAGTTTTCCACTGCTTCCTATCAAGTAAACTCTCTAGCCACCGCTACTCCAAGGATGATCCCACATGGTCAAACACCTACACTCCACAAGGTGAGGTCAATCTTCACCTGACTTTGAGCTGATCCCCAAGAAGATCCTCACTGAAGACGTCCACCCAGAGCAAACTGTTCCAGTATCACAGTACTGTTCATGAAGTAGTCTATATATATATATATATATATATATATATATATATATATATATATATATATATATATATATATATATATATATATTTCAGTATGTGTCTTCCCAAAAAGGACATCTATTGCTCAAGTTTCAGCCTCCAAAGCTATGAAGGTTGATGTCATCTTACATAAACTAAATAATGCATTCATATTATGAAGAACAAAATAAGAAGCCATAAACTTTTTAATGGCAATATTTTGAAAGGCAAGTATTGGTAACAACCTGATGGAAAATTTCAGTTTCTCAGAGGCGTCCTTAGGGCTGGCAACAGGACAAAATACTGACAAAGCCACCAATCATATCACCTTATTCATTAAGTTACTGCTAGCAACAGGATAAAATGCTCCCAGTCAGAGCCACCAATCAGATTACTTTATGGCTGGCAACAGGACAAAATACTGCCAGTCAGAGCCACCAGTCAGATTACCTTATGGCTGGCAACAGGACAAAATACTGCCAGTCAGAGCCACCAGTCAGATTACCTTATTGCCAGTCAGAGCCACCAGTCAGATTACCTTATGGCTGGCAACAGGACAAAATACTGACAGACAGAGCCACCAGTCAGATTACCTTATGGCTCAGCTGTGTCTGACAGGACAAAATACAGCCAGCCACCAATGGGATTACCGTACGGCTGGCAACAGGACAGAATACTGATGGACAGAGGCACCAATCAGATTACAGACAGACAGGGCCACCAATCAGATTACCTTATGGCTGTGGCTGGCAACAGGGCTGGCTTCACTGCGTCGATGGGGGCGCCCTCTGCTGGCGGCTTCCTCTGCCTGCCCAAAGGCTGCGTCTTCCCCGCGGCCCCCTCGTCCCCCAACCTCCATTCCTGGGCCATACATGGCCTGCACATGGCCCAGGGTGGCCAGGGTGGTGATCCCTGTCCGCCTCTTGGGGCAGGGCGCTGTGTTCACCAGCTTCAGGAACTTCTTGTTGCGGCCGATGGTAGGGTGGAAGGTGTGGGTGGTGCTGCTGACGATGGGCCTCGGAGCATCTGAGATCTCGCTGACCCCCTCGTCCTCCAGCATCCGCTCCTGTGCCATCTTGGGGCGGGCAGCCTGCTCCCCGTCCCCAGACTGTGCCTGGGGGTAGTCACCACTTTCCGGAGACTTCTCCCTGGCACCCAGGTGAGTGTCACTGTCAGGGGTTCTCTCCCGGTGCGGGGAGACCGGTCGGAAGTCAGGCGTGTCATTATGGCCATGGGGGTCGGCCTCTCTGCTGTCCAAACTATCATCGCTGTGCTGGGGCGTGATGGACGCCAGAGCAGCATGGCCGACTTTCCGGTTGACCGGCTTCAATGGCTCAGATTCTGCACCCTCTTCCTCCACCTCATCCACACGCTCTACAGAGCAGCGATCGGGGCTCGGCCCGTGGGACACCCGTAGAAACTCCGTAGGAACTGACCCTTCACGTCTGAAGTCTGTCCTTTCACTGCCCTGACGGTGAAGGAGCTGCTCCCCAAGAAGCTTGCCACTCTTGTTCTTCAAACGATCCGTCAGAATCTTCAGGCTACGAGACCGATCTCTGGTGAAGTGAGGGTCATCCACTGTGGGTGAACCGATCCTAGGAGACTGGTTGGGAGAAGTGGTGGTGGACTGAGACTTGTAGGGCAGTGTGGAATACCCGCCAGGGTGAGGCTGGTGCTGGTGGTGTCCAGATAAATGCCGTGGTCGTATAAAGGTCTTGAAATCGATTTTCTTCAAGTTCTGTATGTCTTCCAAGATGGACTGGATCTCCTCTCGCCCCGGATCGGTCTTGGAGCGGGAGGGGGAGCGGGTGCCAGCACAGGAAGGCAGCTTGGGGCGAACCACTTTGGGGGAGAAGGAGGTGGACTTGGGGCCGGTCACCGCACAGGTGGGCATGGCGCTGTCTTCTCCATCACCGCTTCCCTCACTGCTGCTCTTCACCTCCATGCTAGCACACACTGTTCCACTGACACACACTGCACACACCGCCCCACCGACAGACACTGCACAAACATCAACTGCACTTCTCTTGACAAAGTGTTGCCCAGGAATCAGGTACAGCTCTGTTCTATCCACACTGTTGTGAGCGGTGTGTGGTCAAAGGATCTTCAACAACAAGCACAGATGGTTGACCCACAGTGGCCACAGTACAACACGTTCACAGCAGTAGAAAGAAAGAAAGAAAGAACTGAACACAAAGTGTGTGTGTGTGTGTACAAAGTGCAGATCAAGTTGTGTGAATGTCGTTCTGAACAGCCACAGTGATTTCAGATCATCATCCATACACCACAGGGATCACCTCCACACCCTAACAACTGCAACGATACACATGACATTCACAACACAGTCACCAGCCATGTCATCCATAGGAAGAAGTTTTGGAATATAACCCACTGAAAACTTTTGTCTTCTCTTCATGGACGGGTTTCACTTTCTGTACAAGCAACAAAGTCCACAGGATTTTGACTGAGCTGACAGGTCAAAGATGGGATCCAAGTAACAACTGAGCTGTCTCATCAGCCCATTGGTATTCTGCAACACAGGGGAAAAAAACACAAATATATTTGCATGTTTAGATTCAAGGAGGTGTCCAAAAATGAAGACTAATCCATATATGTTGAACCACATCTGCTACAATGATATAAAAAAATAATCAAAAATAAAGAAGAGCACATGCCCAATCTACATATAAATCCAACACACTCTTCATGATAGAGAGAGTGACTCACAGAGAGAGAGACACACACACACACAGACAGACAGAGAGAGAGACACTGAGAGAGAGACAGACAGACAGACAGAGACAGAGAGAGACAGAGACTCAAAGAGAGAGATACTTTTTTTCTTTTTCTTTTTTTAATGTCATGAAATATGTCAAAATCTTACTCCAGTGTTCCTTGCAGTGACATGTTCTCAAAATGCTGGCATTGTAAGGCTGAACACAACAGGCCTGATTGTTCGTACTATCAACACAGATCTCAACAAGCAGCAACATGTTTCCACAAAATTTACACCAAACAAGTACAGTTACTCTTGCTGCTGTGGGTAAGACAGGAAGCAAGGTCCAACAGCCTTTCATGGCCTTGAGGGCAGTGAGTCCATACTCGTTGTGTCTAGAGTTTGGCACAGGAAGGCAGGGCCAAATCTTCTCCTTCCACTGTTTGAACTTTCCCCAACCAAAATCAGGTACCCATTCACACCTAAGTAGAGTGAGGAAAATCAAAGTAAAGTGCCTTTCCCCAACAAAGCAACACTATGTCAGAAGAAGGCTTCAGATCCTGATCACAGGTGAACACTGGATCAGAATTCCAATGTCAAATTGATTCTGCCACAGAAAATCAAATAATAAACTCAATAAATCAACCTTTTTGGGGGGGGGCTAGGGTGTAGGGTGGGAGGGTCATCTAGTGTTTTTGTTAAAGAACCTACAGACACACCGCACACAAATGTAAAATAACACCAAGAAAGCTCCTTTTCCTGCATGAAAACTAAATGGGTTAAGTGCTGTGCAACACTTTGTCTTCTGGTTATGTGCTTTGGTTGATCTATCCTTCTTTCTTACTTACTAACTCCTCTTCACTAAGACTGGAACATAAGGTGCCAATAAATCTTCTCCAGTCATTATGGCCTTGAACAAGCCAGCTGATTCCATTCCAGGTCTTGCCTGCTGTTTTTATCTCCCCTTCCAGTCTTCTCCATGTGCCTCTCTCTTTTCCCTGGTGGTGCTCATCTGAAGGCAGTGTAAGGATGTCTGATTTTATTCATCCTCAGGACATGGCCCAGCCACCTCTAACGTCTGCTTTGACTCATCCATGATGATGTTATGCCTGTGCATCTGCTCACTTCTTTGTTGATGACATGCTGTTCCCAGTGAATTCTGAGGATTTGACAGAAACACTGTCCTTTGAATCCTCTAATTCTAAACCCAGTTTCAATTTTCTCATTCCTTCTCCAGGTTTCAAAGGCATATGATATAGGAGGACAGAGCAAAAATTTGATTTGTAAATCTTCAGTTTGGTGTTGGTCTGCAAGATGGGTGGCTTCCAGATGTTCTTCAGTCTAATGAAGGCTGGTGCTGAGAGGCAGTCTATCTAATTCTAATGGAGTAAAAAATGTCACTGCACAGGTTCAATGCTTATTTTCAAATGTCCATGGCCTCACTGAGATAATTTCTGTCAGTCAATACTGTAGATGTATTCATATAGTGCTGAAGCATGAGCAGCAACAAATCAAAGCGCTTTCACAACCAACTTTCACTAGCATGCATAACTCTGAAACAAAGGATGAATAAGATGTAGATAGAAGGCTGGAGAAATTACGAACAGGAAAAGGGAGTGTCTGGAGGACTCGTTTTGAAAAGAGGTAGGTTGTAAGGTCAGACTTGAAAGAGCTGCAGGGATCTGACAAAGCGAAAGGGGGAGATCATCACAAATGCAATGTCAAGGGACCCAGAAAGAGCAGCAGCCAGTTGTGGAGTATTTGAACAGATCTGGGAATGCAGAAACAAAGTGGATCTGAAGCTGATTACAGTGTGTGAGGTGGGGTGGAGTGATGAAGGCAGGCACACAGATCCTTCACATCCAAATATAACAAAGACAATACATACATCCTATGTTTCACTTCAAGTCCAAGACAAAAACACCCCAAAAAGTTGTTCTCAGTTTTGAATAAAGTGTAACTTTGCTTTGGTACTTTCCCTCTACTGTTGCTGCTGTTTACAAACATACATTGTGTGAGTCAAATAAATGACACTTGCCAGAATTTTCTCCCTGTTCACTACTGTACACTAATCATTCAGATGAGATGATAAACCAAGGGCCAATGTAAATTATGCACTTAGCACATGTAAAAGAACCCATGGCAACAAATGAGTTGTTCCTGTAAAATATGTCATCATATCTACTCTAATATACATGTGTGTGCATATGAGTGACTGAAACTTGACTGAATGACACTGGAAACAAATGATAGACAGCTTTCAGTCAGCTTGGCCTTGAGAGGTTTGAAAGAACTATATAAATGTACTGTCATCATTATCATCTGGAGACAAACTGACAGCATCATTTTATGAGAAAGCTAACTGATTTATTATGTGTACCTTTTATTTTTCTGTGTGCAGTCTGATGAGCAGAGACTGTTGCTAAGCAGCATTGACTTAATGCAGTCTGGTGTCCAGTGGCTGTTGTTAAGCAGCAATGACTTAATGCAGTCTGATGAGCAGAGACTGTTGCTAAGCAGCATTGACTTAATGCAGTCTGGTGTCCAGTGGCTGTTGCTAAGCAGCAATGACTTAATACAGTCTGGTGTCCAGTGGCTGTTGCTAAGGAGCAATGACTTAATGCAGTCTGGTGACCAGTGGCTGTTGCTAAGCAGCATTGACTTAATAGTCTGGTTTCCAGTGGCTGTTGCTAAGCAGCAATGACTTAATGCAGTCTGGTGTGCAGTGGCTGTTGCTAAGCAGCATTGACTTAATGCAGTCTGGTGTGCAGTGGCTGTTGCTAAGCAGCAGTGACTTAATGCAGTCTGGTGTCCAGTGGCAGTTGCTAAGCAGCATTGACTTAATGCAGCCTGGTGTCCAGTGGCTGTTGCTAAGCAGCACTGACTTAATACAGTCTGGTGTCCAGTGGCTGTTGCTAATCAGCATTGACTTAATGCAGTCTGGTGACCAGTGGCTGTTGGTAAGCAGCATTGACTTAATACAGTCTTGTGTCCAGTGGCTGTTGCTAAGGAGCAATGACTTAATGCAGTCTGGTGACCAGTGGCTGTTGCTAAGCAGCATTGACTTAATAGAGTCTGGTGTCCAGTGGCTGTTGCTAAGCAGCATTGACTTAATGCAGTCTGGTGTCCAGTGGCTGTTGCTAAGCAGCATTGACTTAATGCAGTCTGGTGTCCAGCGGCTGTTGCTAATCAGCAATGACTTAATCAGTTAATGCAGTCTGGTGACCAGTGGCTGTTGCTAATCAGCAATGACTTAATCAGTTAATGCAGTCTGATGTGCAGTGGCAGTTGCTGAGCAGCAATGACTTAGTTAATGCAGTCTGGTGTGCAGTGGCAGTTGCTAAGCAGAATGCAATGATTCAAAGCAGCCTGATGTACAGTGGCTATTGTTCAGCAGCAATGACTTCATGCAGTGAGGGTGAATCTGAAAAGCAAGAACTACTTTTCATGTACTATACTTTTAACACATTCAACCCTGGTGAGTTCACAGCCTCAGAAGGCTTCCCTGCTAATCTGATGCTGAATAAACACAGAAAATATACATACTGTTTTTCATCCATATTATGTGTGGACACATCTGGAAATACTGCAGAAGTTTCCTTGTGGTTTATGCATTTATATGTAGGAACATGAAAACTGTTTTAATGGGACAAATTTTGACGTCAGAGTAATGCTCAGGCACAGGGCTTATTACGGTAAGTGGTGTAACTGATCTTAATGAACAAAAGTAATGCAATCTCAAGAGTAAGAGTTTCAGTTCCGGTTTCTCAAGGAGGCGTTACAGTGTTTTGACAAATCCATCAATGCAACAATACATCTGCTAGGCCGATGCCTGACTACCAGCATAACCCCAAATGCCCTAAGTCAGGCCTTGAGTGCATGCATATGATTAGACGCTCAGCTCATTTTCCAGTCAAACTTGGGAGAAAAGCAGAGACCAGGATCCATAACCAGACCCTCCAGGACACTGTATTCGCAGATAAGCGTCTTAACTATTCTGCCACCTTCTTTAAGTCTAAAAATTTATAAAGACTGATGACTCTGACCTGTAACCTCATCTGATCTCAAACATCTGCGCTTCACTGACGACTGTAGATGTCAGCAGCAGTCCAGAGTAAAACAAAACTAACAACACCAGCATTAAAGTGTGCCACTCACTGGTAATTAATGGTAGCTTGCTCCTTTCCAACTGATCTCTTACTCTTAGCATTCCTCACATGTTTTCCTTTCAGCTCATGCTAATAACAAAAATGGGAGAAAGAAGGGTGTGGGTAGCAGTGGGAGGAAGTGTATAAACGACCCAAAAATTGACTCTCCTCACCAGGGAACAAAGC
This sequence comes from Babylonia areolata, assembly GCF_041734735.1. NCBI lineage: Eukaryota > Metazoa > Mollusca > Gastropoda > Neogastropoda > Buccinidae > Babylonia > Babylonia areolata. Next base: position 42,509,681 of record NC_134882.1, read on the forward strand.
CGAATTAAACAAAACATTCAAAACATTACATCCAAAAAGAACACTCCTGAGTATTTCTGGAACACAACACGCAAGCCTGAGGGTACAAAAGGTAAGCGGCAAAACCAGAGTGCACACGAAAGAAAGCATCAAAACAAAAGAACAACAAAACACTAACAATCTGAAAGTGCTGAGGAAGTATCTGTGTAAACAAAGTCCTCTAAAAATAACTCATCTGGGGAATTCGGCTCGCATGAATTTGTTATACAAATGACACGGCTCCTGACAGCGTATAAATATGCGTCCCTGACATTTTAAAAATGGAAAGGGTGCATTGTCTGTTCATCAAAACAGGTCCCTGGGGCATTCAAAACATTTCAGGAATGAACACATAAAAAGTATGCAAAATCGTGTATCATAATTACAGTCTGACGTTACGATCACATGCCATGATGAAGAGTTATTCCGTTCGCCAACAGGAAGCAATTTCTTCCCTCCCTCCCCCATAATTCTGTTATCTTCACTGCTGTTTCCATGAAAACATATCCATTTTTAAGCCCCCTCCTTCCCTCCCTCCCCCATAATTCTATTCTCTTCACTGCTGTTTCCATGAAAACATGTCCACTTTTCAGCCCAGAAAACCAAGACAATTATGACTAGAATCTATGCCTTGTATGCAGATTTGATCAGAATATGTTGCAGAAGAGTGCCCCTCTGAAGGTAGTCTGGGCCTCCCTCAGAAGAATGGTAAAAGTGTCCCTGGGACCCCCAACATTTCTAACCCATCAGAAGCCCTGGATGACACAAAACCTGACAAAGCAGAAAACTGCTCCGCTGACAGTGAACAGAAAGTACTTTCCGCCCCAGTAATGACAGCTTCAAACTTCAAACAAGGGAGCTAGGAGACACACACATTACTAGTCTTCATTTAAATGCAATTTATGTATGCATACAGTGATACACACACACACACACACACACACACACACACACACACACACACACATAACTATGTGTGTGTGTGTGTTCAAAATCTGCTTATGTACCATTAACATAACATTGCCATTAGTCTTTCAATTAACAAGAATGAAAAATAAAACTGAATTTCCAGACAGACACAGTGACATTCAGATTTTATCTAGATATACAGCACAGTACTTTTTTTTTCTATCACTTACTCCTGCCTTTGACAGTTTGTACAACTAAGCAACCAAAGAATGATTACAAGATAAAGAGGACGATAACCCATGCATGTGTGTGTGCGCATGTGCAAAATGTCTTCACATATAAAAATAAAAATGAAGTACACATATAATGTGCACACACACAAACACACACACACACAAACACACACACAATCTGAACAAACATCATGCATCAAGCTGTATAACTCACTAATTACAAATGTAATTAAAAAACGAACACCAGTAATTGCAACACACAAGCCATCGCCCACAGACAGGGGTTCAGTCATGCTGGAACCCAGCCACAGATAGTGAGTGGCTGAGACCTGTCCACATCACAATGAACATTACTCAGAGATAAGACTGCTGTGGGCTACCAATTACGCAACACCACCCTTTGGTCTTATCTGGACAGCGCCTCTGCAGTTTTGTGTACCTGAAAATGAGAACGCCTTGAAACAAAGACTTCACCCCCAAAAATGCAAAGCCCAATCATGGCCAATGGCAGCTGTCAGGTGGCTTTACCCAGATAGGTGGCCTGTTGTGCAAATGACTCGGTGTTTGTAAAGCTCTTGGAGCTTGGTCTCTTGCTGAATATCGGAGATATATATATATATATATATATATACACATATATATATGTATGTATATATACATATATATATGTATGTATATATATATGAGTATCCACATCCAATTAACAGAAAGCATCATTTATAAAAAGTACCAGAACAAGAAAGTGAAAAAGAAAGAAAGGGAGAGCTTGTTTGTTTTCATAAAGAAATATGCACAAAAAAATAAAATGAACATCACCACCACACGTCTAGTAAAGTTTGAGGTCAATACTACGTACCACTTGATTACGTTCCATTTCCCATCTCAACCCAAAAGCAAAAGCAACAAAAAAAGCTCCCCCCCCCCCACACACACACACTCCCCCTCCTCCTCCTCATCCCCTTAACATGGTGTATCACTGTTACATCCCCACTCTCAAAGGGAAAAAACACATGATTAATGCACACTAATTCTAGATTGACACAATGACATTCAGATTTTCTTGGTTACATGTGTGAAGAAAAAAAAATGTATACATTACAAGCTTAAATTCATAAGAAAAGAATTTCAAAGATTTCTTTTTTCAAACGTTGAACCAGGCAAGAAATCAGCTCCTTTTTTTTAAGCTGCTCCAAATTGGTATGGATAGAATTTCACTATTTCTAACAACACTAATTTAATTCAAACAGAAGTCCTACTTGAACACAGTCAAAATATCATACAACTTTGGTTTTAGTTGTTGTTTGTTTGTTTTGTTGTTTATTTGGTTTGTTTTGGGAGTGTGGTGGGGTGGTGGGGCGGGGGTGGGGATGGGGGGGTACTTCTTAAGCCCCACTTGAAAGCAGTGACAAGTCATGACTGGTCAAAAACAAGAAACTGGCATGCACTCACTACCAAAACAATGTTTTTGGTGAACTATTTCAGCAGCGTCTCTGAAAGGCTGCTCCAAACTAACACTGCACAATTTCACTGGAAGAGAGGGAGGCTCGCTCTCCATCAATGTATGTGAAAATACTTTTTATATAATAACATACAATATATATACAGATCTATTTTCATTCATTCAACACCTTAAAAAACAAATAAAGATGAAAAAACAATAACAATTACTTTGTACAATATATGTTTTACTCCACTGACTACCACAAATATTTACTGTTATTTCTTTGCTAAAAAGCACAAACACCACACACACATGTGCATGCAAATGCGTGCACACACACACACACACACACACACACACAAATAGAAAACACACACACACACACACACACACACACACACACACACACTTTTATGTCCACACACACACACACATTATTATGTCCAGGTTCATTACACTTTCAGCAAAGTTTTAAACAGTTAAAGTACAGTTTGATGGTAATGAATGCAAATATCATAAGTATGGAAAAGGAATTCTGCTTTTTTTTTTCCTTGGTAGAAAGGGAGGTTGAAGAGAGGGTATGAAGGGATCAAGCATGAAGAGATTATTTCTATTTATTTGCTTGTTTCCTACAAAAAATCTTTTTTGTTTTTTATTCAGATGTTTATTTTTGTTGCTCATTGTTCACTCTTTTGTTTTCGTGTGTGTATTTTTTTTTTCCTCTCTTTTTGTTCGTTTTTGTTTTGTTTTGAATGTGTGGCCATGATGTATTTTGACAAACAGGCAAATCATTTTCATCAAACAGATTTCCAAAATTTCACCTGTCAGGAAAACCCTGTTAATATCATCAGCTTTATCAAAATCCACTGACTTCGACCTTGAGATAAGATCACTCAAGAAGCAAATCTGACTTTAGTGAAATGTTATTAGTGGTCTGCCACTTTATGAAGTTTCATTTGTCAAAAAAAAAAAAAAGTTTCATTTGTCAGTTACGGTCTTGATCAGTTATAAAGAGAAATCAAAGCATGTAGAGACATCACCCATAAATGCTATACCCCATCTGCTTTTATATATACATATATATATATATATATAAATTAAAGAGCAGATACCTGACCTGAGCATAAACCCAACGCACTGATCAGGGTCTTGGAAGCCTGCCATAGCCATACCATCATACATATGATATACATCAACAAAATAAACAGATAAATACATTAAATCAATGTAGAACAAATAAAATCTTTGATCTTTAACCCTAGAACAGATAATACAACCTTGAGCTTAAAGTTTATGTAAAGAACAGAAAAAAGTTCTTTTACATTTAGATTACTTTAATCCATAAGCCTAGAACTGAGAAAATCTTTAACCCTAGATCAGAAAATGTTTTAAATCTTTAAGCCTTGAACACAGAATATCTTTCTTTAAGCATAGAACACAAGAAATCTTTCAGTTTCTTTAATCTTTCAGACTAGTAGTAGTAGTACAGTAGTAGAACAGATAAAATCTTCAGCTTAAAACACAGAAAATCATACCAGTCATTCACACAGTAGCAGAACAGAGAAAATCTTCCAGTTTAAAACACAGAAACTGAGAAAATGATCAAGCAAAGAACAGACAAAGCTGGGGAAATCTGAGATCTTAATAGACAATCTATACATCAGGAACATCAAATTTTCTTGGGATCTGAAGGCTCCTATCATTTCTATGGGAGGCTCCCCACCCTGAAGAAAGTATATTCCTATCGGTTTTTGGTTTGTTTTGTGTGTGTGTGTGTGTGTGTGTGTGTGTGTGTGTGTGTGTGTGTGTTTAATAGTACCAGCATTCAATTATTTGTTTTTGGAGGAAGGGGAAATGATATGTAAACAAATGATAAAACTGTTTCCTTAACAATAATGTCATCATCTAACAAATTGAAGGTCAAGGTCAAAGTAATAATAATCAATTAATTTAAAAGTTTCCAGTCAAGTGTCCAACTTACCTATGTTGCATTGAAAATTGTCACACACACACACACACACACACACACACACACACACACATTACACAGAAATATAGCCATGACACATGCTGTGATGTGCAAGGCATGATTCCCCTGTTGCAACCTTTTTTTCAATTATCAATAACTGTTTGGGGGGGGTGAGGCGGATAAAGTTAATAGGGTGAAGGGGGAGGGGGTAGAACATAATAAACCATTATTCCTTAAATTCAAAACAAGCTCTAAACAGAAAAGAAATGAACAAACTGTCTATTTCAATGGCAAATTAATGAACCAATAAAAAAAAAAATAAAATAAATAAATATATATATATATATATATATATATATATTCTGATTGATATGTCATTAAGTAAATGCTTGAACCGTATGTCTGCAATGTTCAAACCTTAAATCAGAAGTAAATGAAAACTGGGAGTGTGAATAAAAGTCTCTAAATAGGCTATCTTTAGTGTTTCAACTAAAAACTGTTGATTTCTAGGCTTTTTTTCTGGGGCCACTGAATATACTGACAGGCTGGTTTGCCTACAATACAATTTGAAGAATATGATGACACCTAAAAAAAAAATAATAATAAAAAAAAGTTAATCAACTCATAAAAACTTCTTTTTTTTTAGATAATGAAAAGGCATTTTATATGTAAAAAAAAAGAAAAGAAAGAAAAAGAAAGAAAGAAGAAAAGAAAAAAAAAAGTCCAACTTTAAAAGCCATGATTATTCGATACTGACCGACAAGTTCCAAGTTCCAAGCAGAAGAGTTGGGGGTGGGGGGTCGGGGGCTTATAAGAGAAAAAAAAAAAACAAAAAAACAAAAAAACGAAGCTTGGACTGAGCGACAAACGAAGCAAAGCCCCCTTTCATAACTTTGCAGACTTGTGCCTTTCCACCTGGCCTGAAGCTCACTTCGGAGCAAGCATCAGATTAGCTCGCACGGCTCATTATGCGAATCAAGGTGATAACAAAACATCCATCACAACGCCTCAAATACGAACGGAGATTCAGTGAGGCGAAATGTCGGTCTCTAAAATAGCATCGAACGCAAACAAACAAAGCGTTCGAGCTCTCAAAAAACACAACGAAAAAAAAAAACAAAAAAAAAACCAACAACAGATATTTGCACTTCTTTCGGACCGAACTCCACAGCCGACCTACCTCAGGCGCAGCTGCCGTGGGCCAAAACACTCTCTCTCCAAGAATTGTTCTTCGGCTTTAAAAGTTACCGAACCTAACTGCTCAGTTGTTAACTTAATCGAAACTGGTGGAGAAAGCATCGCTAAACTCGACACTGCATCAGACTTAAGCAAAGCAAAGAAAGAAATATTCAAACACCAACATTTTGTCTCACCTATGATGCGAAATTGGAAGCTCCGCCATATTGGTTGGGTGATAAGGCTGACTGGCTGGCTCCTTCGGAGCGCATACCCCCCCTCCGAAAAAAATGGGACTACCAGCTCCCGGCGCTGTGATGCGCTTGGGTCAGCGCGATGTTTCGCTTCGCCTCCAACATCTTTTTACCTGGCACACGCTTTTTTTTTTTCATCACAAAGCGGCTTTCATCTTCGTGCTTTATGGTGAAACGAGGAGAGCCGTCTCTACTTTTGTTGTGTACATTTCAAAAGTTGCATACCATAATGGAATCGCCCCACCCACCCACACCTAATTGAAATGGGTTGGAAAGATGCTGAAGGCAGACGCTCAGCCACGAACTGTAGAATAAAACGACCAGGAAATGATAATAACAAGAAATAACGCACTGTAACACATTGGGGTAACTTTTTACAAGATCGCCAACCAGACTGATAGCCTTTGAAAAGAAAACGACATTCAACTTTATCCAAATTATCCGCGCGTGGGTTCTGGCATCACAAGAGTTTACCCCTGTGTGCGGAATACTTATTTTAAAGCTACCTTTCCACAGCAGCCAGCACTACCTGTATCCGCGGGCCGCGTTTAGGACGGCGGCCGCCGCGGCTCAGAAAACACCTGAGCGGGTAACTTACAAAAGAACCAGCTACTGATTATACTGAGGAAGTTGTGTTTCTTTTCAGGTGTGTCCACGCGTTGAGAATGTCAATTAATTCAGTCGATCTCAAGATGACTGAAGGAATTCTGCGACTGAACTGTGTTCTTGATAATTAATTCATTTGCACTGAGTGACGGCAGCCCAATCGACCGCATCATACTAGCTATTATCACGACTGAAAACAAAGGCCTACCGCAACTGCATGACGATTATTTTTAACTGATGGAGTTAAAAATACACGAATGAATAAAGCATTTATCTAGTATACCCATATCCCTTCCCCAAACTGAACCCCTAGGAAAAACAAAAACAAAAAGTGAACAACAATAGTCGACAGAGTCAGTCACTACTGTATGCGCATAATTTGAAACACGGTCATACAGGGAACACCCAAATTCAATTCGATAAGTGAGGTATATCGATTCCGTCAGTTCTGCGGCCGCTTGACAAACGATTCCGTCAGTTCGATCTAACGCAGACACGATATGGTGGACACGATACAAATAGTTCTAAATATGCGGTGCCGCAGGGTTATATACCTTTATCATAGTAGAACAACAACAACAACAATAGTAATAACAATAACAATGATAATAATGATAATTAATCATAATAATGATATATTTGCTCCAGCCCTAACCGTCAAACAAGCGCGGCGCCTCTGAGTCCGTGAAAAGCTGAACAGCCGGCGCCTTTTAATGGATAACCATCCCCGAAAACGGAGTATGGCAGCCGTGCGGCAGGCCCCCTACATGGCGGGGTAAACTTGAACTGAAACTGTCATACGCGTAAAAGCCCACTCGATCGTGTACACACGAGTGAACGTGGGAGTTGCAGCCCACGAACGAAGATGAAGAATGGACAGCTTTACCACACAGACCGTCGGACACTAGTGCCAACATACCCCCCATGTCCGACTGACTCGGCGGAGTCCGACCTACTGACCCCAGAAAAGCGCAGACCAAATGCCGGATAGAACTGAAAGTACACTATTATTCCTAATGAGTACTGCTGAGTAATGTATTCGGTCCTATTTACTATCATGCATTAACTCTTTCCATACGAACGGCGAAAGAGACGACGTTAACAGCGTTTCAGCCCAATTACCATCATCAAAATATTGCAAGCGGAAGGCTCTTATACTGAAGACGTGAATGCTGACAAAGAATACCACAATTCTGACGACGGAAGCTAAAGGTTGGGTCATTCAGACACCCACTGGACATCCGAGGGGTCTGTGTAGAGGAGAAGAGAAGACTGGCCGTACTGAGTGAGTAAATGAATATTCTAACTTGACACGACTGAGAACTGGTCACTGGCTGATCTCGATCATAAAATTTTGACATGCCGGACTGTACACTGAACTAAAAATTAATGAATAGGTATAGGCCTACTTGGGTTTCGTTGTTTGTTTCTCAGTCAGCCTCTGTGTTGTTTGTTTCTCAGTCAGTTTTGTGTTGTTGCTGTCGTTGTCGTTGTTGTTGTTTTGGTTATAGTTGGGTTGTTGTTTTTTCAACGTGAAGGAGGAAACATTACCCATCGTTCCAAACTACATATCATTGCATTATCACGCGTCATATCTTACTCTCGGCCAACTGAACACTTATGTGGAGTCCACATAAGTGTTCAGTTGGCCGAGAGTAAGATATGACGCGTCCGTCCGCCTACGAGGAAGCGAGATAATTTGAGTTCACTGGTTCGAATCACACCAGCAGTCGTCAGTATTTTCTCGGTCCCCGGCTCCACTAGACCTTGAGTACGTGGTGGTCTGGACGCTAGCCATTCGGATGAGACACTGATAAATCGAGATCCCGTGTGCAGCATGCGTTTAGCGCACTGACGTAAAAGAACCCACGGCAACAAAAGGGTTGTCCCTGGCAAAATTATGTAGAAAAATCCACTTCAGAAAAAAACAAAACAAAAAATGCTTGGCGCTGTCAGTGAAACGACGCGCTCTCCCTGGGGAAAGCAGCCCGAATTTCACGCAGAGAAATCTGTTGTGACAAAAAGAGTGATACAAATAAGTTAATTATAATCCACATCAGTGACCGTTTAAGCATAATTATGACAGACCCGGTGACTATGAAGAACGGCAAGTGGGGGCTGAATTTGAATTTTGTAAGTGCTGCAGGGGTAGGCTGAAGTCTAATGCTGATTGTGGAGGGGGAGTTGGGAAGCCAGGGGGGTGGGGGGAGGGGTCGCGGGGGGCGAGGAGGCGGAGGGAAGGACGGATGAGGGGGTGCTCAGAATGCAGCGGGTTAACCCATCCCCAACGCCATACCTTTCGAGACTCGCTGTTGATAAACTGGCATGCCAGGGCCGGTGAGTGTGCGTGGCTGAATAGTCCTCACACCAAACTTGACTCGACGGGCAGTTTTTGCCTCCATGGAACGTCATCGATCTGCACTCAGTTAACAATTTACTGAATCTCTTAGTCGTCTGTTTCACTGAGTCTGCTTGTTTATCTGTCTGTATGTCAGTCTGTTTCTTCTCGATCTTGTTTTTCCATCTCTATTATCATTATCACTATTATTATCACTCATTATTATCGTTGTTGTTGTTCTTGTTGTTAATCAGTCATTGATTAGTTATTTATTTCATTTTATTTTATTTCATTTGTTTATTTATTTATTCATTTATTTATTAATTTTATTTTGTTTTATTTTTTACTTCTTTTTTTTCTAAATTCCCGCCGGTCACTGCTTTGCACTGGTGGGGTAAAAAACAAAACAAAAAAACAAACAAACAATTTCGGGGGGTGGGCACGTTTAGCGCAAAGGACTGCAGTGTGTGGTGTAGTGATCGCTCACCACTACTTGTGCTGACCGACTGTGAATGACCCCGGGCACGCGCTGTGCAAACGTCAGAGGTCAGAAAGCCAGCACGCGCGCGAAAAAAAAAAAAAAAAAAAAAAAAAGGGGGGGGGGGGGGAGGGAAGAGAGGGCAGGGGAGGGGAGGAGGAAAAGGAGGTAGTTTACGATGGCCGGAGGGAACAAAGTGAACCAGAAACGAAAGACTGAGGTTGTTCCAAGTTAGTTGGTCGCGCGTGAAGCTGTCGTTGATATAGATGGAGTTTTGTTGTTGTTTTGTTGTTGTTGTTAGTGTCACGTTGTTCTTGTCATTGTGTCTGAGTAAGAAAAATGACAATCTTTGGACAACAGTTTTAATCACATGAATTGTCATTCACACTGACGCTCGCCCTGACGTTTTTTTTTTTTTTGTTTTTTTGTTTTTTTTTCTTTTTCACACACACACACGCACACACACACGCACACACACACACACACACACACACACTGGATGTAAAGGGTAAAGCTACACGAACTGAATGAATGTGAAGGAAGCGATTCTCATGATTCAAAGTCTCTCTACACGTACCAGTGATTGAAGACATCAGGCATGAAGTTTTATATATTTTTCACATTTCAATATTAGGCCGGTCCTGTTACTGACAGTTTAACAGAGAGTAAGAATGAATAAATTAAAGAAAAAAAAAAGGTACGTTATGAGATAGGAATTTTTTTTTTTGAGGGGCGGGGGGGGGGGGGGGGGGGGGGGGGGGGGGGGGGGGGGGACTGGGGGGATTGTGTCAGTGTGGTGACTGTTGGTCGGGGCCCGGTCACGGTCGAGGTTGCCGGAATCAAAGATGAATATATGGAATTAATAAGAATGCACTGAGTTAAGTAAAGAAGATTACATAATGGACTTCGTTAAACAGGGAAGTTGTTATCCGCAGTGGTGACCATTATTCAGTCACAAGTTTAGATATATATATATATATCGAGTGTCCCCCAAAAAGTAAACCGCTTTTTGACAAGTATTTTCTCAGTGATACTAGAGAAACCGCACTCATTGAAAATATTCACACAGTAGCCTTAGAGTATCATCAACAAGTCTGCAAAATATCTAAACGTTTGGACGCGAGTATTGTCAAATTCAAAACAGCATGTCAAAAAATCCAGTATCAGAGGAAAACTCACTTATTTCACTTTATGCTCAATGTGGCCTCCGTCTTCCTCCACAACTAAACGAAGCCATTTTTTCCAAGCAGAAATGCTTTTACATATTTCTTCCACCGATATCTCCTCCCATGACATAATTATCCTGTCCTTTAACGCCTGCTCGGTCAGTTTGTCTCTCACTCCCCGGTAACTGGAACTTTCTCCTTCATAGAGTCCCATATGGCATAATCCAGTGGGTTACAGTCAGGACTTTGTGGAGGCCATTCATCCTTCTTGATTAATTCTGGCGTAGCCTCCTCCAAATGGGCCTGGGCCGTTACCCTACTTGTGTGTGAAGGAGCCCCATCTAGCTGAAACACGTAATTGTTTCTAGGATAAAGACGCCTACAATCCGAGAGAAGATTGTCATCCAATAACTGAATGTAGCTTTCACTATTAACTTTGGCTCTATCAGTGTCAATAAAATGAATGTTTGTTTTTCCTTTCCAGGATACTCCAGCTGAAACCGGCATGATCTTTTCAGTTTGAAAATCTAGAAGTCTCATGATAGAGGCTGGATGGCTGAATTTCTCGTTTCCGTTTCCCATAAACGGGATCGTTTTGGCGATTTTTAGCTATCTCTAACGTAAAGTCTTTCTCGTCTGTGAAAATGATCCTTTTCACATCAATGGCCGAGTAGCGGTCATTCCGCAGCGAGTTTTTTCTTTTCCCTCTAACATTTTGGTCCCTCCTTGATACCCGTATCCTCTTGAGGGGCTTCAGCTCCAGTTCTTTCGCCATTCTTTGCACAGAAGACTTGCTCACTTGTGAATCGCTTGCAACTTCTCTAAGAGATTTGTGGGTCCCTGGGTTCTCCTCCTGGGATTGAATCAGTTCCTCAACACGGTCCTTGTTCTCCTCCGAACATGCAGTCTTGGGTCTCCCACTGCCAGTTTTACGTGCTACTGACCCTGTAGTGCGTATTTTAGCGATAGTCTGTTTACAGTGACATGACTCCACCCCTTGCCTGGAAATTCATTTACGATACTTCTTTCACCGCGGCCTTTCTCCTTGAAACAGTTTTCAATGGTCACCTTACCACTTTCACTCAAGGGCATGGCTGATCTTCCAGTCTGAAACATTGGACAGAACTGATTTTGGATACAGACGACAATTAAAAAAAAAAAAATTAAAAAAAATCAATAGACTTGACACCCAGACAGGCTATTTTTAGACTGACACTGATTGACAGATGCCAACACCTGGCAGCTGGCATGAACATGATGAAGGTCACATTGCACAGTCTGATATTGGATTTTTTGACATGCTGTTTTGAATTTGACAACACTCGCATAATTTGCGTCCGAACGTTAGATATTTTGCAGACTTGTTGATGATACCCTAAGGTTACTGTATGAAAATTTCTCTATCACAGATAAAATACTTGTCAAAAAGCAGTTCACTTTTTGGGGGACACCCGATATATTAACTGAATGCATGTCTGTGACGATGAAAGTGACGACTGTGGCATTGATATCTATTAGCAAAATAACGCCACGTCAGTTTACTGTGGGTTACTTCAAGCAGTTAGCCTGCTACACTCAGTGCCGGTGGTGATTTTCTCGCAAGAGAACAACAGAAAACATCCAGAGAACGCTCATAAGTCATCGAAAAAGGACGGAATAAGTTCGGTAACTCGATGCATACAGATCTGACAAACACACTTCCTCTCATATGGGTTGCTTCCCTTGTTGCACTTTTTTTTGGTTTTGTGAAAATAAATGAACTAGTAAAACGAATAACTAACTGACTGACTGACTGACCGACAATATACAGATGGTATACATAGATACATACATACAAATGAAGGTTGGAAACAGAGGACGGAGCTGTCTTTCTGAAACTGAGTGCACATTTCAGTGTATTATGTAAATACGACCCCTTGAAAACTATGATATGATAATGATTTTTTTTTAAAGTAGATTTTCTTGAATAATAAATTATACTGCCAAGAGCGTAAGGGGGAGTAATCTGGCGTGTATCTTTGATTTGCTGCTATTGATGACAAATTTTCACATAGGGACCCGACATCACACTGTAGCGAGCTTAGAGTGACTGATGCCTTTTTTCTTTCCATTTTTATTTTTATTTTTATCTATTACGCGCGCGCGCGCGCGTATGTATGTATGTGTGTGTGTGTGTGTGTTGTCGTCGTTGTTCACTGGGTAGTGCTGGTCACCAGTGAGTGGTCTAACGGTGATCACACATCACCGTTCACTAAGATGCCAATTGTACACATAAGTTAAACAAAAGAACGAACGAACGCACACACGCACGCACGCACGTACGCACCCAGTTCGTCTAAAATCACAATTTTGTAGACTGACGTTAAACACACACACACACACACACACACACACACACACACACACACACACACACACACACACACACACACACACACAGATGCGTAATTTTTGTGCGCGTGTGTGTGCTTTCTTTGTTTGTTGTTGTTGTTGTTTTGTTTTGTTGTTTTTTTGGTGTTTTTATGTTGTTGTTTGTTTGGTTGATTACTTTTTTGTTTTTGTTCTGTTTTTGGTTGGTAAGGGATGGTGAAACTTGATGTCTTTGTTTCCCTTTTTTATTTTTTGTGTGCGCGCGCGTGTGTGTGAGTGTGGTTTTCTGGGTTTGGGTGTGTGGTCTTGGTTATGTTGGGTTTGAGGGCTGTTAACTTTGTTGTTGTTGTTGTTGTTGTTGATGATGATAATGATGATGATGATGATGATGATGATGATTGTGATTGTGTTCTGCTTTTTTTTTTTTTTTTTTTTTTTTTCGAGATTTCCAAAAAGTCCCTCTACCAGTCCTGCAGGCTTGTGTCCCTCTATATGATAGGCCTACATATTTCAGCACACAAAGTTGTTGTGTCGATTTACCAACCTGAAAACTGCAGACCTACACACAGGGCTCTTCATCTGACCCTTCACTTAGCTCATGTATTGATTTCCCTTCAGAAAGGGAGGGAAGGGGGAGGGGTATTGATCAATGTTGACAACTGGCCCATGCAGTCATCTCCATCTGTCTCCCCCTCCCTCCTTCCCTCCCTCTGTCTCTGTCTGTCTGTCTGTCTGTCTGTCTGTCTCTCTCTCTCTTTCTGTCTCAACAAACGAAGCTATCAGTTGGCAGTTTTCCATTGTGGCTTAATCGATCAGCGAAAAGGTGCTTAGCGAGGATGGAGAGGGAGGGGGGTGGGCGGCATGGAAAGTGGTGAGTGGTGGGGAGATGAGAACAGAGAGGGTGGGATGGGGGTGGGGGGGAGTGGCTAAGGGCAGAGGATGGGGGTGTTAATATAGTGTGAATACAATACGATACAATAGAATACAATACAATACAATACAATACAATACAGCAAGCATAAATTTTCTCCAGAATGTTGTTGTATAGTTGATGTGACAAAGACAATGTGCTTCAAGAAATATTTGTTTGTAATTTTGCGGTTTGGGAAAAATCTAAGTTTATTGAGCAAGACCAGATGGTCGTGAGCTAACTGCTTCTAGATATGGTTGACTCGAGCTTACCATTTTTTTTCTTCAAGTATTGTTTCCTGAAAGCCGTGTTCATAAACCCGTTCAACCCAGTAAGTTGTTTTTCTCGATATTTAAAGTGAGAGGCTTACTTTGGTCTTTTGTTCTTGATATTAGCATCATACTTTTTATCTTATGTGAGTTAAATACATTCCATGTAGTTTCGACGTCACTAATACTACAACGAGAACAACTGACATCAGCGAATGGATCTCTAAGATATATATATATATCGGAAAGTCGTTTTTATATATGCAAAAGAAAAAGGATCCAAGAACGGAGCCTTAAGGTACACCACAGTACATGGCTGCTTTTTCAGTGAACACTCTGTGTCCTGTCCTCTTAGTGAGACCAGAAAAAAACGAGACAGTTCACGACTGGCTTTGAGTATATTCATAAATAATTATAAGCATTATTTCGTGATCCATAAGATCAGAAGCTTTCTTCAAATCGAGAGGAAACTCTATTCCTGTGGTCTCGTTTAGATTGACTGCAGAGATCCACGCGTCATGAAGCCGGGTCAAGGCAGTGTGACAGGAGTGATAACGGGCGAAAGCCAGCCTGAAGGGGATGAAAGAAGTTGTGTTGCTTTATATGCTTCACTGATACGCTGCTTTACTTGTCGATGTGCTTGCGGACACGGCCGCGGAGAGAGAGAGAGAGAGAGAGAGAGAGAGAGCAGGAGGAAGGGAGGGAAAGAGAGAGAAAGAGAGAGGGGGAAGGGGGTAGAGAAGAACATTTATCTGTTTCTTTGAGGGGTTCTTAGCTTGAAAGAGAGGGCAGAGGGTTTTCACTTGCCTTTATTGATTTATATTTAACATTGGCTAATTGTCTTTTCACTGCGTTCGATAACTTTAAAAAAGAATCATTTTACTCTGTGTGTGTGTGTGTGTGTGTGTGTGTGTGTGTGTGTGTGTGTGTGTGTGTGTGTGTGTTGGTCAGTGTCCCTCTCTGCACCTTGCACTGACCCTCAACCCCTGTGTTACTCTTTTTGTCACAACAGATTTCTTTGCGTGAAATTCGGGCTGCTCTCACAAAGAAGAGTGTGTTGCTACACTGAAACACCACCCATTAAGGTAACAAAGAAAAGAAAAGAAC
>NC_134882.1:42527424-42529924 GCF_041734735.1 Babylonia areolata
CACACCATAACAAAACGTCCGTTTTTTTGGGTTTTTTTTTTTTTTTTCAGAATCCGGGTGGCTTTACCTTTTCTTTTGTTTCTTTGTTTCTTTCTTCCTGTTTTTAAATTGAATTGCGTATATCTCAACATGAGTTCGTGCGTTTTTTTTGTTTGCTTGTTATTGAAGTTGTTGTTGTTGTTGTTGTTGCTCTTTGTGTGTGTGTGTGTGTGTGTGTGTGTGTGTGTGTGTGTCTGTGTGTGTGTGTCTGTGTGTCTGTTTCTGTGTCTCGGTGTGTCTGTGTATGTCTGTGTTTGTGCCTCTGTGTGTGTGTGTCTTTTTGTCTGTGTATCTGTGTGTGTCTGTATGTGTGTGTTCTTGGGTGCTTTGTGTGTGACTGACATGCCGATGCAAAGCGCTCTGACAGGTCTGACAGCACTGTATCAATAATACACACCCACTATTATCATCACCATTGTTGCTATTGTTTTTAGTTATTCATTTATTTTTCTGGCATAGTATTTGCATGAACAAATAACTTTGCAACCGATTACTGAGAGAAAGCGGAACGCATCCCCCCCCCCACCCACTCCCGACCCCCCATCTCCACACCCACACCTTCATCCCGGCCTTCCTCCCTCCCCACCTCCCTCCCATCACTCTTACTCACTCCCCCACTACCCCAACCCCCCCCCTTATCCAGTTCTCACTCCAGTTGGCATTGGGTTCTTTTCCCGCTTCCATCAGTTCCTGTCAGCTTGCTTGCTTGCTTCTTGTTGTTGAGGATGTTTTTCTGTCCCACCTTGTTCTCAAGTTTGGTGCATATCTGTTATGCATGTGTGGGTGTATGTGTGAATGTGTGTCTTCATGTTTTACATTTATTTGCTTATTTATCATCATTGTTGTCTTTTTTTTTTTTTTTTTTATTACTACTACTACTACTACTACTACTACCTTTTTTTATATTATAATTATTATTTATTTATTTATCTATTTATTTACTTATCTATGTACGCTTATCTATTATTTATTCACCTTTTTTCTTTTCTTTTTTTCTCAAGGCCTGACTAAGCGCGTTGGGTTATGCTGCTGGTCAGGCATCTGCTTGGCAGATGTGGTGTAGCGTATATGGATTTGTCCGAACGCAGTGACGCCTCCTTGAGCTACTGAAACTGAAACTCTAAAGTTCCCGCTTTCCGAAATCGTCCCTTTTTACATCGTGCATGAAATGGCGTAGTGGTGGTGGTGCTCGACTTACAGTGAAATTTAGCGACCTGTCGGCTGAAGTCAGCGTGCGGTTTGTTCAGTTATGGAAACAAGAACATACCCAGCATGCACACCCCCGAAAACGGAGTATGGCTGCCTGCATGGCGGGGTAAATCAACAAAACGGTCATACACATAAAATGCTACATGTCTCACTGTGAGTGTTTGTGTGCGTGCCTGAAATCTGATCGTATGACACAGTAAACGAATTTAATGATGAGCGCCCAATGGCAGCCGTCAGTCGGCTCTACCCGGGTAGGCAGCCTGTTATGCAAATGTCACCGACTTTGTAAAGCGCTTTTGAGCTTGGTCTCTGACCGAGGATAGGCGCTATATAAGTATCCGCATCAAATCAAAATCAAATCGAAGTCCATCAGGTCAGATTGTACTGGGCATGGTTCAGTGACAGTTGTGTTGTGCGAGGAAGTAAGTCCTGGAGGGTTTTCTGGAAGAAATGAAACACCGAGGTTGGGCGACACGGCGGTTGTCTTTTGAGAAATGCTGAAGAGGAAACGAAATAACATTTTTTGTTTGTTTGTTTGTTTGTTTGTTTTGTTTTTGTTTTTGTTCTGCAGAGCAAGGGAAACACACCGATCAAAAATAGATGACACCAAACCAGCTGACGGAGAAATTCCGTTTTTTTTAAAAATTGGTTGTTGTTTTTCTTTTGTCCTTCTGTCTGTCTCTGTCTCTCTGTCTCTCTGTCTCTGTCTCTCTCTCTCTCCTGTTGATGAAAGTCTGCCGGACCCCCCGAGTGTGAAATGTCTCGACAGACCAATCAGTGCTCAGGAAGTCCTGTCAGCAATAAATGCTTTAAATCTGAATAACCCCCCGGGGCCTGATGGTGTGCTTCCGGGCATGTTGAAAAACTCTAACTTGTGCACTCCCATTCATTGTCCAGTTGTTTAACCATAATCATTTTTTACTCTGGAACTTACCCAAGGGCTTGGTCAGGCGCCATTATTGTGCTAATTCACAAAGGGGGTGATCCAGATAACCCAGATAATTACCATGGAGTTTCGTTCTTGAGCATTTTGGGAAAGGTGTTTTCTCATATTTTAAATAAACGTTTATCTAGCTGGGCTGACGCTAACCAAAAGATTGATGAGGTACAGGGCGGTTTTCGTGCAGGTTATTCTACTGTTGATAACATTTATGTTTTTGTATGCAGTTGTCCAGAAATATTTGTTGAAAAGATCAGGAAAAGTCTATGTTTGTTTATAGATTTTAAGAAAGCTTCTGACCGTGTAAACAGA
>NC_134882.1:42534924-42722424 GCF_041734735.1 Babylonia areolata
AGAGAGAGAGAGAGAGAGAGAGAGAGAGATGAATATATATATATATGTGTGTGTGTATATGTACCTATTTATTTGTTTATTCATTTATTTATTTGTTAGTTTACTTAGTTGTTCATATATTCAATTGCTCATTCATTTGAACGACCTTTATATGTAATTTTCTCTAATCAACACAGAAAAGAAAACTTTTTATGATTCAGTTTCTTGAAGCAGATAATATAACCTTTGTTTTGGGGTGTGGTTTTTTGTTTGTTTGTTGTTTGTTGGTTGGTGTTTTTTTGTTTGTTTTTTGTTTGTTTGTTGTTGTTGTTGTTTAAGATGTTTGTTTGTTTGGTAGGTTATCTATTTATTGTAATAAACAATGTGAGAACGGCAATGTTTTATGACTATTCTCTTATTTCATATTGTTCGATTGTTTATCTGTTAATTTGTTTGTTTACTTGTTGATCATAGAATTAATGTGACAGCCGTTCAAGAATCATGTCCACCGGGGTGGGAGGGAGGGTGCGGGGGGGCGGGGGGGGGGGGGTGAAAGTAGAATGGAAACAAAAATTAATGGTAGATTGTATTGTAACCTGTTGTATCGCACAGTACAGATTGTATTGGAGGCAATGGTACTGAACAATGCATGTTGCATTGTGGTCTGTTGCATTGCCCAAGACACTGTATCACTGGTGGTAGGTTGCAGCAGCTTTCCACTTTCCACTTTCCATATTTGTGTGTGTGTGTGTGTGTGTGTGTGTGTGTGTGTGTGTGTGTTGTTGTTGTTGTTGTTGTTGCTGTTGTTGTTGTTGTTTATTTAAGAAAAGAAATTCCCATCGTTTCTCTGATTTCAAAATAACAACCACGTATTTCACATCTCCACTCCATCTTTTTCCGTTTGAGGTGTTCCGACCGACGCCCCCCCCCCCCCCCCCCCACCCGCCCCCCTTTTCCTCCCTCCCATTACCTGATTTCATTCATCTCTCATCTTCCCATACTTTTTTTCCCACTTGATTTTCACCTTCTTGTCTTGCCTTACCCTCGCTTTCTTTATATCAGTTTTTATCGTCTAATTTGTAACTGGCTTTTTTTGTTTCCATATTTCTAATCAAATATATATATATATATATATATATATATATATATATATATATATATATATCCAGCGTGCGAAGAGAGAAAAACTGCTCAGCACAAACATAATTTCCTTATTCAAATTTAAACGTCATGATCACTGTTGACCAATTGAAACAGGGCGTGTAAATGTAATTTCAAGAAAATGTATTATGATTTATTTGTACTGATGTAAAAAAAAAAAAAAAAATGTTACTTGAATACTGCCGATGACAAACAACATTGCAAATGAGTTTCTTTTCTTCTTCTTTTTTTTCTTTTTTTTTTCCGCGTGCCCGGCCCTTTTGATAACATCATACAAAAATGATTACCTAATAAACACACACACACACACACTAGCGACTCGCATGTATCGTGTTGTGTTGTGTTGCGTTGTGTTTGTTTTGTTGTGTAGTGTTGCGTTGTGTTGTGTTGTGGCGTTGTGTTTGTTGTGTTTGTTGCGTTGTGTTTGTTGCGTTGTGTTGCGTTGCGTTGTGTTGTGTTGCGTTGCGTTGCGTTGCGTTGCCTTGTCTTGCCTTGCGTTGCCTTGCCTTGCCTTGCCTTGTGTTGTGGCGTTGCGTTGTGTTGTGGCGTTGCGTTGTGTTTGTTGTGTTTGTTGCGTTGTGTTTGTTGCGTTGTGTTGCGTTGCGTTGTGTTGTGTTGCGTTGCGTTGCGTTGCGTTGCCTTGTCTTGCCTTGCCTTGCCTTGTGTTGTGTTGTGTTGTGTTGTGTTTGTTGCGTTGTGTTGTATTTGTTGCGTTGTGTTGTGTTGTGTCGCGGAGTGTTGTACATTGCTGTGCTATGCTGCGTTGCGTTGCGTTGCGTTGTATCGTGCTGTGTTGTGTGTTGTGTTGCGCTGGGTTGTGTTGTGTTGTGTTGTGCTATGTTGTCATGTCAAGCCAAGTCAAGTCAAGTGAAGATTTTATTTCATGGTGGTAAATTGAATAGGCAACAATTGTTGTTGTTTTTTTACATCGAGCCACCAATGAGGAAAAAAAATATAGGAGAGAGACAGACAGACAGAGAAGAAGAAACAAGCAGATGAAAAGCAACAATAACAACCAAATGCATATATTTTCAAGAATATTGTGATAAAGAAATACACAACTGCATTTCAATTTCACACACACACACACACACACACACACACACACACACACACACACACACACACACACACACACACACCTCTCAACACAAATTCTCGGACACAATTACACCATGCCCATCCCACCAACATGCACATGTTCCCTCATGTAGCGCAAAATCCTTGCCAACACAAGCATATATAAAACATTTCGCAATTAATAATAGGAGTATTAGACTAACAGATCAAATTTTGTAATACTGTTAATTATTTTCAATGAGGTGATTCTTCAGATTTTTCTTGAACACGTTTTTATTCACGAGTGAGTGGGAGATTATTCCTTAAATTTCCACCAGAATACAGAAAGCTGGATTTGTAGAGGTTGTTTCTTGGTCTGGGTATGCAGACCACGTGGTTGTGTCTGTGTTCAATAGTTTTAAAAGTGTCTGCAATCTTTTGTGGAGCATTTCCATACATAACATTATGCATGCAAACAGCTTTGTTGAAGTACAGCCTGTTGTGAAAAGATAATATATTAAGTTGTTTATAGTCCACTGGGGTCAGGGAGTTCAATTTCAACAATACTATTTTCAGTGCTCTTTTATACATACGGTGAATAAACTTCATGTTTGAGAGGCTACAGCTGTCCCATTAAGTTGACGCATAATCGATTACTGGCAGAATATGTGCACAGAAGAAGAACTTTCGTGAACGGACATTGAGGATCTTTTTGATTTTTGCTAGTTGAAGTATTCTATTAGAGAGACGTTTACTTAAGTACTTCGTATGATCAGTCCAAGATAGATCTTTATCAATAATGACACCCAGAATTTTATGTGAATCTACCTCTTCAATTTTATTGACGCCTAGGAATAGTAGTTTGAAGTTATGTTTCATTCTTTGTCGTGTACATACATACATGAACTTCGTTTTCTGAGCATTCAGAAAGTAAGTTTCAGAATATTATCTTGGAGTTCATTAGTTAGTTTACTGGCGTCTGAAATGCTTGAATGTAAGAATGTGTCATCTGCAAACATTTCACATTTACATTTCATATAACAAGGTAAGTCATTAACATAAGTGAAGAATAAAATTGGTCCTAAGATGGATCCCTGTGATACTCCATGTTTAATACATGTAAAATTTGAGGTTTGATTATTTACTGTTATTAACTGTTTCCTACCAGAAAGAAAATATTGCATAAGGTGAGTATACTCTGGTGGTAATTTATAAGCTTCTAATTTACGTAGTAACAAGGAGTGATTGATTACATCAAAAGCTTTTTCAAAATCTATAAAAAGGAGACATGTGAATTTATTTTCATTAATGTTATGTAGAAGACTGTCAGCGAGTTGTATGAGGGCTGTATGACAAGAATGACTTTTACGGAAACCAGACTGGTCTTCATGGATTAGGTCCTTGTCAAAGAAATAAGAACATAAACATTTTTGCAAATGTTTTTCAATGGGTGTAGATGGTGTGTTGTGTTGCGTTGCGTTGCGTTGCGCTGCGCTGCGTTGCGTTGCGTTGTGTTGTTTTGCGCTGCGCTGGGTTGTCGTGTCGTGTCGTGTCGTGTCGTGTCGTGTCGTGTCGTGTGTTGTGTTGCGCTGCGCTGCGTTGTGTTGTGTTGTGTTGTGTTTTTGTGTGCTAAGTCGTGAATATTCGAGGGTGTGTCCTTTTCTTTTAAATTGGAAGGTAATTTGCAAAAACGTTGTTTGATCTTTTGCTCTTTTTGTCGCTCATTGTCAACCATACAATGAAGTTGATGGTCATGCTCTGGTCACTTTGATGTTGGACAGGTGGGATGGCTGTACGCAGTGACCTTGACTGGTAGGTGCACAGTTGGATTGGCGCTGTCTGTCCATCCCTCTGTCTGTCTGTCCGTGTACTCTTCCGCATGTCTGTCTCCTCTCTGCCCCTGTGTGTGTGTGTGTGTGTGTGTGTGTGTGTGTGTGTGTGTGTGTGCGTGTGTGTGTGTGTGTGTGGGGGGGGGGGGCGTGCGTTTGTCTGTGTGTGTGTGTGTGTGTGTGTGTGTGTGTGTGTGTGTGTGTGTGTGTGCGTAAATATTTTGATTTACACAACTTTCTTAATTTACTCAGCTTCAGTTTCTTTGTTTGATTCACTTTCTATCTTTCTTTCTTTTTTTTTTCTTCTTTTTTTTTTAGCACAAAGAATTTCTGTGTGTGTAGGCAATAAGCCAGTCTGAGCCTTGAATGAAGTCAGAAAGAAGCACAAAGAAAGACCTTACCATCTTTTCCAAATCACAGGGGGCAAAACGCCCACTGGTAGGCGTCTTGCCCCAACACCTTGTAGGCGTTTTGCCCCAGTTTGAAAAAAAAATAGATGATAGAATTTCCAGGAAAAAGCAAAGGAGATAAATCGGTTTCAACACTACGATTCAACGGCTGACACATTCCTTTTACAGAACAATATGATCGAAATTTCATCAGCAAGGGTTTTACAGAAATCAAGGTGAAAACAATCAAATGCATGTGGAAAACATAGCTGAGTTCTGAGTGGCCTCCGTGTTGGGGTGAGTTTTCCCGGCTATCATGTGCAAATGGTAAAAGTGTCATTGGCTCGCTGTGTACCATGATCTCCGATATTTTGGGGGTGGGCGTTTGACCCCGACTGGGCTTCGTGCCCCGAATTACCCTACAATATGTTCAAACGACACCACCATTAGTAAATATTGTGACCAATCTTCTCTCTCTCTCTCTCTCTCTCTCTCTCTCTCTCTCTCTGTGTGTGTGTGTGTGTGTGTGTGTGTGTGTGTGTGTGTGTGTTTTAATACAATATTTTAGGCATTTTTTTCATATGGGGCCGGGGGGTTGGTTAAACTTGATATTGACACAGAAACAGTCGCTACACTAACGTTTAGCTTTCTTGCCAGGTCCTGAAATCTGTTCTGCAATCACAATGACGTGTTCATTCAGTCTATTCGAATTAGAGAGCAGCTCTGTCCGTTTATAGCACACACACACACCCCTCCCCCGCCCCCCTTCCACCACTACCACCAGTACGAAAAAGTAAACAAAATAGCTTGAGTCAACTCGTGGCCTTTCGTGTTCAAGCTATGGGTCGTGTTATTCCATTATGAAATCCCTTTCAGTGCCAGGAAAAGAAGAAGAAAAACAACAGAAGAAAGTGATGTTTTAAGTCCGATATCAATATCCAGAACAATCAGCCAAGAACCGATAAAAGTGTCTGGAGATACACCGCTCTAGATCAAATGTGTGAATTTTTTATCCTTCCCGAGCAGTTATTTCCCTTCTTCTGATGGTGATATCATCAGTGACATCACTATGTACGTACGTGATACGTACTGTGGCACTGAATGGGTTTTGAGCTTAACTCTGGATGAGAATTAGGGAGGGGGTGGTGGTGAGGGGGGGATTTCTTGCTACATGTCATTTCTCACATGCCTGTAAAGCAACTTGAACGCTTGCCATAGTTTTCAATTAAATAGGTCGCCTTCCATTATTTAGACAACAACAAAAAAATAATAATAAAAATAAGAAAATAAAAAAATAAAATAATAAAAACAACAACTAGGAACTGACCTCAAAAGAATAATCTCACTGGGTTTTTTTTTTTTATCAAACCCAAGCTACCACCGAAGCCACGGAGCAGCGAGGTCAAGGTCAAGGTCAAGGTCAAAGCTTCCTTCTGACCTTCTTCCCCAACTACAACACCAATGTCAACGCCGTCCTCATCATCACGTCCTACTACAACGCCACCGTCTACGTCAGCAACCCCAACGACCCGGACAATGGCACACACCGACAGTACCACGTGCAGGCTGGAGGGTCTGCACACGTCACCCTGCAGGGTAACGTCATCGTCTCCACCAATCAGGTGGTCGAACGGAAAGCGGTTCTCGTCGTCGCCACGCATCCGGTGTCCGTGTACGGGCTGAGTATCAAGCATCGGTGAGTTGGTGTCTTACACGGTCCTCAAAAAGTGCAGTTCAGTACAGTACAGTACAGTACACTACACTACACTACACTACAATACACAGCACTGCATTACACCGAATTACAATACAATACAATATAATACGGTACAATACAATAAATACAATACAATGCAATGCGAAACAACAGAACACAATACAATGCAATACAACCCCATACTCCTACCCTACCCCTATCCCCACCACCACCACCACCCCCGAAAAAAAGGTGGGGGGGGGGGGTGAAAAAAAAAGCAAAAATAAAAAACACCGGACAGTTAGAAACAATATAGATCTGCTTCCTGTTCCTATACGGGTGATTGGTTATGAAGTATTAGACCTGTTTTCTCTCTGTCTCTGTTTCTCTCTGTCTCTCTCTGTCTCTCTCTCTCTCTGTCTCTTCCCTTTAATTTCCTGAGGCCGTCTAGTGGGTAAAACATGTACCTACATATAATGCCTGAATGACTGTGTATTCACCCAGAACAAGTGATGGCTATACGGCAATTCCCATGGAGGCCCTGGGCACGCGCTACGTGGTCGCTACCTATGAGTACAATGGTATACAATAGTATACATTATTTTTCCTCTTGTTCTTGAGATCAATGTGGATAGACAAATTAATAGCTAGTTTTCGTGTTTGCTTGATTCGATTTCTGCTGACATGGATGATCACATCCTCTTCGGTCTTTTTGTTTGACGAATGATAAAAAGTATCGATCATTTTCATGTGAGTTTGAGTGTGGATGTTTCTGTTTACAAATTGAAAGCTGGGTTTGGTTGTTTGTTTGTTTGTTTTTTGGTGAATGTCTTTTATTTTGTCTGTTTGTTTGTTTTTTTGTGTTTTTTTTGTTTGTGTGTGTGTGTGTGTGTGTGTGTGTGTGTGTGTAGCCGTGTACCCAAGTGGTATTATGAAAGAAGGGGATGGTACAAAAGAATTACTGATGATTTACTGTATTAAAGGATAGAAAAGATGTAAGTGACCAGTCATCACCTGCTGTGGCTATTTATGCAAGTTAAGCGAACTTCAATGACGCTAGCGTGTGCTGCGAAGCAGATCAGCTCAAATCTGCCTAAACTTTGATCAGCATTGTGTTTGTTACAAGGCGTTCAGTGATAGATTTCTAAATGATTCCTGAACCGATTTACATCAGATTGGTCGCAAAAGAAACAGCCCAACACCTACTTTTTAATGAGTATGAAATGTTGAAGAACGCGTCCGATCCGCCGATTCTAACTGGCGGGAATTGTTCATCTTGCAAAACAAAATACTCGTTTCAGATGGCAAGTCTAAAGAGGGTTTGGATTCCCTCACTCGCCTTTATCGATTTCGTTATTGTGGTTTTTAAACCAGCAGAAATCACACGTGAGCCATGAAGGCTTCAGCTGTAATCAGCCACTTTGGCGCCATGAAGGCTTCAGCTGTGATCAGCCACTTTGGTGCCATGAAGGCTTCAGCTGTAATCAGCCACTTGCATGCCATGAAGGCTTCAGCTGTGATCAGCCACTTTCATGCCATGAAGGCTTCAGCTGTGATCAGCCACTTTCGTGCCATGAAGGCTTCAGCTGTGATCAGCCACTTTCATGCCATGAAGGCTTCAGCTGTGATCAGCCACTTTCGTGCCATGAAGGCTTCAGCTGTGATCAGCCACTTTGGTGCCATGAAGGCTTCAGCTGTGATCAGCCACTTTGGTGCCATGAAGGCTTCAGCTGTGATCAGTCACTTTGGCGCCATGAAGGCTTCAGCTGTGATCAGCCACTTTGGCGCCATGAAGGCTTCAGCTGTGATCAGCCACTTTGGTGCCATGAAGGCTTCAGCTGTAATCAGCCACTTTGCATGCCATGAAGGCTTCAGCTGTAATCAGCCACTTCATGCATGAAGGCTTCAGTTGATCAGCCACTTTCGTGCCAATGAAGGCTTCAGCTGTGATCAGCCACTTTGGTGCCATGAAGGCTTCACCTGTGATCAGCCACTTTGGTGCCATGAAGGCTTCAGCTGTGATCAGCACTTTGGTGCCATGAGGCTTCACTGTGACAGCAACATTTCGTGCATAGAAGGCTTCAGCTGTGATCAGGGCCACTTTGGTGCCATGAAGGCTTCAGCTGTGATCAGCACTTTCGGTGCCATGAAGGCTTCAGCTGTAATCAGCCAACATTCGTGCCATGAAGGCTTCAGCTGTGATCAGCCACTTTGGTGCCATGAAGGCTTCAGCTGTAATCAGCCACCTTGGTGCCATGAAGGCTTCAGCTGTGATCAGCCACTTTGGTGCCATGAAGGCTTCAGCTGTGATCAGCCACTTTGGTACCATGAAGGCTTCAGCTGTGATCAGCCACTTTGGTGCCATGAAGGCTTCAGCTGTGATCAGCCACTTTGGTGCCATGAAGGCTTCAGCTGTGATCAGCCACTTTGCTGTCATGAAGGCTTCAGCTGTGATCAGCCACTTTGGTGCCATGAAGGCTTCAGCTGTGATCAGCAACATTCGTGCCATGAAGGCTTCAGCTGTGATCAGTCACTTTGGTGCCATGAAGGCTTCAGCTTGTGACCAGCCACTTTGGTGCCATGAAGGCTTCAGCTGTGATCAGCCACTTTGGTGCCATGAAGGCTTCAGCTGTAATCAGTCACCTTGGTGCCATGAAGGCTTCAGCTGTGATCAGCCACTTTTGGTGCCATGAAGGCTTCAGCTATGATCAGCCACTTTGCTGTCATGAAGGCTTCAGCTGTGATCAGCCACTTTGGTGCCATGAAGGCTTCAGCTGTGATCAGCCACTTTCGTGCCATGAAGGCTTCAGCTGTGATCAGCCACTTTGGTGCCATGAAGGCTTTAGCTGTGATCAACCACTTTGGTGCCATGAAGGCTTCAGCTGTGATCAGCAACATTCGTGCCATGAAGGCTTTAGGTGTGATCAGCCACTTTGGTGCCATGAAGGCTTCAGCTGTGATCAGCCACTTTGGTGCCATGAAGGCTTCAGCTGTGATCAGCCACTTTCGTGCCATGAAGGCTTCAGCTGTGATCAGCCACTTTGGTGCCATGAAGGCTTTAGCTGTGATCAGCCACTTTGGTGCCATGAAGGCTTCAGCTGTGATCAGCAACATTCGTGCCATGAAGGCTTCAGCTGTGATCAGCCACTTTCGTGCCATGAAGGCTTCAGCTGTGATCAGCTACTTTGGTGCCATGAAGGCTTTAGCTGTGATCAGCCACTTTCGTTTGTCACTTTCTTGCTTTGCTTCGGTTTTCTTTTGGTTGGTTTTGATTTAAAGACTCTTTGGTGTCTCTTCCTTTGTGTGTGTGTGTGTGTGTGTGTGTGTGTGTGTGTGTGTGTGTGTGTGTGTGTGTGTGTGTGTGTGCAATACATCTTTATTCATCCATTTGGAAATTAAGTGTGTGTGTGTGTGTGTGTGTGTGTGTGTGTGAGTGTGTGTGTGTGTGTGTCTGTGTCTGTGTGTGAGTGTGTGTGTACGATAACCCTCAAAACCCACTGCATGACGCAGTCAAAGAACCAAA
The DNA here is from genome assembly GCF_041734735.1 of Babylonia areolata. Classification (NCBI taxonomy): domain Eukaryota; kingdom Metazoa; phylum Mollusca; class Gastropoda; order Neogastropoda; family Buccinidae; genus Babylonia; species Babylonia areolata. The sequence goes on from NC_134882.1 coordinate 42,544,561, forward strand.
AGGCAGCCGCCTAGGACGAGGAAGATCATGGATGGGGCAAGCAGAAGACACAATCCAGCTAGTATGCCGACTACAAGACCTGAAAGAAACAAAAGAATGGGAGAAAAACCCCGAAAACCTCAACCATCTATTCAACACAGCCACTTCACCCACTCTAGGAAGACATTGTCGGGAATGGCCAGAGGGCAAAACTGATGCGGAAGTGAAGCTACTCATAGAAGAAAACAGTAAAGAAGAGGACATCATCATATACACAGATGGCTCAGTCACCAAAGACCAATCCGGTTGGGGATTCACTGCGAAACAAAATGGAAAAACAGTTAGGGAAGAGAATGCTGCCTACAAAGTCACAACCTCCAGCCTAACGATGGAAGTTGAAGCTGTGACACATGCCCTCCAGTGGCTATCGTCCATCCATACGCCCGGAAACCAACATGCCATGATTCCAACCGACTCAATGAACCTCATACAGAAAATTGAAAACGGAATGGGAAGCCCAGAGTGGCATAAGGCAATGCGCAACTTTCAGATTAAAAAACTCACATGGTCATACTGCCCGGGACATGCAGGAGTTAAGGGAAATGAGCGAGCTGACAGACTTGCTGGTAACGCAACACCAACGAGCGGCCTACATCTAGGAAAATCGGAAATCTTCAGAAAAGTCAAAGAATATAAAAAAGAACAGGTACAAGGCCATCACACCATCGATCGCCTCAAAGAAATAAAAGCAGAGAGAGGCAGTGGCCGTAAGTCTAACATGAAAGGCAGAGCACGATGCTTTGCTAATCAAACAAATATCGGCATCATTTCCAAACCAACATTGCGCAAATTTCTTCAAAACGGAACAGAGTCTCTGTGGGCTTTTCCAAATACAGTAGACTGAGCAACACACTAGACGCCACGTTCTTGGCATCAGAGATCTTTTCCCATCCCTCTTGCGGCCAATCAGTGGCAGCCTCTGTGCGTGTGTGTATGTGTGTGTTTGTGTGCATGTGTGGGTCTGTATTTTTGAGTGCGTTTGTGCATGCGCGAGAGTGTAAGTGTACACAAGTGTCAGTAGAGTTCTGTGCACGTGGTGTGTGTGTGTGTGTGTGTGTGTGTGTGTGTGTGTGAGGGGGAGGTGGGGGTGCGGAGGGAGGTGGGGTAGAGGATGAGGTATGTGAGTGTATGCATGCCTACACTGTGGGAGCAACAGGATATATGAACGTATATATATATATATATCTTTGTACATATGTGTGTGGAGATATGGGCATATGTGTGTGCGCTTGTACAAGTAAGTGTTCATCTGTGTGTGTGTATGTGTGTGTGTGTGTGTGTGTGTGTGTGTGTGTGTGTGTGTGTGTGTGTGTGTGTGTGTGTGTATGTGTGTGTGCCGTGGAAGCTGTGATACGTAGACTAGAAATGAGTGTGTGGAGGAGGGGGGTAGAGGAGGTGCAGGGTAATGTGTGTGGTGTGTGTGTGTGTGTGTGTGTGTTGGAGCTCATGTACGTTTATATGTATTTGACTGTGCTTTCATATCTGTGAAACTGCGTGTTCGGTGCATATCTGTTATGCATGTGTGGGTGTATATGTGAATGTGTGTCTTAATGTTTTACATCTATTTGCTTTTTTTTTTTTTTTTTTTTTTTTTACATTATAGTTATTATTTATTATTTATTTATTTATTTGTGTAAGCTTATCTATCATTGATTCACCTTTTTTTTTTCTTTTTTTTTTCCTCAAGGCCTGACTAAGCGCGTTGGGTTACGCTGCTGGTCAGGCATCTGCTTGGCAGATGTGGTGTAGCGTATATGGATTTGTCCGAACGCAGTGACGCCTCCTTGAGCTACTGAAACTGAAACTGAAATTGATACATCTTTATTCATCCATTTGGAAATTAATTGTGTGTGTGTGTGTGTGTGTGTGTGTGTGTGTGTGTGTGTGTGTGTGTGTGTGTGTGTGTGTGTGTGTGTGTGTGTGTGTGTGTGTGTGTGTGTGTGTGTGTGTGTGCGTGTTTAAAAAAAAGAAAAACAACAACAACAAAACTTCTTTCTTTTCATATAATTGTTTACGTGGTGATATAAGACTGTTTTCAGTTACGTGACTAAAGTTTTGAAAACAAAGCTAAAACTCTGATGACAAAGCGCAGTTTGCAAAACAGCCTCAGCGTTCCCGTTCCCGTTCCTGTTCCATCTCTCTCTGTCGCTAACTGCTGTATAATGCAGTGCTGTGCCAATACGTGCTGGACGTGCCGAATCCTCCTTCCTGACAGCACCTCTACATTATACGGTGACAATGGAAGGGAGCCTGGAGCAGTTCGGGAGATGGTGGTAGTGCAGAAAAAGGACTGACGGGAAATGCAATATACCTGATTGCCTTTTTTCCCTGTTTGCGCTTGGCGCACCAAAACCAATGTTTGTGATACCTGTGTGGCCATTTTCCGTACCTTCATGCGTCAGGGAAGGGGCGTGGGGTGGGGGGTGTGGGGTGGGGGGGAGAGAAAAATAGATCGCAATTTGCCTTTTTGATGTATTGTTTGCTGGGCCGGTGTGAGGGGTGAGTGTGGGGGGTGAATGAGAGAAAGAGAATGGGGGGTGGGGATGTGGGGTGATGGAGAGAGAGAGAGAAGAGAGAGAGAGAGAGAAGAGAGAGAGAGAGACGTGCTTCATGTGTGTGCGTGTGTGTGTGTGTGTTTGTGTGGTGTGTGTGTGTGTGTGTGTGTGTGTGTGCGTGTGTTGTGGGGGAGGAGGGGGCGGGGGGGGGGGGGGGGCGTTGTGCTTTCTATGTCACTGGACCTTTACATAAAAAAAACGATCTCCCTTTTCCGCTTCGTGAAAATTAATGCCTGCACACAGCTATTCCAGGTCTGACACAAAAGCCTACCTCTTTCCAAAGCATGTCCTCCATACAGCCCCGCCCCTGCCTCTTTTCTTAGATATATATATATGCCTAAAATACTGTATTAACACACACACGCACGCACGCACACACACACACACACGCACACACACACACGCACACACACACACACACACACACACACACACACACACACACACACACACACACACACACACACACAGAGATCTTTTTTACGTCCATTGTTTCTCTGGCTTTCTGTTCAAATGCGTGTTTCAGTTTTGTCTTCCACCCCGTTTGTTTCAGAGTTATGCATGTGTATGAATTTTGGGTGCCGAGAAAGCGGCTTTGGTTTGTTTCCGCACGAGAGCAGGGCTATATAGCTCTATTTCTTCTTCTGATTATGTTTATTATGATTATGATTATAATAACGATGATTATTATTATTATTTTTACTGATAATGATAATCGTCATCATTGTTATCATTATTATTGTTATTGTATTGTCATCATTTGTCATCATAAATTTATTTGTTTATTTGATTACTTATTCATTATCATCATTATTATTATCATCATTATTACCACATACCACAGCATGCCAGTTCATCGCAACAAGCACGGAAACTGCCCTGTAGGGTGCACCAATTTTGCCAAAAGATGCACTTGTGACACCGCTAAAAAAATTTGCGGCCGGGGCGATGTGACGTCACGCAGTGGGCTTTAGTCAGTGGCTTTGAAACACCAGTGATGTATGTGCTCAAATTCACGGTGTGATTATATGTGTTCACAATGGACATCATTATGTTGGCTGTTTGTCAACAGGATTCTCCTAACAGTCTTGTTCGCCGTTCTCAGTTCGTAGTTCATTTTTCAAGTTTCTGCAGCGACAAATGGAAGCTAGCCGGTTTTAGATTTTTTTTTAATTTTTTTTACCCGGGTACATTTTGGTTTCAATTAATCTATATCCGGGTATATATGGAGTGATGGCCTAGAGGTTACGCGTCTGTCTAGGAAATGAGAGAATCTGAGCGCGCTGGTTCGAATCACGGCTCAGCCGCCGATCTTTCATCCGCCTCCACTAGACCTTGAGTAGTGGTCTGGACGCTAGTCATTCCAATGAGATGATAAACCGAGGTCCCGTGTGCAGCATGCTCTTAGCGCACGTAAAAGAACCCACGGCAACAAAACGGTTGTTCCTGGCAAAATTCTGTAGAAAATCCACTTCGATAGGAAAAAAAACAACAACAACAACAAAGAAACAAAACAAAACAACAAAAAAATGCACGCAGAAAAAAATACAAAAAAATGGGTGGCGCTGTAGTGTAGCGGCGCGCTCTCCCTGGAGAGAGCAGCCCGAATTTCACACAGAGAAATCTGTTATGATAAAAAGAAATACAAATATAAATACAAATATTACAAATATATTTTGGTTTAAGTTATTCGAAATCCGATGATATCCCCGAAAACAGAGTATGGCTGCTTACATGGCGGGGTAAAAACGGTCATGCACGTAAAAGCCCACTCGTGTACATACGAGTGAACGTGTGAGTTGCAGCCCACGAATGAAGAAGAAGAAGACTGGAGAAGAAGTAGAAGAAGAATCTAGTGATATTTGGGCTTGGGCCATTTTATACCTTTTTTTTATTTTTTTTTTATTCCATTTTATACCCGGGCATATTCTGGACAAGCTCTATTATTCCGGGCAGCTTCGGCGGGACGTTGTCGGGCAGAGAATGATAAATAATTTTGATGTTTCCGCAAGTCAGTTCCCTCCGTTATTTTGCGGCGGGTGATTCAGAACCTGACGTCAGTGGTCGGCCGGCGAGAGAGAGAGAGAGAGAGAGAGAGAGAGAGAGAGAACTGGTGCTCGTTCCAGTCAACACACTGTGAGATTAGAAAATTGCGCCCCGCTTATTAGCTCTGCGGGACCCGCTGCATGTCGGGTTCCCGGAGTCGCAACGGGCTGACTGATTGTTAAGTCTAGAAAACTCCGTGAAGAGATGTGTGTGTGTGTGTGTGTGTGTGTGTGTGTTGGGGAATGGTTTGGGGGTGGACTGGAGAGGTTGGCACGGAGGTTGGGGTGGTTATGACGTGGAACAAAATCACTCACAAACCCAACAAGTGCATTGCTGCTTTACAAGCATGGAAAGAAAGGGCGGTGGGTGGGTGGGTGTGGGAGGGGGGAAGGGGGAGGGGGGGGAAACTTGTGGTGATATAATTTTTTTCTTTCCCTATTTCCCTATTCCCCCTTGTTTTTCTCCCTTTTATTTTATCTTATCTTGTTTTATTTCATTTAATTCTCTCTCTCTCTCTCTCTCTCTCTCTCTCTCTCTCTCTCTCTCTCTCTCTTCTTTTCCTTTCTTTTCTATTATGTTGGTTAATTTAAGGTGATTGTTAGAAGGCTGTCTAGGTAAAGTCACGTCATTGTCAAAAAGGCTGTCTAGGTAAAGTCACGTCATTGTCAAAAGGCTGTCTAGGTAAAGTCACGTCATTGTCAAAGGGTTGTCTAGGTAATGTCACGTCATTGTCAAAAAGACTGTCTAGGTAAAGTCACGTCATTGTCAAAAAGACTGTCTAGGTAAAGTCACGTCATTGTCAAAAAGACTGTCTAGGCAAAGTCACGTCACTTTGTTGCTAGTCTGACGTCAGTGCCGACGTGTTACTCAAGACGGACTGTTATGGGATATCAGCAGAGAGTCTCAGTGACTCCTCGTTGAATAGCGTGCAGTCAGTTCAAATGTGTGAGAAGTAAACATGATTAATACTGTTGTAATATCGCATTTCATCATGAATGAAAAAAAAGAAAATAAAAAAAAATATATATATATATATTTGTACTTTTGTTTTATTTCGTATTTTGTAATGGAGCAGACTACTGACACTTTATATGGATTTTGTAAAAGTACTACCCACAGCCCGCAGTCAGTATGATATTGTCTTTTCTCTTCGGTCTGTTCACGCTTTAAGATTCCTGAACGGTAATGCTTGCAAGGTGTAGTCAATAATTCACACAAACTGGGACAAAATGAATGCAGACTGTCTAAATATACATAACGAGACGTCCCCCTCCTCCCCCCCCCCCCCCCCCCCCCCCCCCCCCCCCCCCCCCCCCAAAAAAAAAAAAAAAAAAAAAAAATTCCCCACTCCCATTCGACTTGTTCAAAACCAAGTATTTGTTCCCTTTATGTACCTACTGCTACCATGGAGACCTTTCCTCTTTTTCCTTTCACTACGTTGATTTTTTCAGTGCTGAAAAGGAAGACAGTCAATAAAAATTATATATATAATATACTCTTTTCTCTTCGATCTGTTAACGCTTTATGATGCCCGAATTGTAGCGTTTGCAAGGTGTAGTCAATAATTCACACAAACTGGGACAGGATGAATGATGAATGGAGACTGTTTAATTGAACAAAACGTTGCCAGTTGCCAATTATTGACATGTTCGTCCATACAGAGAGACGACGCAGGCCTACTGGCTAAGTCTTCCCTGTCTATTTGTAGGCATGTAGGAATGGATGTATTCCAGTATGTTGGTTGGCTTGTGTATTATCATGTTTGCGTGCACGCATGTCAGTGTATATGCACGTATAACTTGATGGAAGTGAGTGCGCACGTATCCATACAGGTTGATATATATAAGGGGGTAGGGGTAGCTGTTTTGGGGAGAGAGGTAGGTTTCAAGGCCAGGCAGGAAAGAGTTGGGTGCAGGGTTTTGTGTGTCCAAAAACTGACGGCATGTCTCTCTCTCCCCCGCCCCTCCCCCCACACCACTGTGTAGTCTACGTCACTCTGCACCTTACCAAATTTCTCTGGTTTGATTTTTTTTTTTTTTAAACGTCCATTCTTATTTTAACGCATTATTTGAACAAAGCGTTTTATTTCGTTTCATTCTGTCTTCCTCTCATTCACCTGATCAAAATTATCTGATTTAAGGGGAAAAAATGTAGCTATTCCTCATCTTAACGCATACAGAAAATTGAAAACGGAATGGGAAGCCCAGAGTGGCATAAGGCAATGCGCAACTTTCAGATAAAAAAACTCACATGGTCATACTGCCGGGGACATGTAGGAGTTAAGGGAAATGAGCGAGCTGACAGACTTGCTGGTAACGCAACACCAACGAGCGGCCTACATCTAGGAAAATCGGAAATCCTCAGAAAAGTCAAAGAATATCAAAAAGAACAGGTACAAGGCCATCACACCATCGATCGCCTCAAAGAAATAAAAGCAGAGAGCGGGAGCGGCCGTAAGTCTAACATGAAAGGTAGAGCACGATGCTTTGCAAATCAAACAAATATCGGCATCATTTCCAAACCAACATTGCGCAAATTTCTTCAAAACGGAACAGAGTCTCTGTGGGCTTTTCCAAATACAGTAGACTGAGCAACGACACTAGACGCCACATTCTTGGCATCAGAGATCTTTTCCCATCCCTCTTGCGGCCAACCAGTGGCAGCCTCTGTGCGTGTGTGTATGTGTGTGTTTGTGTGTATGTGTGGGTCTGTGTTTTTGAGTGCGTTTGTGCATGCGTGAGAGTGTAAGTGTACACAAGTGTCAGGAGAGTTCTGTGCATGTGTGTGTGTGTGTGTGTGTGTGTGTGTGTGTGTGTGTGTGTGTGTGTGTGTGTGTGTGTGAGGGGGAGGTGGGGGTGCAGGGAGGAGGTGAGATAGAGGATGAGGTATGTGAGTGTATGCATGCCTACACTGTGGGAGCATCAGGATATTGGAACGTATATATATATATATATATCTTTGTATATATGTGTGTGGGGTTGGGGGTGGGAGATATGGGCGTGTGTGTGTGTGCTTGTACAAGTAAGTGTTCATCTGTGTGTGTGAGTGTGTGTGTGTGTGCGTGTGCGTGTGCGTCTGTGTGTGTGTGTGTGCAGTGGAAGCTGCGATACATAGACTAGAAACTCCGAGTGTGTGGAGGAGGGGGTAGAGGAGGTGCAGGGAAATTTGTGGTGTGTGTGTGTGTGTGTGTGTGTGTGTGTGTGTGTGTGTTGGAGCTCATGTACGTTTATATGTATTTGACTGTGCTTTCATATCTATGAAACTGCGTTTTGGGGGCATATCTGTTATGCATGTGTGGGTGTATGTGTGAATGTGTGTCTTCATGTTTTATATTTATTTGCTTATTTATCATCATTGTTCTCTTATTTATTTAATTATTTATTTATTATTATTATTATCATTATTTTCATTACTACTACCTTTTTTTCCCATCATAATTATTATTTATTTATTTATGTATGTACGCTTATATATATATATTTTTTTTTTTTTCTCAAGGCCTGACTAAGCGCGTTGGGTTACGCTGCTGGTCAGGCATCTGCTTGGCAGATGTGGTGTAGCGTATATGGATTTGTCCGAAGGCAGTGACGCCTCCTTGAGCTACTGATACTGATACTGATACTTTGCGCATTATCTGAACACAACGTCTCGTTTCGTTTCATTTCATTCCGTTTCGTTTCCTTTCTCCCTGCCCGGCCATACTGGACAGACGCTCAACTGGTGGTGGCGGCAGCGGAGAACGACACGGAAGTGACGGTGACTGTGCGCGTGCTCAAGGCCACCACGTGCGGGGGCGTGGTGCTGGACACAACGGACAGCGCGCAGATGCACTTCCGCCTGCACGCGCAGGACACGGTGCGCGTGCTGTGTGACGGTGACATCACCGGAAGTGTCGTCAACAGCAGCAAACCCGTGGCGGTCATTTCGGGAAACAGCTGTGCCAAGGTCAGTGTTGAAGTTGGTGAGGTATCTTCCTGGGTGATGGTTCTCACATTCTGAATACATAATTATGTACATGGCTGGAAAAGTTTTCTTTGCTCAGAAACGGGAGGTTTCAGTTTACTTGTGTGTCTGTTTCGGTGGTCTCCTCTGACCGCCTTCGTCAGCAGCGCTTTTCCGTCCTGCATGTTTTGTTGTTCATTAATGAAGGTGCGAAACCATATGAGTAAATCGATACATTCAACTTGTTTACTTTAGCGCTGATTTCAAGAGTGTGTGGATATTTGGATTGGGGGGGGTTGGGGGCGGGGGGGGGGGGGCCGGGGGGGGAACAACCTTCCATACCCCCAGACCTCCACCTTCTTGCCTTTGACTTCAAGAAGTCAGTAAGTATAATAGATACCGCATGCTGGATTCTAATGATGAATGATGGTGATGAGTGATGCCGCAGCTGATGTCGATGATCAGCGATGATTAAGGTTGGGTGGATGGATGTGATGATGATGGTTGTGATGGTGATGTTGGATTATGATGATGACGATGATGCTGGATGGATGGATGGACGGGTGGATGGATGATGACGACTGACCAACAACAAACCGCCCTGATGGCCTCTGGGCAGGTGCCTACCATGCGGCAGTACCGCGACCACCTGGTGGAGATGATGGTGCCCGTGCAAGCGCTGGGCAAGCGCTACCTGCTGCACGCTTTCCAGGGCCGCACCACGGGAGCCATCTACCGGGTGGTGCCCGGCCAGAGGGGGACGTCAGTCAGCTACGGGCCGGGACTGACGCCAAACGCCATCGGTGATCTCCCTTTCCAGGAGTTCACTATCCAGCAGACGCAGACGGGGCTGATCACAGCTGGTATGTTCTGGGTGACGGCAGGTGAGACGACGTTCTCCACCACTTCTTTTGGGTGTTTGGGGACAGTTTGTGTGTGGTACGTTGTGGGTGACGGCAGGTGAGACGACGTTCCCCACTGCTTCGGGGTGTTCGGGTGTAAAGTTGGGGGACAGGGTGTGGGTGGTTCGTTGTGGGTACGGCAGGTGAAACGACGTACACCATCACTACGTCAGGGTGTGTGGGTGGAAAGATGGGGGACAGAGTGTGTTCTTGATGACGGCAGGTAAGAGAACGTATTCCATCACTACTTCGGGGTGTGTGGGTGGAAAGATGGGGGACAGGATGTGTTCTTGATGACGGCAGGTGAGAGAACGTATTCCATCACTACTTCGGGGTGTGTGGGTGGAAAGATGGAGGACAGGGTATGTTCTTGATGACGGCAGGTGAGAGAACGTATTCCATCACTACTTCGGGGTGTGTGGGTGGGAAGATGGAGGGATAGGGTGTGGGTGGTACAGGGGGTGGGGGGGAGGAGGTAGGTAGGGAGGGGTGAAGGAAGGCGTGGGGTTTGGGTGAGAAAGGTAGGTAGCTGGGGTGGGGGACGGGGTGGAAGGAGGGAGGCGTCGTGAGGTAGGTAGGAAACAGAATTTCACCAGAGGGCAACACTCACGTTGCCAAGGGTTCTCTTACCATGCTCCCAGTGCATGCTGAGGTCCCAACGTGTGTAGCACGCACTTGGCGCACAGACACACACACAGCCACCCCCTTTACCCCTCCCCCCTCCTGTCCCCCCACACCCCCACCCCCCATCACCCTCTATCCCCAAAGCAACCTAAGTGTTGTCCTCTGGCAAATTTCTGTAAAAGATATGCACTCTAATAGGTACACAAATATACATGCATGCACTCAAGGCCTGACTAATAAGCGTGTTGGGTTATGCCGCTATCAGTCATCTACCTAGCAGATGTAGTGTAGCGAATATGGATTTGTCCGAATGCAGTGACACCTCTTTGATAAACCGAAACTGAAACTGAAAGGTTAAGTCGGATTGGCTGTATTTGATCTTCTGCACATATGTTGATCCGGGAGATCGGAAAAATCTCCACCCTTTCGTAAAAATATAGAATTCAAGATCACACACACACACACACACACACACACACACACACACACACACACACACACACACACACACACACAGATATATATATATATATATATATATATCCTTTTGGAGAGCTGTTGTCTAACAGCAAGACGAATTCCCAGCCTTTTAATTTCGCAAACTATAATTTAGAACATGCCAGTTTTGTGTGAACATCAAGATGCACAACTATTGCACTTGAAACGATCACTCTCTGTCGCTTCGTGAAATGCCCACCTCTTTCCAATTGATACATGCCCTCCCTTCTATGTCCTTAGTGTCTACAGCCTCCCGGCTATGTATGTGTATTAAAGAATTTGTGTTTCATCCCTTTGTCTCAGAGTTGTATGCATGCATGTTAAAGTTGGGTGTGAAAAATGAAAACGCTTTGATTTTGCTCTCGCTGAATATTTACGCTAAAGATACATTATCATTATGCTTGTTACTATTGTTATTACAATAATAATGGTAAGTAGTAGTAGTAGTAGTGCTGTTTTGTTGTTCTTGTTTCGTGGTATGCTTTTAATTCTGTAGCCCGTAACTGAACACCAAGAGTAAGTATATATGCAGCACAATCTCAGTATTTTTGTATTTTTTGGTCCTTTTTTAATTAACTGTTTTGGAGGACAAAAGAACACTCCTTGCGCATAGTGTTATTTTCATTTGACAAGTGAGAGACCTTGCATATGTGCGCGCGCGCGTGCGTGCGTGCGTGCGTGTGTGTGTATGTGTGTGTGTGTGTATGTGTACGTGTGCGTGTGTATGTGTGTGTGTATGTGTGTGTGTGCGTACATGTGTACGTGTGCGTGTGTATGTGTACGTGTGTGTGTGTGTGTGTCTGTGTGTGTGTGTTCGTGTGTGTGCGTGTGTATGTGTACGCGTGTATGTTGGTGTGTGTGTTTGTGTGTGTGTGTGTGTGTGTGTGTGTGTGTGTGTGTGTGTGTGTCCTCCCCACGTACAGATCAGCCCATACTGGTGGTGGGCTACACGTTGGGACAGGGCGAGACCGTGGCCGGGATCACCCCGGAACTGGGTGACCCCCTCATGACCTCCCTGACCTCCCCTGACCTTGCCCCCTCCGACTACGTCCTTGACCTTGACATCACCCCACGCCACAGCGACCAGGCGTACGAGTGCTACGTGACGGTAGTGGTCAAGGAAGAGCACGCCTCAGGAGTGTTCCTGGACACCCAGCCTGTTGCACTGCAGTCCTCGCTGGATGGACAGGGGCTGTCCGTGAGTGGCGTGGACTTCTGTTGTCACGCTTCTTCTTGTTGATCTTGTTCTTCTTTTTCTTCTTCTTGTTCTTGCTCTTGTTCATGCGGTTCGGTGTGCTTATCTTGTTGACCTGAGAGATCAGAAAAAAGTACTCCACCTTTTACCCACCAGGCGCCGTGAGCGGTATTCGAACCCGGGACCCTCAGATTGAAATTCCAACGCTGTAACCACTCCTCGGCTCGCTCTGTGTGTGTGTGTGTGTGTGTGTGTGTGTGTGTGTGTGTGTGTGTGTGTGTGTGTGTGTGTGTGTTCGTTCTTTTGCTTAACGTATATCCACATTTGTGATTTTAGACGAAAATCCATTTTCTCCCCCACCCCACCCATACCGTAAATCATCACTACTTTCCCTGTTCCTCTCTCCTCAATTTAACATTCTTTTTTTTTTTTTTTTTTTTTTAAAGAAGAAGAATATAAACGAAATGAAATAAACTAACTAGTCAACCGGTAGAATTACAACAAAGAGCCAGTTGAGCTCCAAATTAAACTTTGAACTATTTCAAACACATGTTGATTATCATATAAGACATTTCCAATGGAAGCAGGTGGAACTGCAGATTTTGTAAAAGACATAGGTAAGTATGTTTTAACTGTTCACATTAAAAGATGATATGCACGGGGGTAATTTCATTGCCGCAAATGCAAGTCACATTAGAAGTATATTTTGTTTTTATGGCATCCAGTCGTAGTCTGTGTATTAGACTGCTGAGCCTTCTGCTACTGTGATGTCCTTTTGTTTTAAAAGAAATCTTGCAATCAATTTTTCGCGAGCTATTGTCAGTATTTTCTCTGTCAGGATCAGACTCCTGTTTTAGTTTATTGACATGGTTCCAGCAAGTTTTCTCCAGCACAGAATAACCTTCTTGTAAAGGATATGGAATACGAATTTCTATGGCATTGTAAATGTTCATTGCGCCTTTTTTCGCACAACGATCCGCCCGCTCATTTCCCACAATCCCTTCGTGAGAAATTCGTGAGAAGGGATCCAACAAACATTAATATTTGTACCACGGGTGGTCAAAACATGAATTATATGACGAATTTCTATTATGTGTTCTCCTCTTGTCTTCAAATAAAAGATTTTAATGCTTGTGTGTGTGTGTGTGTGTGTGTGTGTGTGTGTGTGTGTACGTGCATGCGTGCGAGTGTTTGTGTATGTACGTGTGTGTGTGCGTGCGTGCGAGTGTGTGTGTGCGTGCGTGTGTGCGAGTGTGCGTTCGTGTGTGTGTGTCTGTGTGTGCGTGTGTGTGTGTGTGGCTACGTGTGTGTATGTTCTGTCCCCCCCCCTCTCCATACCCCCCCCCCCTGCCCCGACCCCTCCACAGTACGGCGTACAGCGGGTGACGTCCTGGCCGGCCCGTCTGTATCACAGCAACGGGAGCAGCCTGGCTGCTGATGTCCACTGCTCTGCTGACGGGGCCAGCCTGGGCTTCCCTGCCGGACACACCCTGCCGGACTTCACAGGTACCGCTGGACCGGCCCAGTTATACCAACCACCCCCTGTTGCTTTTTTGTTGTTGTTGTTGTTTTTTCTTACCCCCATGGGTCAAATCCTGTTATATTGGTTATGCTTTGCGTGTTGTGCTTTGACTTATCTGTTATACAGCTGCTTTGATGTTTCTGTGAATAAAGTTTGTTTTATCAACAACAACAGCAACAACAAAATCCTGCTAACCCCGGATAAATCCTGGGGTCTATGCAGACTAGCCTGGGATGAACCCCGCAGGGTACACGTTAGCTGTTTTTGATTGACCCTCTACAGTTAGATTTCTGTATCCCCGCTCCTTCCTCTCGTGATGGGTGGTGGGGTTATTCTAGCTAGTCTTAAAATACCAATCCACCAGCCCACCCCACACCCAGACACTTCCGGGAGTGGAGCAAGGGGTAAATTTAGCCCCGTTAGAGTCAATACGAGCTACGAAAGTTGAACTTGCTTACACACACACACACACACACACACACACACACACACACACACACACACAAACGTGTACACACAGACACACACACACACTGGCGCACACACACAGAGATACATAGATACACACGCGCACCACACACATATATATATATATATACATATACATACATATATGTATATATATATATATATTGATTCCACAGAGAGAGAGAGAGAGAGAGAGAGAAGGGAAACAAAGGGATGAAGAGAGAGAGAAAAAGAGAGAGGGACAGATAGAGACGCGAGAATCAGACAGACAGCGGCATAAAGAGATTCTGCACTAAACAAAAACACAAAAAAAATGTCTTTAAACAAACAAACAAAGAAACAAAAAACAAAAGAAGCAAAAACTAAATACCTCGTTTCTTTCTGCCCCCTGCCTGCACCGTGACGTCAGGTGTGAACGAGTGTGCCTCCTCCCCCTGTTCCAACGGAGGCATCTGTCACGGCGTCGGGTCCTCCTTCCGCTGCTACTGTCTCGGGGTGTTTGGGGGGCAGCTGTGTCAGGAAGGTGTGTGTGTGTGTGTGTGTGTGTGTGTGTGTGTGTGTGTGTTTGTGTACGTGTGTGTGTGTGTGTGTGTGTGTACGTGCGTGTGCGTATGTGTGTGTGTGTGTGATTTCGTGTATTTCGCTGTTATGTTTTTCTTATGGTTGATGGCCAGTATGACGTTCTAATGGTCATGTCATTATAACGTTCCTGTGGTTAATAGTCCATTGTAGCGTTCTTATGGTTAGTAGCCATTATGAGGTTCTTATGGTTTGTGCCCAATTTGAATTCTTGCGGTTAGCAGACATTATGACTTTGTATGGCCAATGGCCATTTTGACGTTCTTATGCTGGTTAGTAGGTACTATCACGTTCTTATGATTAATGCACTACCATGACGTTCTTATGGTTGATAGTCATTATAACATTCTCATGGTTTACGGACATTTGCCGTTCTTATGTAAAATATAGATATTATGCTGTCTTTGTGGTTGATAGCCGATGTGACTTTCTCTTGGTTAATTCCATTATGACGTCCTTATGGTGAATAGATATTATGGCGTACTTACAACTTAATAGTCATTCTGACGTTCTTTTGGTTACAGCCATTATGGCTTGTTAATGGTTTATAGCCAAAATGAAGTTCTTGTGGTTAGCAGCCAGGATGACGTTCTTAATGTTAATAGCCATCGTGACGTTCTTTTTGCTTGATGGCCATTATGACGTCCTTTGGGTTTTTGGCCAAAATGAAGTTCTCATGGCTATTAGCCAGTATGACTTTCCTAATGTTGATGGCCATCGTGACGTTCTTTTGTGTGATGGCCATTATGACGTCATTTTGGTTTATGGCCATTAAATCTACAAACAATGACGTGTGAAAACGCACACGAGAGAGAGAGAGAGAGAGAGAGAGAGAGAGAGAGAAAAGACAAACAAAAGTGACAGTATGTTGTGTCTCTGTACAGACACGGTGAATGATTGCGACTCTGGGCCGTGTTCAAACGGCGGTGTGTGCAGTGATGGCGTGCAGTCCTTTAACTGCACGTGCCCCCCTGGATACAGTGGCGCAGCGTGTGAGGAAGGTATGTTAACATATATCTGAACGAAGGTGTTCATTGTCTTCACTATTTTGTTCGTGTAACATCGCCCCCCGCACCCCTATGTTCGCCTTTTTTGGGGGAAGGAGGGGGAACATAAGACAAACGCTGTCACAGTCTTGCTGTTCTCTGGGGGGTGGGGGGTGAGGGGGTTGGGGGGGGGAGAATAAGGTTAAAAATCATTTGTCTCTTCTATACGTGTTTTGTGTGTGTGTGTGTGTGTGTGTGTGTGTGTGTGTGTGTGTGTGGGAGGGGATTGTTTTGTTTTTGTTTTTTGTTGTTGTTTTTTTCTTCTTTTCTTTGTTTGTTTTTTGTTTTGTTTTTTGTTTTCTTCGATTTGGTTATTCATTAAGACATATTGCTATGGCGCATATTATTGAAGCTCTATTCGCTTTACGATACCACTGAAAACATTCACTCAAACATCCCCACACAAACATATGCATATAATTTGAAACATAGGTAGGAGAGAACAAGAGCAAATTGCTTGAAGAGACCTGCCTGAGTTCCCGTTAAACTATATAAAAAAAAAATACCTTTAGAAGGAGATTTTTTATTTGTCTGTCAAACTTGGGCGTACAGAATGGCAGTGCGATTATGCAGACACGCAATCATACTTACTGTAACGGTTTGCATTCAGACATCGAATGGTACATACAGGCTAATTTATGCTTTACTGGTGCTTCAAGATTAAACAAACACCGTGGAAACCAAATGTCTGTCCAGAAATCACCACAGAAGGGGCAACAACCGAGGCCCCCACGACCGAACCCCCACCACCACCACCATCACCAACAACAGCATCATCGACGACGACGATAACATCAACAACATCAACAACAACAACAACAACAACAACAAGCAGGACAACTCGTCCCCCTCCCTCTCTACCTAAACGACTATGTCCATGTTCCTGCAAGGTATGTCTGAAAGCCCATCCATTTTCAGCAGCACTGATATTATCCTTGTGCATTACAGTTCCAAACTGTGTTGTATCACTGCTGTGAATGTTTTGTTTTTGCTCGTATTGTGCGCGTTTGTACACGTGTGGGGATGGGGATGTTCATACTGGGCGTGTGTAAAGTGTTTTTTGGTTGTTGTTTGTTTTTTGTTTTTTTGGGGGGGGTTCTTTTTTTTTTTTTTTTTTTTTTTTTGGGGAATAGTTTAGAAATAACAACAAAACACAGTCTTTTGAAATTTGGACACACATTTGTTGAGGTATTGAATAATGACAGCACAATGTTTCAAAACTCTAACTTCTATAATGTTTTTTTTTTACGGCAGAGGCTGAGAAAAGAGGGTTTTTTCATGACGTAAAATATATATATATATATATACAGGTGAAGTCTGCACTGTTCATGAAAAAAGATTGTTTTCCACAAAACTCACACTGATAATCGCATTGGAGTGTAAATGATGAATGAATGGGAGCATCTACAAACTGCAATTGAACTTACATCAACTCGAGGAAGGGGGGGGGGGGGGCGTGGTCTGTCATACTTTTGTCTGGAGTGTCTTTCCCCATGTATGGTGGAAGTGTTGGAAAAGAAACATCAAACAAACGCTTCCTCTGTTTTCAACAGCAATGGTTCGCCTGCCACATCTACTGCCCCTCCCCCTTCCCCTGTCACATCTACTGCCCCTCCCCCTTCCCCTGTCACATCTACTGCCCCTCCCCCTTCCCCTGTCACATCTACTGCCCCTCCCCCTTCCCCTGTCACATCTACTGCCCCTCCCCCTTCCCCTGTCACATCTACTGCCCCTCCCCCTTCCCCTGTCACCTGTCACATCTACTCCCCCTTCCCCTGTCACCTGCCACATCTACTGCCCCTCCCCCTTCCCCTGTCACCTGTCACATCTACTGCCCTCCCCTCCCTGTCACCTGCCACATCTACTGCCCTCCCCTTCCCTGTCACATCTACTGCCTCCCCTCCTTCCCTGCACATCTACTGCCTTCCCTTCCCTGTCACATCTACTGCCCCTCCCCCTTCCCCTGTCACATCTACTGCCCCCCCTTCCCTGCACATCTACTGCCCCTCCCCTTCACCTGTCATCTACTGCCCTCCCCTTCCCCTGTCACATCTACTGCCCTCCCCTGTCCCTGTCACATCTACTGCCCCTCCCCCTTCCCCTGTCACATCTACTGCCCTCCCCTTCCCTGTCACATCTACTGCCCCTCCCCCTTCCCTGCCTGCACATCTACTGCCCCTCCCCCTTCCCCTGTCACATCTACTGCCCTCCCCTTCCCCTGTCACATCTACTGCCCCTCCACCTTCCCCTGCACATCTACTGCCCCTCCCCTTCCCCTGTCACATCTACTCCCTCCCCTTCCCCTGTCATCACATCTACTGCCCCTCCCCCTTCCCCTGTCACATCTACTGCCCCTCCACCTTCCCCCTGCCACATCTACTGCCCCTCCCCCTTCCCCTGTCACATCTACTGCCCCTCCCCCTTCCCCTGTCACCTGTCACATCTACTGTCCCTCCCCCTTCCCCTGTCACATCTACTGCCCCTCCCCCTTCCCCTGTCACATCTACTGCCCCTCCACCTTCCCCTGTCACATCTACTGTCCCTCCCCCTTCCCCTGTCACATCTACTGTCCCTCCCCCTTCCCCTGTCACATCTACTGCCCCTCCCCTTCCCCTGTCACCTGTCACATCTACTGCCCCTCCCCCTTCCCCTGTCACCTGTCACATCTACTGTCCCTCCCCCTTCCCCTGTCACATCTACTGCCCCTCCCCCTTCCCCTGTCACATCTACTGCCCCTCCCCCTTCCCCTGTCACATCTACTGCCCCTCCCCCTTCCCCTGTCACCTGTCACATCTACTGCCCCTCCCCCTTCCCCTGTCACCTGTCACATCTACTGCCCCTCCCCCTTCCCCTGTCACATCTACTGCCCCTCCACCTTCCCCTGTCACATCTACTGCCCCTCCCCCTTCCCCTGTCACATCTACTGTCCCTCCCCCTTCCCCTGTCACATCTACTGTCCCTCCCCCTTCCCCTGTCACATCTACTGTCCCTCCCCCTTCCCCTGTCACATCTACTGCCCCTCCCCCTTCCCCTGTCACATCTACTGCCCCTCCCCCTTCCCCTGTCACCTGTCACATCTACTGTCCCTTCCCCTTCCCCTGTCACCTGTCACATCTACTGCCCCTCCCCCTTCCCCTGTCACCTGTCACATCTACTGTCCCTTCCCCTTCCCCTGTCACCTGTCACATCTACTGTCCCTTCCCCTTCCCCTGTCACCTGTCACATCTACTGCCCTTCCCCCTTCCCCTGTCACATCTACTGCCCCTTCCCCTGTCACCTGTCACATCCACTGCCCCTCCCCCTTCCCCTGTCACTCACGTCAGTTTCACTGTCCAGCACACTTTGACCTCCTTCTGATGGACTAAAGGAACTCTCCCTTCTCCATCCCCTTCCAAGTTCAAACCGTTCCTTTGATCCTTCAAGTTGAAAGTACTATTAATTTTTCTGTCTCTTTCGAAAATAACGTGTTTCAGCCTGTGACGCCAATTGTCACACGTGCGTTCACTCAGTCCAGGTTGCCATAAAACTAGTTCGAAACCTCAATAACAAAGAAAGAGTGGCCAATACCAGTGGTCTGAGGTTATGCTATGCTAATAAGACAAGACAGGAGACCCACTCAGCTTTGTCCATTTCCACCTGTGTGAGACATGGAAATGTTTGACTGTCAAAACGTGTATAGAGGTACGCAGTAATGATCGCTCTCACCTGTGTGTACTTGATATCAGGTACACAGTAAGGAGTGAGTAATTAAACCTTAGCACATGTCAACCCCTATCAAATTTGTTTGCCTTAGATGAAGCAGACCCTGTTTTTCAATGAAACACATAGCTTTGCTATGATTTTTGTTGTGTGTGATTTTGTGATAATGTATTTATTGTATGTCACGTCTCATTGTTCTGCTTGTATTATAGACTTCACCGCACATAATTTCTCCTACTCAGATAACTGTGATTCGCTTCGTCAGGTTTCCACACTCAGCCCTTTCAAGTCTTGCCTGAAAACCCACCTCTTCCCAAGATAGTCTCCGTCCCCTGCCTCTTTCATGTCTTCAGTTTCACCAGTTATGCATGCGTGTGAATGACTGGTGTGAAAGCGCTTTGATTTGTTTCTGCAGAAGATTCAGCGCAATGTAAATACTATTACTAGTATTATGATTATTTTGATTCTGAAGGTGGCACAGTTCGTGAACTCGCTGGACGACGCAGACAGGGAGGCCATCTCTCAACAGAGGAAAGAGCTGGTGCAGGAGATAAAGGTTGATAGAATGATGGAGGTTGTGTCAAAATGCCGGAGAGAGGGACAGAGATAGAGTGAGAGAGAGAGTGAGAGAGAGTGAGAGTGAGAGAGAGAGAGAGAATGTTTAGATGTGTCCAGAATCATGTTCGAAATTGTAGATTGTGTGTGTGTGTGTGTGTGTGTGTGTGTGTGTGTGTGTGTGTGTGTGTGTGTGTGTGTGTGTGTGTGTGTTCAATCGTCATTCAGTTAAACATCCGATAAATGAAATGAATTCATGAATAGATAACTTAATTATTAACAAAAAAGAGGAAAGTTATACCAGACGAGATGAAAAGTGAAACTAGACGAGAAAAGTATGAAGAACAACAAAAAGGCGTGTGTGTGTGTGTGTGTGTGTGTGTGTGTGTGTGTGTGTGTGTGTGTTCAATCGTCCTTCAATTAAACATCTCTTCAATGAAATGAATAAATAATGAAAAATGATACCAGACAAGAGGAAGCATGAAGATA
This sequence comes from Babylonia areolata, assembly GCF_041734735.1. Lineage (NCBI taxonomy): Eukaryota > Metazoa > Mollusca > Gastropoda > Neogastropoda > Buccinidae > Babylonia > Babylonia areolata. Next base: position 42,564,720 of record NC_134882.1, read on the forward strand.
AAAACAACAAAAAGGTGTGTATGCGCTCGCGCGCGCGCGCGCGCGTGTGTGTGTGTGTGTGTGTTCGTGTGTATGTGTGTGTGCGTGCGTGAGTGCGTGTGTACGTGCGTCTGTCTGTATGTATGTGTACACGTGTGAATCTGCGTGTGTGTGTTTCTTATGTATATGTGCGTATATGTGTATGTGTGTTTCCCCCCACAGGAGGAACTGACGGTTAACGCCAAGAACACGTCGAAAGAGAAGCACCGCCTGCAGAGCGCCACAGACAGCAGACCCTCCGCCGCTGGCATCGGACTCGTCGGCGTCTCCCTCCTCGTCGTCGTCCTCGGGCTCATCGTCGTCATGGACCTCGCCACCCTCGTCTCCTTCATCGTCGTCAGGATCCGGAACCTCCAGAAGAAGTCTCTGAAGGTGAAAGCCGACCCCGCGCTGGAGGAAGCCGGCGGAGGGTCCGCCGCGCAGGCGGCGAGCTTTCATCCCACGGCGGGTTGCTCCTCCTCGCACAGCCCCGTCAAAGCCGTCAGCTCTCTGGGGAGCGACTGCAGCGAAGAGGGGCAGCTGGCCCATGTTGAGGTCTCCCGCTTCGTGGAGTCCGTGGCGGCGGCAGGCGGGGGAGGCGGTGAGGAGAGGGGAGGTCTGGCGCTGCCCCAGCACCGGAGCTCCAGAAGGAAGCACCTACTGCACGTGCGTCCCGAGACTATCCTGGTGCACGTGACACACCCCCAGGGTCAAGGTCAAGGTCAGGGTCAGGGGGACAGTGGTGGTGGTTGTAGTGGTGGTGGTGATGAAAGAAAGGGGTCTGCGAAAGAGAGGGTCCCTGTCCGCGAACTGATCTGAACCTTGGGAAGAAAAGGACAGAGGTTGGTTTACATACATATAGATACACACCTTATCGCATTGACTCTCACGGTGGTCTTTGTCTTCACACATTACCTTATCAAGTGTGCAGTCATGCACTTTTTTTTTTTTTTTTTTTTAATAAACGTTTTATGCAGGGTTTCATCACACAAGAGAAAGTCACGAGAAGCTCAAATAAACAAACACGAACGGATCAGAATCCATCCAAATATCAACGATATGCATTTACATCCTTCACAAAAAGTTAATGACCACTTCATAAAAGCAGAAATATTTTCAGAAAATGTTCTAAAAAGAAAAAGAAAAAAAAATGGATAGCTGCAGTATGGTTTAAAAAAAAAGGGGGGGGGGAGAAGAAATAATTGCGTGTGCTTTAAGACAGAACCTCTGGTTATAAGTGGGCCTGATTACAATGACTGTACACACCGCTCCTTGCCCAAAGTTCGGCATCATTTCACCATGCATCAAAGAAGAAACCTGTGCAAGCTCCCCTTGCCTATGGTCCTTAACATTTCATGAGCCCTGTATTTGCAGTGATTTCCCTGTAGTGATTTCCGTGCTGGAGAGACACGCCATGGTCCTTTACTTTTTTCTTTTTTTTTAATCCTGTAACTGCAGTAATTTCCTTGTAGAGTACAGGACCTACTAAAGAGACACTTTACGCAAAAAGTGTGATGTAGAAAGGGTAAGTGCCCGATTTATTAGTGCCTTTGTAATTTTGAAAAAAATCAAAAACACAAAGAAAGAGATATATTGCACACATAGATCAGCTGTATTGTCACTCACATAAATCACGGAGATACATTGCACACATAGACCAGCTGTATCGTCACCCACACAAACCACGGGGATACATTGCACACATAGACCAGCTGTATCGTCACCCACATAAACCACGGGGATACATTGCACACATAGACCAGCTGTATCGTCACCCACACAAACCACGGGGATACATTGCACACATAGACCAGCTGTATCGTCACCCACATAAACCACGGGGATACATTGCACACATAGACCAGCTGTATCGTCACCCACATAAACCACGGGGATACATTGCACACATAGACCAGCTGAATCGTCACCCATATAAACCACGTGGATACATTGCACACATAGACCAGCTGTATCGTCACCCACATAAACCACGGGGATACATTGCACACATAGACCAGCTGTATCGTCACCCACACAAACCACGGGGATACATTGCACACATAGACCAGCTGTATCGTCACCCACATAAACCACGGGGATACATTGCACACATAGACCAGCTGTATCGTCACCCACATAAACCACGTGGATACATTGCACACATAGACCAGCTGTATCGTCACCCACATAAACCACGGGGATACATTGCACACATAGACCAGCTGTATCGTCACCCACATAAACCACGTGGATACATTGCACACATAGACCAGCTGTATCGTCACCCACATAAATCACGGGGATACATTGCACACATAGACCAGCTATATCGTCACCCATATAAAACACGGGTAAACAGACACACGGTGTTGCAGTCTTTGAAGAAGGAAAAGAAAAGAAAGGATACTGTTCAAACCGCTCTCTTGCCTGGCTCGACTGAGTCATTTGTGGTACCATATATTTAATGATAATTTATAATCGAATAATTTAGGGGACACAAAAAACTGTTCCCTTATTTATTTGTTTATTTATTTGTTTATAAGCTTAGCTTGTTGTGCTTTGATTATGTGTTGCACAGCTGAGTTGGAGTTTCTTTATTTTAAATAAAGTTCGTTGGAAATATTTATTTATTAGGTATATTTAAATTATTATGTTATTCTACTTTAACTTTGTCAGATTGTATATGATAAGATTTCCTTTTTTTTTCGCTGTTATTTATGATGGCATTTCTTCTTTCTTGGTGTTACTATGACGAAATTTCCTCTTTGTGAGTGTTCAATATTTATGATAATTATTTCCTCTTTGTTGGTGTTACTCATGATCATGTTTCTTCTTTAACGATACACTTCATGATGAGAAATTCTCTCTGTTGATGTTCTTGTTGAAAGGATGTCCTTATTAATGATTTCATTCATTGTCCATTTTCTTCTTTGATTTTTAGACATACTTTTTGTGGTGATACTCTCAAAGGCGAGCAATTTTTGTGGATGACATCTAAAGAAGACAACTCTTTGAGAAATAATCATTTCTTTAGTTGGACTTAACTAATTTTGCCAATGTAATATTTACCATTTGCATTTGAAGTATACGAATGTGATTGGGTCTTTACAATCACTTTGTCCTCGAGTCTTTTCTGTGCAGAATAATTGTAGTGTACTATGTAATCTATTCTTTTTTTTTTCTTCTTTTTTTCTTTTTTTTAACATATTTTAGCTTTCGTTTTTCAGTTTGTGTGACTGAAATACACAAGTCTGTGCATCATTGCTGTTTTTGAAAATATATTTTAACACATTTTTCTGCTTTGATGGGCGAAAAAAATCAAACCTGTTAATTAAGTACTGCTTAACGCTTCTTCAGCTAATCTGAAACTCTCTCTCTCTCTCTCTCTCTCTCTGTATGTGTGTGTGTGAGAGTCTCTCTCTCTCTCTCTCTCTCTCTCTCTCTCACACACACACACACACACACACACACAGACACACACACATTCATTGGGCCTGTACACGTGGAAGTAGACTGCCTTTTCCATCAACCTGGGTAGTGACACTGACAACTGCATACATCAGAACAAGAACTGACCAAGCAAGAACAGCATTCCCGCAGCTTAAGTACATGTGGAGCTCAAAACTGAGAAATAAATCGTCACATCCAGACGAGACCGTCTGATACCAGCATAAAATCAGTCCTTCTGTTTGGAGCAACAGCTATGAACAAGAGACAATAACTAGATGTACAGACCTTAATTAATCAACAGCAGCCTAAGCAAATCCCTTCCATATGCCATAGAAAGACACCGTCAGCAATGCCCGCATTGTATTGTATCGTATCGTATCGTAACACTGAGTGCGTCGCAACAGTGCAGACCCACACTTTTTTAGGTTAAGTGTATTTGTTTCACAAGCGATCAGACAGGATTTTTCTTCGTCATTTTGCCAGTGACAACCCTTTGTTGCCGAGGGTCCTTTCACATGCGCTAAGTGCACGCTGCACACGGGATCTCTGAGTTTCTCGTCTCATCCGAACGACTAGCGCCCAGACCACCACTCAACGCTCTGTGGAAGGGGGAGCAAACAAAAAACAAAAACAAAAAAGAACAAACAAAAAACAAGAAAAAAAAAAATCACGGTCTGTTTCAAAGACTCGAACCAGCAGACACTCGCTTCAGTCCTAGTCGTACACATTTCCACTGGGCCACCGCTGCACGTGTGACAGAATATACTGACACCATCATGGAGGTGGACTGGGCACACCTGGCGAAAACCTACATTCATCCATTGGTCTGCATAATATCTCAGTGCACACAACTCTAGACACTAATATCTATAGGGAATACTCGTGTCTACGATCCAACATAACCCCAGTAAGCATTGACGTGGACGGGTCTTCCACCATCTTCTGTCTTGGACCACTGTTTGGCCAAGCTGCCCACACATGTACCCACCCTGCAAACTGGTCGTGTGACCCGTCCGTTTGGTGTCAGTGTCCGGACTTTGGTGTCAGGGACACCTCACGTGGCTGACCAAAGAACACCTGGCACCAAACTGTACATTTCCAGACGGGTCACATGACCAGTTTGAGGGGGAAGGGGGAGGCAGTTTCGCCAGGTGCTCCAAGACAGGAGATGGTGGTGGACCGTTGTTGACGGCCGGTGTCCCAAGATGGGTGACATGGATGATGTGCCAGTGCATATATATGCGCGCGACAGACATATCCTAAGCAACACATGTTCACGGTCTCCCTCCCTCCCCCCCCCCCCCCCCCACACGCGCGTGCGCGCACGCACACACACAGACACACACAGACACACACACTGCACACACACATATACTCTCTCTCTCACACACACACACATTGGAGATCGAGGCACACATGTGCGCGCAAACGTTCGTGTGCTGCATTTATATATACGAGTAACACGCGCATACTAGTACATAATATACGCAAGCATGTTCTCTCTCTCTCTCTCTCTCTCTCTCTCTCTCTCTGACACACATACACGCACATACATATAAATGCTCGCACTGACGCGTTCATGCTAGTGAAGATGTTACTAAACAAGCGCGCAAATTCATGATTATGTAACCCCCGTCTTTATCATTCTCAGTCTTGCTGCATATGTGATATCATTTAATACGAAATGAATCAGGTTTTCTAAGAGTGAATGTATTGGCGGAGAACTGATCACTGATGCACATTTCAAGGGGTAAATGATATATATTTATAGTTAGGTGGTCTCTCTGGAAAAAAAAAAAAAAACTTGCACACACAAAAAACACATCACTGAATGCCGTTCCAAACAATAGCTTCATGAGACAGACGCCAAAAGGAGTTGATCCACATCATAATCCGACGCGCTTCTTTAACAGACTTTTGCCATTGGCTCTTTTTCAGTGCGCCAAGCGCGTGCTGCACATGGTACTTCGGTTTATCATCTCATCCGAATGACTTTTCGACCAGGTCAGAAAGAAACTGAGTGAGCGGGAAAGCCTTCTTGGGCTCGACAACCTAAAAGCAAAGCTTGAAGCAAACGACATGATTTTTTTTTTTTTTTTATCACTTGACTTGTTCGACGTTTGTGGCTCTTCATAGCTGCTGAAGACTTGAAGATGAAAGGCCACGACACCTGTTTCACACGTCCACGGCACCTATACTGTCATTTCAACACAATACACTTTCGAGGGGGAAACTCCCAACAACCTAAAGTTTCAAAACAAAATCGAAACTGCTAAGGGAAATAAGTCTCACGCTGAAACATATCCGAAAATAGCATTCTGTCTGCATTGATTTCAGCATTGACCAATCACATGATGTGTTTTTCACCCGCCCGGAGCAGTTCCACGTCAATTTCTCCAGCCGACCTAGAAAGGTGTCACAGGGAAACCAGTGGCAGAAAAAGGCTCATCTGCTACCATCATGTGTAGTTTTGTCATCAAGGCATTGCGGTTACAGGTAGTAACTCTGGATTTTAGGATATTTCGTTGAAATATTTATGCTGAATACAACAGGTGTGTACCACACGCGATTGTGTTATTTAGTGGACAGCAGACATCTCTGGTATTATTTGTGTCGATGTGAGTTACCATGTTTCATTTGTTTGCAAACAAATCATTTCGATCGGCGAGCAAAACGACAGAGTACTTAGAACTCATCATTGTGATCTTTCAGGATAGTACCCGCTATAAGCCAGGAGAGAAAGAGAAAGCCTGACGGAGGATGCGAAGAACTGGGATTTACTGGTAAAGCTGTCGACTTCGATTAAGGGCGGGATGTGGTGGGAACTGGGCGTGTTTATGGGAGGGAGTGGGTGGGAAGTGGGGTGAGGGTGTGGGGGATGCCATGGTGGGTGCCAGACAGATGTAGCAAGCAGTGAATTTCCTAATTAGTATTCTTTTGTAAAGATCTTATCAGACATTCTTGAGTTAGAACTGTTATTGAAGGCTGTGTTTTGATGTGGTTTTTTTGTTTGTTTGGTTTGTTGTTGTTTTTTTTGTTCTGTTTTTTGTTTTTGTTGTTTTTTGTGTGTTTTTTTGGTGGGGGGGAGGGGGAGGGTTGGAAGCAATAATTTTCTGCTGAAACTGAAAACTGCTAATGTGGATTCAGTATCGTACCAAAAGATGCATATAATATAATTTGTGTGTGTATGAACAGGAGCTGGTGGATGTTTCCACATCATAACACAGATAAGTTGAGACAACCACTAAGCAGCCAGCCAAGACAGGCAGGAGGGTTTTGTGGCGCCAGTCGCCTACATGGGGCAGGTATTGCAACGTCTCTACACCATAGAACAGCAGCAGCGAGAGCTGCAGCAACAACAGGGGCTAGAGCCATGTTCCAGGGCTGACTTCGGATGCCTTTCTCTGAGAGACCACAATGGCTCTCACCGATTCCCAGACTTGCTGGAACTGCCGCCAGAGCTGGGGTTGACTGTGCTTTCCTACTTGAACCCTACGGACCTATGCCTGGCTGCATGTGTGTGGGAGCAGTTAGCCAACGATGAGCTGCTATGGCAGGGGTCAGTATGAAGTTTGATATCATGGTGTTAATTTGGCAATATCCACATTTCTTCCCCTCCACTCCTGTGTCACTAATGGAGTGAACATCCATGTTTTATTGTGAATAGTACTCATTCCATCTTGAGGGGACAAATTGTGGATATTGCCGTTAGTTGTTGCTGTCAGTATCAAAGTTCTACTGGTATGTGTTCTGATGGTGAATGTTATGTTGACGTAGTTGTGGCCTGCTGTATGTGTTTGGTGAGTGCTTGTACATGTGCATGTGTGGAAATGTGCATGTGTGTATGACACTTTGTGTTTTTATGTGTGTTTGTGTGTGTTTTTTTATTGCATAGTGGAATCAACACGTCACACTCACAGAATGTATGAGAGCATACATAACAAAGGAGATAGACTATAAAAACAGGCAGGAAGATAAAAATGGATGTAATAGAAATAGTATAAAGTTATTAATGTAAATATATTTGTCCAGTGTTTTCCTTTAAAAAAAACAAAAACAAAGTACAGATAGATGTTTTGTTACAGCCTTTGCCGTAACTCCTGGGGCAGTGTGTCAATTTATTCACGCATGGCGTCTGTTCCTGGCATGACGTACAGGAAACTGTTCATGATATTGGATGAGGCATCACTGACTTTCAACTCGGATCCCTTTATGGTATGTTGTGAGGTACTTGTGGGCTTTAGCGCTGTCTTGTGAGTGAAAGAGCAGAGTAGAATGTAATAGAAGAAAAACAGAAAAGAAAAATTAAAATATGTTCACAATGTCACAGGCATAAACAATTGCATAATAATTAATATTAAGTCATGACCAATTGGAAGTTTTTTTTATGTGCTTTTAAATGCCCCAACTCACATATATGCCCCAAATCATCACACTTTGATGTAAGCAGAAGCATGCAGACAGTGCTTACACCTCTCCCCCATACTCAAGCCATATCTGCATGCATTGTCTTTTATACAGAATTCCTCTATAAGTGTATTGATTCTGCATGGCAACAGACTCTTCAGTGTTAAGGAGTAAGCATTTTCTGGGAGAATGTTTGATAAATGTTGTTGTTGTTTTTTGACTGCCACAATTATTTGAAGATCAGAAACGATAAAGCATTTCAGACAAAAACAGACATCCTACCTTGAAGCTACTGTCCTTTATTATTGTGCATCATGGATACTCATGTTATTTTATGAAATGCTCTGATTTGGGGAATGTTGGTAGTATTGTTTCTTTTTAAATGTCACTAGGCGGTTGCCTCACTGACAGAGAACAGAATCGTAGACAACGAACCAATGGAGCTTGCCCGCTTCATTCACACGACAAAGAGGCTTTGGGCTTGCAAGAAACGAGAATTCTTGGAGGGAAGGTGAGGTTCACCTGACAGAACTCCGGTCACTCAGTATGTGAATGGTTCGTACAGTCATGGAAGTCTGAAAAAGTCTTCATGGGAAAATGGGAGAACCATTTCTAGTGCTGGAAGAGTTTTGGAAAGATATGTTTTGCCTGTCAAGGTGTGAAAAGTCTTGGAACTTTTATGTCGCACAATTACCATCACAGTAGACTTAGTTATCACATTGTAATACGATTAGTAAAGACACTGGAATTGGACAACAAATGAATATGTTTTTTTTTTAAATCTACCTTGAAAACTGATTTGAAAGTATCCAAAAAGGTGGATAGTTGGGGGTAAGTGTAAATGAAAAACCCTTCTTTTTTTTTCTTTTTTTTACATGCACACACACACACACACACACACACACACACACACGCAACAATGAAGAAATGAAAACAAGAAAGATGTGTTTTAAACACTCACGGAACAAATCATTTTATTTCTTAAATTAAGCCGCATATAACTTAATATGAATCACATGCATGTAAAAGACAGTATTGTAAATCACTAAATGATAAGACCAAATCACAGTTTTCGTATAGAAACAGCTGCATTGTGTTACTGCAAAGAAGCAATTGAAACAGACATTGTTGCAGTGATAAAAGAATTTTTGAACATATTTTTCATTGCAAGCGGTATTGTATACCACCAGCCAGATGTTTTATCATTTCAAAACAGGTTCAAAGAGGGTGAGAACAGTCATCAAAAGTTTGAAGGGCCTTCCAATTTATCTTCAGCATTTTGTTGTTTGATTTGCAGGCAGGACATTTTCCAACAGCTGGTTCATCTTCAGAACTTCCAGAACCAGTTCCTGCCGAACGCTCTGCGCCAGTTCTTTCGGGAAATCTCTGCACCAGAAACAAGGGGAGAGTACTTAGCTACCATGATGGATGGCTTCTCAGAACGCTTCTGTTCTTGCAATCCCAAACTCGGCCTCAGCAAAGGTGAGATGTGTGGCAGTTGTAAAACTATAAAGGCTTTTTTGTTGTTGTATTTTGTTTTTCTTTATTTTGAATAAAATGTTAATCATTTCAATTCATTAACCACATCAGTAGTTTTGCCATTGAATTCCGTGAGAAAAGTTGTTGTTTTTGGGGGGTTTTTTAATTGATTTTTTGATTTTCATTATTTATTTTTTATTTTGTTTATTTAAAAAAAAAAAAAAAAGACTGTGAATTAACATTGAATTTCTGCCATTTATGAAGATTAATTGTACTGTCATCACTGCATATTTGTAGAATTTGAAAGAGCCTTTGATAACATTGATAAGGGTTTTGCTCTAGAGATATTTGGAAATTAAGAGGTCTGCTGATAACCAGATTTGGATGTGTAGTCCAATTGGGAATGGCAAAATTTGTTTTATACATATATTTCACAAGCTCTTTCGTATTTTTGTACCTGTTTCTGAAAATAAGACTGACAACAGTGTTATATATCACATATGCACATACATATTTATATATATATTACATTTAGAAACAAGAAGCAGTTGAATGCCTGCACACACACACACACACACACACACACACACACACACACACACACACACACACACACACACTGGCATGACAGTAACATGGTGTGTTACCAGACACTGTGTTTGTGGTGTGTTATTCCTTCATCATGCTGTGTGTTCCGGTGATAATATGGGGTGTTCTTTCAGACACGGTGTTTGTGCTGTGTTACTCCCTCATCATGCTGTGCGTTATTATATCACGGTGTTTTCTTTCAGACACAGTGTTTGTGCTGTGTTACTCCCTCATCATGCTGTGCGTTATTATATCGCGGTGTTTTCTTTCAGACACGGTGTTTGTGCTGTGTTACTCCCTCATCATGCTGTGCGTTATTATATCACGGTGTTTTCTTTCAGACACAGTGTTTGTGCTGTGTTACTCCCTCATCATGCTGTGCGTTATTATATCACGGTGTTTTCTTTCAGACACGGTGTTTGTGCTGTGTTACTCCCTCATCATGCTGTGCGTTATTATATCACGGTGTTTTCTTTCAGACACGGTGTTTGTGCTGTGTTACTCCCTCATCATGCTGTGCGTTATTATATCACGGTGTTTTCTTTCAGACACGGTGTTTGTGCTGTGTTATTCCCTCATCATGCTGTGCGTTATTATATCACGGTGTTTTCTTTCAGACACGGTGTTTGTGCTGTGTTATTCCCTCATCATGCTGTGCGTTATTATATCACGGTGTTTTCTTTCAGACACGGTGTTTGTGCTGTGTTACTCCCTCATCATGCTGTGCGTTATTATATCACGGTGTTTTCTTTCAGACACGGTGTTTGTGCTGTGTTACTCCCTCATCATGCTGTGCGTTATTATATCACGGTGTTTTCTTTCAGACACAGTGTTTGTGCTGTGTTACTCCCTCATCATGCTGTGCGTTATTATATCACGGTGTTTTCTTTCAGACACGGTGTTTGTGCTGTGTTACTCCCTCATCATGCTGTGCGTTATTATATCACGGTGTTTTCTTTCAGACACGGTGTTTGTGCTGTGTTACTCCCTCATCATGCTGTCAGTGGACCTGACCAGCCCCCACGTCAAGAACAAAATGTCCAAGCGAGAGTTCATCAAAAACACCTGTCGTGCAGCGCAAGGCGTGGATGGGGACTTCGCTGGTCACCTGTATGACAACATCTACCTGATCGGGCATGTAGCCGCTGATGTGACCTCGACCTCATGACCTTTGTCCTTAGCATAGGGCTGTTTATGGGGGAGGGAGGGGGGGGGGGGGGGGGTTAGTATTGTTTTTTTTAACTGATATTTTCACATGACAGAACATGCCATAACTTCTGGATTTATGCACACACACACACACACACACACACACACACACACACACACACACAACAGATATTGCACACACACATTTGCATACAAATAGACACAGTGAAAGATTTTGACAAAGAGCGGAAGAGTGTGTGTGTGGGAAAAAAAAGAGGGTTCATGGCAACTGGAACCAGTTTTTTATTACCACCTCACATGTAAATCAGTTTTTCAGCATGTACCAGTTTTTCCGCATGCATCTAGTTGTAAATGAGTTTTATGCTTATGCTGTTTTGGGGAAGATTGCTGTGCAGTGAAAAGGGTTAGATGGAGGGGTTTGTTTTTCACATACACACTCTTATACACATTATATATATAAATTGTATTTGTGTCATTTGTTTTCATTCACTTTTGGTTGGTTTCCATTATAGGTTTTTATTTTGTTTTGAGATGAAACTTCTTTTCTTTTTTTCTTTTTTTTTTTTTTTTTTTTTTGAATCCTCATAATAACTATTTTTAAGAATGATTATTAAGAACTGAACCAATAAATGAATTATTCACAAATTGATGAGATCAGAGCCTAATATTAACCAGATGTTTTAGGAAAAAAATATTTTAAAAAGGTGGAGATCAGAGGGATATGAAAGATTTGTCATATGTTTGAATCTGTTGTCTAGGTTTGTTAAATTAACTATGTAAAGCTTTAACTGTTATTCATCATCACCATCTGTCAGATTTTACCTTCTGGGATTTTGTGTAAGAATGGTAAAGTGGTAAACCCGTGAAATTTGTAAGATTTTGATGGATACTATTATTACTGATTTTTAAGATTATTGGTTCTAACAAACATTATAAAAGAAAGCACAAAATATAGATTAATCTTATGAAAATGTTTAATACTGCTTTTTTGTGGACGCACATCTGTGAAAAATGCTTGCAGTAAGTTTCCAGACATTAGTGTTTTGAAATGGCATCTATTTTTTCAGCAGTGCATAGCTTTGACTGTGTTTAAATCTTTGAAGAATTTTCACTGTTTAACTCAGTAAATGACTGCACAGAAACACATATGTCTAAAATTGATAAGAACCTTACCTCTGACTTGTGGTGAAGAGTCATACATATACATACTGTTTTGTTCATGTTTGTCATATGTGTTTTAAAATTTTCTTTTAAATTTGTATATATATGTATATAAATATGTGTGTGTTTGCGTGTGTGTGTGTGTGTGTGAGAGAGAGAGAGAGAGAGAGTGCACGTAATCATTTGTTGCTTCTCGAAGTTTCAATCTCATGGCATGTGTTTTTACTGCCACTGTGGACTCACTATTGATTTGTGGTATGTGCCACATTTTGTTGCCTCAGTGTTACTACATATTCTTTTGCTATCCATCAAAACTCATTTTCATGTTTGTGTGTGTATGCATGCATTTGTGGAAGAGAGAGAGAGTCTTGTAATGTCTAAATGCATATACACAGACGCCCAGAGAGACAGAGACATTGTGAGATAGTAAATAGGGGAATAGGTCTACACACATTAATCTCAGTATTTGTATGTGTGTGTATGTGCATGTGTGTGAGTCCGTATGTGATAGAGATGGATAGTTACAAGTGTTTGGTGACTGGAGATTTTTGTGATTGAAGTTTCTTTTCAGTTGATCTTTTGTTACCACCGATACTTAAAAAGGAATGACAAGGGTGTTAGCTAGACTGTAGAGTACATGTTTAAAGAGTAAAAAAAAAAGATGCTGCACACAGCATCACTTTTAAGCAGGGTGTTTTCTCATGTATTGCCGTTTGTGAGAGTTGTGTTTTCTTGCTGGCTCTCTCTTTGTTTTTTATGTTCTTTATTTTTTTCCTTTTATTTATTTATTTTTTTTATCTCTTATTGTCATATATATATTTGTTTATGTTCTTTATTTTTTTTTCCTTTTTTTTTTTTTTTTATCTCTTATTGTCAGATATATATATTTGTTTAATGATTTCAGCTTTAAAAATATTTTTTCTCAGACTGACGTAACATTTTGAAAGAAAACATCGGCAAACATAGATATTTGTTCACACAGAGACTGTCAAAAATGCAAAACCAGACATGGAGATCCACATGGTGGGATACAAGTAATTTTAGGTCAAAACACTCATGTGCATTAACTCGACTAGGTGAAAGTAATTAGGGTCCAGTTGTTTTTTTATTCAAAGATATTTTACAACATGACTTGTTTTCAGCCAGCATTGATGGTTGGTTGGGCTGTAAGCAATAAGAAGTATGTAAATCAAATAAATTGTGCTGATTAGTTGAAATTTCTGTTTTGGTAATAACTTGACTTGATAAAGACAGTAAATTATTGATAACTTGACTTAATAAAGACAGTGAATTATTATCTGACTTTACACAAGCATATGTGGAGAGCTGTTGAATAACTTGAACTGCAAGGAATATGAGTGAAGGTGTGCACAGTAAAGAATGTAAGTGTATGTGTGTTTTCTAATCAAAATGATTTGAAATTCCTTGACATGTGCATGCAGTATTATGGATCACAAATCTCTACATTTGATTATTTATCACATGACAGGGGGTTCTTCACCTTTTTATCACCATGGAATTCTGCTCTACAAATATTTATTTGGCCCCAGACAGCAGTGTCTGGGCATCTGCTTTGGGATTTGACAGGCTATGGTGGCAGAATTGTTAAGACATTTATCTGCAAGTACTTCTCCCTCCTCCCAAATTTTACTGGAAAATCAAACTGAGCTTCTGGTCATTCAGATGAGACGATAAACAAAGTCCTGTGTGCAGCATACACTTGGCACACTTAAAAAGAACCCATGGCAACATACTGCAGTCCTCTGACAAAATCATGTAGAAGAAATCCACTCCAGTAGTTACATAAATATACATGCATGAATTTGTCTGAAAGCTTTGAGATTCTTCACCCTTTTTTCACCTTGGAAACCTGACTTTACTCACTTGCTTTCTTTTTGTTAGAATATGGATTTTTATTTGTTATATTACTTAATTTGTACTATGCGTTGAGGTTGTTTTGTAAGATGCACACATCATCAGAGCATTCTGCAAAAGATTTTGTTGAAAGGAATTGACCAGGCTTACTCATGAGGTGTATCTGTGTGTTCTGAGTTAGTTTGTGTGCCTTGTGCTGGACTTTGTGTAGCCATTTAGCACAGATTATTTTACACACTACAGTTGTGCTCTCAGATAAATGGTTCATTACATTTTAAAGCTTTTTAGAGAGCGTGTTGAGGCAGTGTTTGACGTGCTCTTCACAAATGACATGTTCTGAATAGTTATGTGACATGAGAAAGATTTCCTCTTACATGGACTAGACTATGGAAACAGTGGCTGTCTCTGCATGGCGCTTCTTGCATGTCTGTGAGCAAAGCTTCATTTTGTGAAGATGTGAAGTGAAGAGGTATGTTGTGAAGAGAGTCATCAATTTATTCTGTAGTGTTAATCACTATATAAGAGGGAAGGAAGGGTAAGGTTGTTTTTTGTTGTTGTTGTTCATGTTTCGGCATGCCTCTGTAAGCATAAATCGCAAATTGTTTTTTGCCTATGTCATTGTTACGTTGAGTTTATTTTGTCCATTACTGCACATTTTATCACCCCATTCTCTCTTTCTCCCTGTCAGTGTGTCTGCCTGTCTGTGTCATTAAACTGACTTTGATGCGCATGAGGTTGTGCATGTTTTGTTCACACATAGTGAGCGTTAAATTATGGTGTATTTTCCCATGTCTCACAAAGATATATATATTTTGATGGAACCATTATTTACTTTGAAATATAAAAAATGAATGCGTGTGTGTGTGTGTTGTCAAATGATTGTTGTGTCAAGTTACTTGATGAATCCTGTGAATATTCCATATTGTTTGTTACCAAGCAAGGAACATTTTATAAGCTGTTAACAAAGATTCTGTGAGGAATTTGGTTGGCAAAATTCAGGCTGGTTGTGAAACAAAACAGTTGCACTATCTTGATTTTCAGTAACATAAGTCATGGTCTAAGGTTGCCAGTTTTTTTGTTGTTTTTTTTATTTGGGGGGTGGGGGGGGGGATTCCGTCAAACGTGAAGAGTTGTAAAACTTTTACGCACAGGATTTCCATTTTTCTTTAATGATTAAAATAGAGAATATGGGCAAAGTGTGGCTGTATTGGGTGTATTTAAATCATTCAACATCATCACCTTTGTGTCACTTCTTTCCTGGTGAAACTGTTTGCTATTAAACTTGTAAAGTGATTGTATAAGTTAGGGTTGCATTTTTTGCCAGAAATCTGTTTACTGGGTCGCATTTTGTGAGGGAATAAATTGTTGGCATCCTATCCAGACCGAAAATGGGAGCACATAGTAAACAGTTTCATACACTGGCATAAGCATGCACCATCATAAACACAGTTGCCTGCATGTTTGCATGTCTTGCACAAATACGCACATGCACAGACTTACAAGGACTGCACTTCAAAAGGATTGCTGATTTGCAGCAACAGCACATGAGTATGTAAATGATTTTGTTTGTGATTCTGTTGTTGTTTTTTTAAAACCTTATGTTCTTTTTATCTGTTTTTTGTTGTTGCTTTTGGTGGGTTATGCGTTAACGTAGTGTCAGTTTGACTGAATGAAACTTTGGACAAATTTGTTTTATATTTGTATGTTCAAACAAACCACATGTGTCAAGTTGTTTGGGAGGGTCAGGGTGTGTGTGGAGAGGGTGGTCCATTTAAATAGTGTTACTGCAGCCAGTGACTGAGCTGTTGGTTTTAGTTGAAAGTGTGGAACACTGGAAACACAGGCAGTAAATTCTCATTGTAGGTAGGTTGCTTTTTTGACTCACTTGTTGTTGTTGCTATTTTTTGTTTGTTTGTAAATCATTTTTGACTCACTTGTGTAAACAAAGTGAGTCTATGTTTTAACCCGGTGTTCGGTTGTGTGTGTGTGTGTGTGTCTGTGTGTCCGTGGTAAACTTTAACATTGGCATTTTCTCTGCAAATACTTTGTCAGTTGACACCAAATGTGGCATAAAAATAGGAAAAATTCAGTTCTTTCCAGTCATCTTGTTTTAAACAATATTGCACCTCTGGGATGGGCACAAAAAAATAAAAAAGAAGCCTAATTATATGCAAACTGCATTTACTGTTATATTTATATTTTTTGTATTCTCTAAACTTGGCACTTTGACCTCTTATTCTGACACAACAACAAACAGGAACTTCTTTTGCTAAGCATGGAATTTTTATTTATTTTGCAAACGTTTTGGTGCAGATAGTGAAGAAGGGAAATTACTCTGTAATTAATGCTAGGGGACTTAATTTGCTTTAAACTGATCTTTCTCATCTTAAACATTACATTTTGAAATTATACTCAATACATAAAAAGCTTGGATTTTTTTTAAAGTGTATCACAAGTGAGTCTTGAAGGCCTTGCCTCTCTTGTTCTTTCATGAAATAAGTAGACCACATATATGTCTTTTAGTCACTGTGTGAGTTTGAGTGTGTTTGTATGTTTGTGGGTTGTGAGAAAGTTTGTGTAGTTGGCTGACAAATTCAAGATGTTAGATATTAAGAAGTGTACCTAACCTATACATGTGCAAGGGCTCACCAGAACAAGAATCAGAATATGGTCTTTATGGAGTGTGTGACCGTTTATGATACAGCGAATTGTTATTGATCATAGAGACAGTTGAATCAACAGCATTCATTGTTGCAGTTGGCTTATATCTGAAGGTGGCAGCTCGTCTGTCTGTATTTTGCCTTGGTGTGTATTATTTTCTTCCCACCTCTCACCCTCCCTCTCTTTCTCTTTTTGGTTTGTTTTTGGTTTTTTGAGTGTTTTTTTCAGAAAAAAACTGCTGGCCAAATTAATGCTTACGTATGTGAATGTCCTTCATTATGAACAGTCAAATGAAACGTTAAACTGAAGTTGTGTGTGCTGCATGCTATTAGCACATAAAGAGGATTTTCCTTGCAAATTTCTGTTGAAAAACCCACTCTGTTAGTAAAACAAGAACACTTGCAAACAGGTGAGAAAAAGGTTTGGCGCCACACTGTGGTGACACTCTGCTTGGTTTGAGCAACCTGATTTCACACGGAGAAATTTGTTGTAACAGAAAGAGTCAACAGTAAAATTAATCAGATGTATACTATCAGCTGCCATGATCCAGTGGCTGGGATCATGGATTGATGATGAGGTGGCAGTGGGTTGACACCCACTCAAGCCACAGCTGAATATGCTGAGAGGAACATGCTTGAGGACAGACCACACAGTGTCATTCACTTCATGGGAGTGTCCATGAGAGTGCTGTTGACTTTTCTTTTTCTTTATTTTTTTTTGGAGGGGGTGGGGGAGGGGACCACCACTGCAGGTATGATTCTGTTTTAACCAGACAATGACTTTGTGCATTCTCTGTAACCAAGAAATCAGGAGTGAGTGTGGATTATTTTTGACACTCGAGATTTAACACAAGAGCTATATGTGTATATTCAGCAGAACAGAACAAGATATTTGTGTGGTTTGATCAGTTCTTTTTGTTGCCAGTAACTATCTGTGGATGTTTTCTTGAAATGGATGTGATGTAAAATGGCACACCACAATCTTTAAAGTTGATTTTGTTGCTTTTATTGGAGATGCCCCTGTTCGTGTTCTCCTTTCTGTCAGTGTCCTTTCACCATTGTAATATCTCTATTTCCATGCCTTTTCCCTCTTTGTTTTGGCCTCTTCTTCTCTTTTCCTTCTTTCTCTTTGCACTTGCAGGGTACAGTGCAGCTATGAATGCTTAGTACTAATGTACTCGTTGGCATACTGACATATATCATATGAGACCAGTGTGTTTTGTGATATGACTTCATCTTCAATGATACTGACAGCTGTCACATGTTAACTGTGTCTTGTGTAACACATATTTGTCTTTCAAACCGTCAGAGAGGATGGAGAATTTCATGGAGCAGTATATGATGAAATACAAAAAAAAAAAAAAAAAAAAGACAATAAATTAATAGTCTGAGAAGTAAAACAATGTGTGATTGAAAGCACCAGAGATCTTATTTTCTGCAGGGCATCGGATTTTGTTACTCAGTGTTGCTCTTCTTATGTGATATTGTCTTTAGTTTGTTGTGTGCTGATGCACATGGCCCAAAAGGAAAAACTAACACAACTGCAGCAACAGCAAAAAAACAACAGCTACGATAATACTGATAATGGTAACAAAAGAAATTATGATAACTATACATCTATGGTTGCTCATACCTCAGTTTCTTTCAAAGCAATACTTTTTCTATTGGAAAAAAAAAAAAATCCATCATAATTATGATGTATTTATCAAATGTATTCATCAGATTTAATTGATGATGGTTAATGAACATGTTCATAGGTTTGCGCTTTTGTTATCTTACTGAACATGCTCAAAGATTTGTGCTTTTAATATTTAAATTTAATGATGAGCAGATCGCCTAAAATGTGTATAACATTGATATATACTTGTCTTTTCAGAAACTGTTGACACACATGAAGTGCTTGCCAATATAATCTTCAGTGTCTTGCTTCTTTCTTTCTAGTGTATATTTACAGTTTTAAGCAAAAATAAATGACAAAAACTACAAACTTCAGACCGGCCTAGTAACATCATAATATAAAACTCTGCACGCGTTTGAAACTGCTAATAATACCCACTGCTTTATTTCAAATGAATTAACATATGGGCTAGACTTGTTGTATGCAATGTTTGGTTGAGATTCTTCCTCAGTCTAAAACAGATTGACAGATTCTGATGATGATTTTAGTGTGTGTGTTTAAACACGCTAACTTTGTGGTTTAGTTTTGTGTTCTAAGTGCCTGCGTGATTCTACATATTGAGTTAAATGTCATTAGGTTTGGAATGTTATCTGTGATCCTGTTTTATAAACTTTATAATAAAACAGCCTTTGAACTGGAGCTGACATTTGGTGTTTGTGCTCAACTCTGTGTGGATGCATGTGTGTTTAAGTGTGTGTGTGAATCTGTAGGAACATGTCATCAACATACTGACTGTTTTTCTTCTTTTTTTTTTTTAGCAGATGTGTAGCATACTCCAACATCTTGAAACTTTCACAATAAATATTATGTAATTGTTACGTTATGGACACACATACACACACTTGCATGCCCACACACTCACACTTGCATGTGTTCAGATGTGCACACACACACAAATATTGTTATTATAGAATACATGATCTATTGAGTAGCCTATCAATTGCTGTGTATCTGCCTATTTTGTTGTCACCAACAAGGAGATGAAAATTAATATCAACAGGTAATTGTCTTTCATTTCTAGCTTGTGATCTCTTGCCCCCACCCCTCCCTTTTAATTTTTTTTTTATTCAATTCAAAATACTTATTGTCTGCTTCAACCAAAACAGAAAATTATCTTTCGGGTCACTTAATATACCTGTCAGCTTATACCAAAGAGAAAAAAAATTAACTGACAGACCATTCACTGATCACCACACACACATCAGTGATGTGAAAAGAAAAATATTTGGGTAAGATAGTTTTACATTATAAAATAGAGTGAAACAACTGTGTGTGTGTGTGTGTGCATGTGTACGTGTGCATGTGTTGGTGTGTGTGTGCATGCGCGCTCACGTGTTTGCATGTATGTGTGCAAGTACGCTCGTGTGATGCATGTTATGCCAGTGAGGATGAATTATTTCTTCAATTCTCTGATACTGGTTCTGACAAACCACACGTGCTGGAGACGTGAGTTTGCTTTTCACCAAGAAGCAAGAGGGAGACTGGAGGAGGGGAAGGGGGGGGGGGGGTAAGCATGATCCAGTGTGGTCAGTGAGGCACAACCACAACAGCTTTCTGTGTGAAAAAGCAAGCCGTGTTGAGGGGCTGGGGGGGAAGTGGGGGAGGGGGGGAAGAGGCAGACTAACAGCCCACACTCGCTCTGACTGTTCCCAAGTGGCCTGCATGCCGCCCATTAATTAACAGCCCTGTTAACCTCACCTGGCAGCTTATCTCACGTGCCCTCTATACCACCCACCCCAAACACACACCTTCTCTGAGCTGGGATCTCAATCGGCATCTCAGCGATGCTCCTCCACCAAACAGACTATCTCTTCTGTTTGTCGCAAGGTGCAAAGCGTGCGGACTGATCCATGCACGCTAAATAAAAAATAAATAAATAAGCTTTTTTTTAATGCACCAGATGCCTGACCGATACATAAACCCAACGCGCTTGCGAGGCCTTGGTAGCATACTCTAGGAATATATAAAACGTGCTGCTTCTTGAACCAGTGAGCCACTGAAATGCTTGTGATATCAAAAGCTGTCTGTTTTGTTTTTTCTTCTAAAATTACTTTTTCAAAGAACATGATTCACTCAAAGAATTCCTCTACCTCCCCGCTAGCATCTTTTAGTTCCTTTGTCATTCTTCGTCTGCTTTCGAAGGGGGCGCTTCAGACATACGCAGGATGGTACAATTTGAGGAAGGGAAGTAACTGGCTGTGGGTACTTTCGTTTTCGTCCGTCATCTATGCGGACTGGCATTTTGTAGTACAAGAATCTTGGGGTGACAAAAGATGTACAATGGCGAAGTACTAACTTCGCGTTAGTGTGTGTGTACACATGAACAGGACAATACTACACACAAGTACATAATATATAGGCACACAATACACACATGCACACTCTCACTCTGTCTTCCCTCACCGCCACTCATGTACACCGCACACAGTATGATCGCTCATTGCTGCACACACACACACACACACACACACACACACACACACACACACACACACACACACACACACACACACGCCAGAGATTCTGCCGGATTTTCATAATAATTATCATGATCGTATGGTTGCACAGATATATTATATTCAGACATGTCCATAATCACTTTCATACTCTGTGTGTGTGTGTGTGTGTGTGTGTGTGTGTGTGTGTGTGTGTGTGTCTGTCTGTCTGTATGTATGTATGTATGTACACGGCATGGGTGCAATAGCCGAACGGTTTAAGCGTTGGACTTTCAATCTGAGGGTCCCGGGTTCGAATCTCGGTGACGGCGCCTGGTGGGTAACGGATGGAGATTTTTCCGATCTCCCAGGTCAATATGTGTGCAAACCTGCTAGTGCCTGAACCCCATTCGTGTGTATACGCACGCAGAAGATCAAATACGCACTTTAAAGATAATGTAATCCATGTCAGCGTTCGGTGGGTTATGGAAACAAGAACATACCCAGCATGCACACCCCCGAAAACGAAGTATGGCTGCCTACATGGTGGGGTAAAACACACACACACACACACACACACACACA
Organism: Babylonia areolata; assembly: GCF_041734735.1. Taxonomy (NCBI): domain Eukaryota; kingdom Metazoa; phylum Mollusca; class Gastropoda; order Neogastropoda; family Buccinidae; genus Babylonia; species Babylonia areolata. The sequence goes on from NC_134882.1 coordinate 42,586,226, forward strand.
CACACACACACACACACACACACACACACAACAACAACAACAACAACAACAACAACAACAACAACAAAAACCCAACAACAACAACAAAAAACAAAACAAAAAAATACACACACAACAAACACCGGTCATGCACATGACGTAAATGCACGTAAAATGTTATATGTTTGTCTGAGTGTGTATGTGTGCGTGCCTGAAATCTGATTGAATGACAAAGGAAACGAATAATGAGAGCCCAGTGGCAGCCGTCAGTCGGCTCTACCCAGGTAGGCAGCTTGTTGTGTAAATGACTCCGTCCGAGGGTAGGCACTATATAAGTATCCATATCAATGAATGAATCAATCAATCAATCAATGTATGTATGTATGTATGTATATATATCTCTCTTTCTCTCTTAACACACACACACACACACACACACACACACACACACACCGCTGAAAAAACATCAAAACCACCGACAAACCCACCACTTCTCCATGCCAGCATATAACAGCCATCATCTGGACTTGCAAAAACAAAATTTTTTCAGTTTGAACTTGTTGATGCAGTGAGACTGCGTGCCGTAAGCATTGATCCTGCTGATGTCACCGGCCAGACTGAAACTCTCTGAATATTCCTCATACTTCATCGTCCCTTCAAACACAGCGTTGCCTGGCTCCGTTTCTATCGCCAGCTGATAAATTACCACAGATTCTGATCGATCACCGAATCGAACTGTTCGATTGATGACGTCATGGAGACTCTCCTCAAAGCGAAGAACGTCGTCATTGGCGGCCATTTGTTCAGCCTGGTGGATGCTTTTCAGTTCAAGTCTGGCGCACTGGTCGAAGTCGTGCTGCAAAAATTCGTTGATTTTTCGCACAATCTCTCGCGCTGTTTTGCGAACAATGTGGCTAGACAGGGGCAGAGCTTTCCGTTTCATGCACATGCACCAGTGAGGTAAGATGTGCGCGTGCGCACAACTGCGTGATTCGGGGATTTCCCTGAACAGGCTGATGCCTCGCTGGGTGACGCTCGCCGGCCTGTCCCGGCCGTCGAAGTAGAGGATGTCTTTCAACGTTTCAAAGACGTCAAACGGTGTGGTGAGTCTGTTGGAGTTCACTTGGAGGTTCTGGTAGAGTTTGGGGTAGCGGGATTGGAACCAGCGCGGGAAGACAAAGAAGAGAAAAGGCAGTCTCTCCTCAGCTTTCCCCACGTAAGTGCTGCGCATTTCTCCGAACCGGTTCCCGTGGTCACTGTAGTAAATAAGAATGGTGTTGTTGAGGTGACCTTCCGCTCTGAACGTTTTGAGAAAGGCGAGGTGCGGGTCGTCAGCGGCGCCGGCGTCGTTGGTGTGGTCGTGGGTCAGCCTGGTGATGAAGGTGAAGCCGAAGTGAGGCTTGCGGCGGAACTGGCGGGAGAAGTCGGTGAGGTAGTTGAGGAGCATGGAGGTCTCCAGCTGGTTGGCCACACAGTGGTGGCGGTGGTTCCACACGCTGCTGTGCTTCTCCATCGCCAGCGCCAGGGCCCGGTTGTAATAGTCCGCCGGCGCCTCGTGAAAACCTTCCTTCTGGTACACGAAGATGGCGATCTTGGGGGCGTCTTCGGCGTACAGTGTCCGGTAGCCCGCCTTGGAGAAGTTGCTCCAGATGAAGGTGAAGTTGTCGAAGGAGGAGTTCACCATGGTTTCGTCCCAGGGCAGCTCCTCCACGAACTGGCCGGCCGTCATGGGCACGATGTTGACGAAGGTGTTGTCGGCCACCTTGTTGTAGCCCAGCATCTCCACCGCCTGCAGCTCGCGAAGCAGGAAGTCCCGGGTCAGCGGCATCTGTCTCATGAAGTTCAGTCTGGACACGGAGTCCACGCCCACCATCTGCACGTTGAGGATCTCCTGGGGACGGTGACGCTTCACGTGGTTCTTCAGCTTGATGTGGCAGCGCGACTCCACGTGCTCTTTGGGCAGTATGAAGGCATGGAATGTGGTGGAGATGACGCCACCGGAGCGACTGTAGCAGTAGATCCTGATGAACTCGTCCTTCATCTCGATGTCGGTGTCAAACTCTTCCCCCAGCTCACTGTAGGCAAAGGCGAAGTCGCTGTGCAGACCTTCCCTGGTGACGGCCTGATATCGGCAGTGACTGAAGTCCCCGTTCAGCATCTGCTCGATGTGAGTCCGGTTAATCCTCAGAACGGTTCCGTCCACGTAGGTCACAGGGGGTCTGAGACCACAGGTGATCTTCCCTTTCCGCCGCACGCTGTCGGCGATGGACGGGTCCATGGGGTCAAGGTCAGGGATCTTGCAGGCGGACGTGTCCACAAGAAACCCCCGCGGTGGTGGTGTCTCCTCATCATCGGGCACGGGCAGCAGTCGGGGAGGGCGGGTGAAGTAGTAGAGGAGGTGAAGGAGGCACAGAGTGGCCACCACACTGGTCAGGCTCAGGAACCCGTAGTGCAGCATCCGCTGGAACCGGGCCATAGTCCTGCAGCGTCAGTCAGCATGGAGACAGTGGCTTTCTGCAACATGGCATGGACATTGTGACGTCAGCATGGAGACAGTGGCTTTCTGCAACATGGCATGGACATTGTGACGTCAGCATGGAGACAGTGGCTTTCTGCAACATGGCATAGACATTGTGACGTCAGCATGGAGACTGTGGCTTTCTGCAACATGGCATGGACATAACCATTCCTTATAGTATGACGCTACACTGTGTGTACAGTTCAATTCAAAGTGACGCAATGCACTGAGTACAATACGGATACGGATGATTTATTCATAACATGCCATGGCCCCAAATGAAGGGGTGAATGCAATACAATACAACAACAGTAAAGATAATACAATGATATTAGAATACAGCACACATTAGGGTGCAACATGGTAAGACAATAAAAATATAAAACAATGAAAAAAAAAGACAAAGAAAGCCAAAAGGACACAGCCGCCAAGGCAGGCTAGAGCACACGCCGGCCTATACAGCACTGAGATAAAATAACATTTACATATCACGGGTCAATGGTATAGTTATAGGCCACAGTGTACAGCGTGGCAAAACATCTCTTCTGTAAAATCACAACACCAACAACACAGCACTGCACAACTCTCGATGTCAGTTATGCAGTAATGATGTCGACAAAGAAAACTTTACAATGTCAAAGTATTCATGGCAAAGAAAACAACAACGCTAGACAAAGAACAAGATCAAGCTCCCAGTCACTATATGAGAAGAGGTGACAAAGAGGACAAAGGGAAAGCAAGCCCCGGGTTCGATTCTCGTAGCATGTACCGATAATTTTACCCCCCTCCTCCCCCCCGCTCCCCCCTCCACCCCCTTCTCTATCACACACACACACACACACACACACACACACACACACACACACACACACACCACAGACTCTCTCTCTCTCTCTCTCTCTCTCTCTCGGCACACACACACAACCGTACACTACAGAAAGCCATAAATTTCATTGTCAGATTAACTGTTGCTCTCCCTCCCTCACACACACACACACACACACACACACACACACACACACACACTTCGCTTCACTCAGCGGACAAATATAAGTACTACATAAGTACAACTTCACAAAAAGTAATGCGGTAAATGACTCCGTACGTTTATGCTGGCGGTTCCCCCTCTCCTCCTCTCTGCCCTGCCCCCCGCCCCTCATCCCCCTGCCTCCCCGTGTACCTCCAAGTTGAGTTTCTGGGATATTGGCCTGTATACAAAAAGTTTCTCAGTTTCCCCCCCAACACCAGCACTTATCAGCATCCCGCACGGCGAGAACAGATAGGGTTACTCTGTCTGGCACGCGCGTGATGGCTCCGTTCTCTTCAGAACAGCGAGGTACACAGTGTTGTTGTGTCAATACACGCGCTATAGTGCTCGACACAGCATATGTTTCTCTCTCCATCTGTTGAACAGCCTTGGTGCTGAATCCAAGGGCTGCTGTTGCACTGACTCAGAGGGAATGTGTCGAAACAGAAAGAACACATTGTAAATTCCGTCTGAACAAATGTTGGAACAAAGAGAGAGTGAAGAGAAACATTCTGAAACTCGTTTTTTTTTTGTTTTGTTTGTTTGTTTGTTTTTTCATCGCTCAGAGATTAACTGGATTAAACTGACAGCTGATCCAAGTGAAAAAGAAAGCCAAGTACTTTATACAAAAGCCATTCACGTATTACATTTTGGGGCAGAGAAACAGTTGGCAAAAGAAAACCAAGAACTCACTTGAAAGGATTTGAACACGCCTAAGAACACACATACACACAGATGCGCAAAGCAGGCTGTTTCGTCAACAGATGATCCAGGCATTACATGGTAAAGAGTCAAACATGGCTGGACCTCACTCACTGAGTGTAATTTTACGGATGTGTCTCGAATCAGACAGCAAAAGACGATGACAAAACTATTCCGTTGAAACACACACACATATATATCTTATATACAAATACTTCAGTTTGTTGTTAATTCATAGATGCACGCATTCCTCACAAAACAGATCAAACAGTATAGGCGTACGCATGTTAGTATTCGTGCACGTGTAGTCTTCTGGTCAGAGAGAAGGCCTTACCTCGCACTGCATGAGAAGCGTGTAGTCTGGCAGCGTTGCCCTCGGAATGGCGAGCACAGTATGTAGGCTAAGAGGGGACGTGAAATTTGGAGCAGGGGCAGGTGAGATGGAGGAGGCGAGGAGTGTGGCTGGGAGAGCCCCCCGCCCCCTCCCCCCTGCTTGATAGGAATGAAGGAGGCGCGACGGTAGGGTAGATAAGTGGAAGGGCAGGTATAGTGAAGCCGGGTTGAAGCAGGGCCGGGGGAAATGAGGGGAAGGTAGGTTATTAGGAGGGGGCGGGAGTTTCGGAGGGAGTGGTGTAGGGGGTGAAGGAGTGGCTTTGACATCGCTCTCCTGCAGCTGAGAGCACTGCTGATTTTAATCGTCCGTAATAGCCTATAAAATATCGCCCCCCACCTCACTCTCTCTCTCTCTCTCTCGCCGCACACACACACACACACACACACACACACACACACACACACGCACGCACGCACGCACACACACACACACGCACGCGCGCGAACACACAATTTCTCAGGCACTTCCGTCAGCTCCAGTTTATTTCAATTCTTCAATTCTGACCCAGTGGTGGTGTGTCCATCGAGATCGATGATGACCATCGTTGTCATCCAGCTGGGGGATGGGGGGAGGGTGGTGGTGGGGTGGGGGGGGAGGATGCTCATGAATCTATCTGTGAGTGCGCAGATGGCTGAATAATCCAATCTGCGCACGAAATGTTCGCTGACAGTTGGGGCAGACAAAGACAGGCACATCATTGTCAGGGAGCTTGTTTGCCCGTGACTTTCTGGCCTGCCTCTTCTGAACAGCTGCAGCAGTCCTGTTGGCCTCGCACAACTTGGCGCCTTTGTGCACAGCAGCGCGCCATTTGTCACGGTCTACTGCAGATTCCTCCCAGGAGTCAGGGTTGATATCAAACGCTTTCAGAGAGACTTTCAGAGTATCTCTGAAGCGCTTCTTCTGACCTCCGTGTGATCTCTTCCCTTGTTGCAGCTCGCCATAGAAGAGCCTTTTGGGCAGCCGATGGTCCGGCATGCGTGCCACGTGTCCAGCCCAGCGAAGCTGGGACTGCATCAGGATGGTGAAGATGCTGGGAAGGGTGGCTTTTGCGAGCACCTCTGTGTCTGGGATCCTGTCTTGCCACTTGATGTTCAGTAGCTTCCTGAGGCATGTTGTGTGGAAGTGGTTCAGCTTCTTGGCATGTCGTTGGTACAAGTTTCGCAGGCGTACAGTAGTGTGGGGAGAACTACTGCTCTGTAGACCTTTAGCTTGGTCTCAAGACTAATGCCTCTTCTGTTCCAGACATTTGCATTGAGTCTACCAAAAGTTGCGCTTGCTCTTGCAATTCTGACGTTCACTTCATCGTCGATGGTCGCATTTCGTGACAGTGTGCTGCCAAGGTATGTGAACCGCTCCACCGCACTGAGTCTCTGACCGTTGACTGTGATGTTGGGCTCAACATAGGGTTTCCCTGGGGCTGGCTGATGGAGAACTTCAGTTTTCCTCGTGCTGATGGTAAGGCCGAAGTTCCTGCTGGCAGTGGCAAACTTGTCGACGCTGAGTTGCATGTCAGCTTCAGATCCAGCGTTGAGGGCACAATCATCAGCAAACAAAAAGTCTCTGATGATGTCTGTCATGACCTTCGTTTTTGCTTGAAGCCTTCTGAGGTTAAACAACTTGCCATCTGTTCGGTACTTTAGGCCGATTCCAACATCGCCCTCTCTGAAGGCATCAGTAAGCATTGCAGAGAACATGAGGCTGAACAGTGTCGGAGCCAGGACGCAGCCTTGCTTGACACCATTTGTGACAGCAAAAGGAGCAGATGTTTCGCCATTGTCCTGGACTCGAGCCTGCATGCCTTCATGGAATTGGCTGACCAAGGAAATAAATTTCCGAGGGCATCCGTACTTGGCCATGATCTTCCACAGTCCCTCTCTACTCACGGTGTCGAAGGCCTTAGTGAGGTCGACATAGGTGGAGGACAGATCAGCATTTTGCTCCTGACATTTCTCTTGCAGCTGCCTTGCAGCAAACACCATGTCGGTGGTTCCGCGCTCTTTCCGGAATCCACATTGGCTCTCAGGCAAATGACCTTGGTCAAGGTGTGCTGTGAGGCGGTTTAGTAGATCCTGGCAAGTATCTTGCCTGCGATGGATAGCAAGGAAATGCCCCGATGGTTATCACAGGCTTGCCGGTTCCCCTTTCGCTTGTACAAGTGAATGATAGATGCATCTTTGAAATCCTGGGGGATCGTCTCTTCTTTCCACATGAGTGAGTACAGCTGATGGAGCTTCTCAGTCAGCACAGTGCCTCCATCCTTGTAGACCTCTGCTGGTATGGAGTCTGAGCCAGGTGCTTTGCCACTGGATAGCAGACGGATTGCTTTCTGGGTCTCAAGAAGTGTTGGTGGATCGTCCAGTGCTTCGTTGATGGGGACTTGTGGGAAACGGTCTATGGCTTCATCATTTATGGAGGAAGGGCGATTTAAGACACTGTTAAAGTGCTCAGCCCAGCGTTCGAGAATTTTTTCCTTCTTGGTGATCATGGTATTCCCATCTGCACTGAGGAGGGGGGATGATCCCGAGGATGTGGGGCCGTAGACTTCTTTTAAGGCATCATAGAACCTCTTCATATCGTGCCTGTCAGCATATTCCTGTATCTCATCAGCTTTGTCACTCAGCCACTTATCCTGCATCTGGCGTAACTTTTGCTGAACAGTCCTGCGGATGGCATCATACGCATCCTTTTTTGATGTGGACTTTGGGTTGCTCAGGTAGGCTTGATGCAGACGGCGTTTCTCATCCAGAAGCTGCTTGATTTCATCGCAGTTTTCATCAAACCAGTCTTTGTGCTTTCTGGTCATGGGTCCCAGGGTCTCTGAAGCTGTACTATAGATCAGCTCACGCAGGGTCCTCCAGTCAGACTCCACATTCTGGTTGTCCAGAGAGGCGGATTCCAGACGATCTTCCAGCAGCTCCACAAAGGACTGTTTGATGGAGATGTTCTTCAGCTTAGCAATGTTGAGCCGTTTTGGAGCCTTCTGGCCTTGGGGGCGTCTCTTGGGCTGGATTCGAATATTCAGCTTCGAGACTACAAGGCGATGGTCTGTCCAACACTCGGCGCCGCACATGGTCTTTGTTACACGTACATCTTGCCTATCCCTTTTCCTGACGATGACATAATTGATGAGATGCCAATGCTTTGAGCGAGGGTGCATCCATGACGTCCTGTTACGGGTAGGGAGGCAGAAAACTGTGTTGGTTATCAGCAGTTCGTGTTCTGCACAGGTCTGAAGCAAAAGCAATCCATTTGGGTTGCAGTGGCCCACACCATGCTTTCCAATCACTCCATCCCAGGAGATGTAGTCAGAGCCAACTCTAGCATTGAAGTCCCTAAGAATGATGAGCTTGTCTGCTTTAGGGATAGCAGCAATGACAGAGTGAAGGTCCTCGTAGAACTTCGCCTTCACTTCATCCGGGTTGGTCATGGTTGGGGCGTAGGCACTGACAATGGTGAGATGCTTCTGGCCAGATGCCAGTGGGAGTTTCATGGTCATAAGCCTATCGTTGACTCCCTTTGGGATTCCAGCTAGCTTGCTGACAAGTGCTGTTTTTACTGCAAAACCAACGCCAGCCTCACGTCGCTCTTCGCTTCCTCGTCCACTCCAGAAGAAGGTGTAACCAGATCCCCGTTCACAGAGCTCGCCTTCGCCTGCAAGCCGAGTCTCACTCAAGGCTGCGATGTCAATGTTGTATCTGGCGAGTTCGGATGCAACTAGTGCCGTTCTCCTTTGGGGTCTGTCCGCGTTATCTCTATCCAGGAGAGTCCTTATGTTCCAAGCACCAATGGTGAGAGGAACGATCCTTGTTTTTTTCTTTTCTTTCTTTTTGTTTCGACCGCTGATGTAGGGTCCCCGCCAGCCGCGGTATGCTGGCCAGGGTGATATGGAGCAGGCAATTTTTAGGGCACCTTTTCTAGCCCCTTCCTCATGCCAGGGAGGTGAGCAGTGCATTCCTAAAGAGGGCTGCTCAGACGCTCAGACGGCTGCCGAGCTCCATCGCTGCTCCTGTCAACGAAGAACGACCCTATGGCCTGAGCCGCCTGCGTGCAGGTCTACGGCTGCGACTGCCAGTGTACCCACACCTGTCGTTTCGTCGCTCGCCTGTCGCCACAGGACTTGGGGGTGATGAAATGATGAAGGATGAAAGGTCATTAGGGATGACTGATGACTTGCGCGATGAGTTTGTTTAAAGTGAAGAGGAGTTGCGCAACGTCGACCTCACTTTCTCGTCCGGGTCCACCAATTTCCAGCCGGGCAAGACTAAGTCGAGACGACTGGAGGATGAGCACGGATGCAGTGGATGACCAAGATATCCTTTCAGTGTCTCATCTTGCTCTCTGCACTCCACAGTGCGTTGCTGTAACCGCCTTCCTCTCCGTTGAACCGATTGGTTTCTTCCGCAGATTCTGCCGGATCCAGACTTCGCATGCATGGGTAGACACATCCCGGGGGCCAAATGCGTGCGGCATGCACACAGCACGGTGGAGCTAGATGGCCGTCGGTGGCTCTCCTGAGCCGACGCCCTTTTATGGATCTCCATAAGGGTGTCTAGCCACCCGCCTCACCAGTCCCGGAAGGGAGCGGTGGGAGTGCCGGTTTAGTCGCCGGCAACCCGACCCTGAACAGGTTGTACTGGATTACAGGTTACCAGTAGCAGATATCACCATTGTTGTCTTATTTATTTATTTATTTATTTTTTATTATTATCATTTTATTAGTATTACTATTATTATTACTACTACCTTTTTCTATATTATAATTATTATTTATTTATTTATTTATTTATTTATGTAAGCTTATCTATTATTTATTCCCCCCCCCCCCCTTTTTTTTTTTTTTTTTTTCTCAAGGCCTGACTAAGCGCGTTGGGTTACGCTGCTGGTCAGGCATCTGCTTGGCAGATGTGGTGTAGCGTATATGGTTTGTCCGAGCGCAGTGACGCCTCCTTGAGCAACTGAAACTGAAAACTGAAACAGATCTAATGACCTGACCTGACCTGACCAGTATAGATGTAACTAATACATGTGTTTTGTTTAGTATTAGACTTTAGCTAATCTCTTCTTCAGTGGTGTCTGTCTATGATACTGAAAAGTAGATAGATAGATAGATAGATAGATAGATAAGCATCCCGAAACCTCCCCAACAAGTTCAAAACACAGATCGAATATTACTGCATGGACTCAGAGATTACTGACATCATGGGCCGGTGTTAAAGTCAAGTAATTATGCACTGATGTAATGTGATGTATACTGTGATATATTATATCAGTATCAAATGGACTCAGTTAAGGACTCCACATCATGGGTGTAAACGTCTTAATCAGTCCTAGCACGTTATAAATGACTTCTGAAATGACCCAAGGACTCCCGACTGAGCTGAAATTCTTTGTTGCGCTCTTTCTTCTTCTTCTTCTTCTCAGTTCTTCTATTTCAAGTTTTTTTCTGCTCTCTCTCTTCTCTCTCTCTCTCTCTCTCTCTCTCTCCACTGACGGCCCATCCGCCTCCAGCATCATTCCAACAAGTTTTCTTTCTGTCACAGTGAGTCTTTTGCCGGACTGGACAACCCTTATCATTTTCGAGTCTTTTTCTTCTCGGCGGTGTTTCTCAGTCTTTGATCATCCTGTCTGTCGGTCAGCCACGGTCTCTTTTGCAGAAGCTTTTTCATTTCTTTGACTTTGGTCTCTCTCCTTTTAATTGTTACTGCCGTGTCCGACTCTGTTCTAATAAAGTCAGCAGGAAACACACTCGGTTTCCGGCCCGGATTTCTTCTCAGTCAACTATTCTTGCGGTCTTGGGTAAATCCCTCTTTCCTTTTTTCTACTTCTTCTTCTCAGTTTGTGTGTGTGTGTGTGTGCGGGGGGGGGGGGGGGGGGGGGGGTTGCGGTGTGTGTGTGTGTGAGGTGTGTGTGTGTGTGTGTGTGTCGGGGATGGGGGTGTGTGCGGGGGGGGGGGGGGTTGCGGTGTGTGTGTGTGTGAGGTGTGTGTGTGTGTGTGTGTGTGTGTCGGGGATGGGGGTGGGGGTTCCGGGGGTGGTACGTCTTCACCACTGACTAGCACTTCAGTGTCTGACAAATCTTAACTTGATTGTTCAGCGGCCTTATGTTGACCCCGTTCAGTCATAGCAGTGCCCCCGGATCATTTGCAACTCTCGTGCCTTCTGTATCAGTCCTGGATCGTAAAATTATCATTATTATTATGTTATTCTTTTTATGACGACTATGATGATGATGGTGATTACTATTCTGTCAAGGTTACAAGGACAAAGTGCATTTTCATACCGGCCGATCCGGTTACCTCAGCAGAACAAGTCAGTTGACTTTCATCAGCACCAAATTCTTCATCTGAGCTCAGCCGTTTAACAAGATTCAGTTCAGTTCAAATTTGGCCTCATTTGTTATTTTCTATTTATTTACACACACACACACACACATATCATTCTATTTTACTTCATTTCTTATTATTTTCCCTCAAGACCTGACGAAGCGCTTTGGATTACGCTGCTGGTCAGCCAACTGCTTGGCAGATGTGGTGTGGCGTATATGGAATGGGGTCAGCCCAATACTCCCCCGTGTCGATACTCCCCCGCGTCAATACTCCCCCAGGTCGATACTCCCCCGTGTCGATAGTCCCTGTCACAAAGATCCAAAAACAGTCAAATACAGATGTATTACATATGGAGTTATCTAAACGCAGCGATGCCTCCGTGAAACGGAAACTCAAAAGTGAGATGAAAACTGAATACTGAACTGGTAACAAAAACGCATGCGACGGCATAAAATTGTTATGCTGGATGTGGAACATATTTCCTGGCAACCTCCGACTATCTGACTCCCTCGCCCTCCTTCGAATTTGACTGAGTGATGATAACTCTGTTGTGTGTGAAATACGCTTCAGGGATTTATTTGGATTTGTTCTCCTTTCTGTTGTCAGAGGTGTGTAAGAAAACCTCATTCTCTCTCGGCCTTTCCCGTCAAACCTCGACAGTATTCGTAACATCCGGTCAAACAACAACTATGGCCGACGTCTGTTGATTGTGTGAATGACCACTACGAGGAGCATTGTGATATAAATATTCTTGTTTTCTGTGGGTATATAATTTGCCTTTCCCTTATATTAAGAATCTAATCGGTCTATATTTTGTTTTTACCATTTTATCCGTACTTGTAGCCTGTGCAGAATGCGTTTTTCTCACTAAAATGACTGCATGAGTACAGTTTGAGACTTCGACTGTTAAACATGTTCGTGTTGACAGTGAATCGTTGGGTTCCATCAAAACATCAGTTATTATTCCCCTTTCCATTGTTTTCAGAAGTCATTGTTAAGAACGAACTGCTATCGACGTTTTAAGCATCCCAACAGGACCACGATCAGGATCAATTGATACACATGTTACAGTGGCCAGTTGTTATCATCGAAACGAACTTTGCAGAGCGCACGTACATTCTAGGAATAATAATAGGATAGTGGAAGTAGTCGGAAAAAAAAAAGCTGGTGAAGGGAGGCAGCTGCGTACAGAAACTTCAGTGGTACCTGTGGCTGTAGTCAAAGTCAAACTTCACAGTGATAACTTTTTCATTTCTTTGTTTCATGACTTACCTGTGATTGCAGTGTCATGTAAGATAATGACATGCATTGTGATGACCCTATGTCGGTTGTTCATGTCTCTGTGCATGTACATACATGCATGGATGTTTGTGTGTGTGTCAAGGTATGGGTTAAACTAATGAATCGTGGGCAATGTTCACAATTCCTCACGAGACAGAATGAGTAGTGTTCACAACAAGACATGGACGTTCACTCTGTCAGTCACACAGAGAAGAGGGGAAGAAATGTGGATATTGACGAATTGTGTGTGCTAAGTGAACTTCAGCAAGGATACACGCTTCAAACATAATTTAGGTGCTAGGTGAGCAGTTAAGGTTTTGCTTCTTGCATTTGGATGGGTTCATAATTGATATAATTAGTGCACAAGCTTTTATATTTTTAAGTCATGTCTTTCATGCTGTTGCAGTTCATCTGTGTTTTCCATTTGCTTTCATGAGTGATGCAATAAATCGACAGCTAACATGGTATTCTGTCAGACAGTCTGCCTCAGATTCATGATCTGACTTTTTATTGTGCTATACAAAAAACAAACAAACAAAAACACACACATAAATTCATGTGACTGATGAGAAATCGTGACATTTTATTTTTCGACAGTATGGACAATCATGGCCAGAAGACAGATTGAGGTTTCAAGTTCGTTTTCGGCTTTGCAGCTGGAACGGGACAGAATATCTGTACGAAAGGAATTTATCAAGGGTAAAAAGAAAGTAAGCACAGTGAAAGTTTGATTTTAAACGTATTTAAATGTCATGATGTGGTAATGAGAAGTTAGTTTAAATATATATACTTGCTCTGTTGTATTAAGCATTATGCTATTATATATATATATATATATATATATATATATATATACACACATACATGATAATGTGCAGTTTTAATGCTTTTGTCATTAGTACAGTCTTAGAATTGATGTAGGATAGCTGTTTCACTTTCAGTGTTTGCGACTGAGGGATACATCAGTCTTTGCCATGCATGTCTTAGACCCACATTAGATAATCTAACAGATGAGTGGAATTATTCAAAAAGGGGAGAGAATGATGGAGTTACTTTAAAATTTTTGTTCACTGTTCCATTGGAGACGAAGAGTAAGAGTGTGTATTTAGGGGGGATAATTTTCTGTTTTTCCATTTTCATACAAAATTTCTTTATCGTTTGTATGTCATACATCACGTGTGTGTTGTTTCTAAGGAAATTTTTAAAAATGTCCATAAGTAAGAGATGTACTATCATTGATAATACAGAAACAGTCAGTCTGTAGTGTTTGCTGTATTATACTGGAAAAAGGTTTTATTTTGATTTGGTTGTAGAGAATAGTACTTAATTTAGTTAATACATAGATAAGTTTGATTTTTTGATGAATAGTTAACAATAGACTGCAACAGATTACAAAAAGGAGCAACATAGATATTTATGCAAGAATATGATGGCATTGTAAATGCACCTTCCTTGTCCTAATCCCATTTTTCTGTCAGAATTTTACTCTGATGGTCAAGTTATTTCATCATAGTTATCAAAATAAGTCCTGTATCTCTATTTTTGATTTGTAGTTAATCTCTTCATACAGATAAGAAAAATAAAACACAAATATGACAGTCCTGGCAGGCTGCTGCCAGTAAAAAACATCCAAACAAGTAAAATGGCAAACCCCAATCTGTCAACCCTTTGGCACAGTCTCATATGTATGATTATACTGAAGAACATTTGAAAAAAATCAAGTCGCATTATTGACACAACATCATGAACATGAACATTGTTTGGTGATCTTATCTTCATCATATGAAAATCAACATGTACAATAGATTGGTTGCATTTGCAGTTTCTGTTATTTGACCTAAATTCAACAAAATGTGTAGGGCAATATATCCACAGTTTTTCCCCTCAAGGAGTGGAGGGAAAGAAATTGGATATTGCTATATGTATTTGGTCACAAAGCTTGTGATATTATGATTATTATGCTGTGTACAAATATTCAGAATATATTCTAACATTGATACAATATCAGAAATTCTTTTCAACTTTCAAGTCATATTAGGATGTAAAGCCAACAAACAGATGTGGGAAAAAAATTGTGTGAAGACAAACAACAAAAGATGAATATATATATTTATATGTATATTTTTTAAATTTAATATTTTACTTTTTTTTTCATTCTTATTAATCTTTAAGTTAAAAAAAAAATGCAATGTAAATATTCTAATTATAGTATAATTGGCTGTCAATGTCAGTACTCTGTGACCAGGAACTTTACCACCCAGCACTGATGTTGTGTGCAGGTTGGAGCACTCAATCAGGGTGCAGAGAACACCAACAGCTCCTGTGTCCACAGCCTCCCAACCAGCAGAAAGCAGATGGACCATGCAGACAAGAACTCTGTTTCCTCTCGAACCAGAGCAAAGATCAGAGAGAGATTACAGTCAGAGACTGGGTATGACTAACTTTTTAACCCCTCTTCCCCCCCCCCCCCCCCATTAAAATACCCTAATAATGATGCTTACTAAGAATATTGTACTATTTGTTGGAGGCATTTTTTTATCCACATGCATAAAAAAAAGGATGAAGTGATTGATTCGTTCACTGAGATGGCCTGCGTTTTGAAAACAGTATTATTTGGTGTATTACTTTATTCAATTTATTTACTTTACAATGTTTTCTTTCCTGCACTGAAAATATATTTGGACTTTTTGCAGTGTTGGTTGATATAATCTGCTGCTCTCATTCTGTTTGTGTGTGTCTCTCTCTCCATCTCTCTCTTTTTGAGTCTTTTCTTATCCATTACTTTATTTATATATTATGTGTGCATTTCTCTCTGTCTGTCTCTTTCTCTCCCTTTCCCCCCTGTCTTTATCCCCATTGTCTTCTTTGCTGTCTCTCTCTCTCTCTCTCTCTCTCTCTCTCTCTCTCTCTCTCTCTCTCTCTCTCTCTCTCTCTTTCCCTCCTGCCATCCCACCTTCCTTTATTTTCAGTTACAATGAGTTCTGTCCTTCCCCAACTCTGGAACTGGCAGAAGATTATGATGAATAAATGATTGAATAATAAATGAATAAATAAAGGCATCTGTGAAAACATGCTTTTTTAGCTCTGAGATATGTATAACTGTCACATACACTGATGTCTGACGTTGAATGTAATACCTGTGTTTGCCGCAGCTTGCCTTATTTGTTTTGTTTGTTTATGGTTTGTTTGCCTCCTTTTTTTTCCTCAAAACTATTTGGATAATCTCTGAAGACAGACTGAGAGAGGGAGAGGGAAAGATACTGAATGTTCATTTTTTTTTCTTGTTTCATTCAAGCACTATTAGACGTGGAAGAAGACGTGGAAGAAGACGAAGGTGCAATGTGAAACAAGAGGAAAAGGCAAGCATTGACTCAGAAAGTTCCCCTCAGAACTTGTACCCAACCCCAAGCAGCAGTGCTCAGGCAGTCCCTTTGACCCGCTCATCCTCAGGCCGACGCATCCGCGCTTCCATAGGACTATGCCAGAAAGCATCCGCAGCCGTCAGCAGCACTTCCTCACACAGCAACAGAAACCCTGATGGTGAACATGTCAAGGTAAACGCTGTGAATGGAAATGGTAATGCAGACAGTGACAGAGCGGATAACGAAGAAGAGGAGGAGACGGACAACTGTGGGGAGGATGATGTGAGAAGGGATAGGGGAAGTGGTGAGGAGGGTGGTGAAAGTGACGATGACGAGGAGGCCGATGTGGCTGACGGTGTGCGTGTGGAGAGCAGGGAGGACTGGAGCAGAGAGGGGGGGCGCGGCCTGCAGGAGGAGAAGTGTAGCTGTCTGTCCAGCTGGTCCTGTGGGCGCTACCTTGCTTCCCCGAGACTCTGGCCGGTCTCCTCACCACACACCCTCAAGGTCACTGTCTAAGTGTCTTTCCGTTTCAAGGGGTTTTCCACATGTCTGTGTGTGTTTGAAGGTGTAATGTGTTGTGTTATTTTAATATGTAATTAGCATCAGGATTTCAGTGACAAAAATCAGATTGTCTGTTCTGTGCTAATATTTGCTTGGCAAACATTGTGAGTGCATTTGGTTTTTATTTGGTCAGTCGTGTCAGGCTACAATCTTCAGAACAGCAGAGGAGGCAGCTGCTGTCCGGACTATCTTAGAATTTGATTATAGTGGAGAGTGTCTCACCCAAGTTACATTCCCACTCTCACAGCCAAGAGGGTGTTAGGACTCAGTGTTGGGATGGTTCCCAAAGGCCAACTAGCCCCCAAGGCTGCAGCATTAAGAGCCAGTGCAGTCTTGCCTCCGAGCTTGATTGTCATAGTCCTTCACTGAGTCACCGAAGACGAAGCTGTAAATGACTTTCCATTGCAGTGGAGAAACGCTGATCATACAGCTCTCACTTTGTTGTCCCTACTGTAAGCTTATGTTATTTGTACCAGTCATGTAACAGGACTATATTAGTATATAAAAAGTGTGATTGAGTTATTTTTGAACTGCCACGTATTCCAGAAGTACTAATGTAGATTCATGTGTCAGACTGCATTTTAATTTTTGGTGGACTTCATAACTTCTTGGTAGTTGTATTTCGTTTACAGCTTTAGTTTGATTCCGCTTGTTGGCTTTGCTGAGGTTCATGCCAAAAGTGGTGTCTAGTTTGAGAATAACTAAAATATCAAATGTCAGATTGTATAGGAGCTTAGTTGATTAAACACTCTAAATTTTCCAGCTTTGCATCTTAGCAAAATGACAGCTGCTTTTAATTAGTTTTAAGTTCATCATATAAATTGTTGAGAACTAAATACCAGTCACTGCTTTGGTGATTTTTTTCTTTCAAATTCATTGACATAAACTAGCATGATTACAACAACAGTAACACTAACAGTGACAGCAGCATGATATGCAAAGCTGGACTGACAGAAAATTCCAACCAGCAGTGTTTAAGAATGGTTTCTGTTCTCCATCAGACTTGCTACAAACGAAGTTCATTGGACATAGATGAGGAGGATGTTTCCTTTCGAAAGAAATGGCGGTCTGGTGCTACCTACAGCAAGTAAGATGTCTTTCATTCTTTGTACAAAAATCTGATAAATGTTTAAAGGAAATGGTTGTTAGGTAGTGTATGTTTTTATTTTATTTTTTATTTCCCTCCCCAGTCTTGTGTTGCTTGTTGGTGGGGTTTTTTTTTTTGTTTTTGTTTTTTGCTGCTCCTTTGTTTGTGCTCTTTCAGTGGCATTGCTCTGATGCCACCCCATTCTTTTTTTTTTCTCCTTTTCTCAATGCCATTTCTCTTTTACACAAGTGATGAATTGACAAAAAAACAACAACACCCACCCACCCCCCACCCCACCCCCAGAAAAACCGAAAAAAACCCACACAAAGAAACAAAAAAACAACAACCACATACACACAAACAAACAGAAGCATCAAAATTTAGATACACAAATTTAGACAGACATATATATGTTGTTTTTTTTTTTGGGGGGGGGGGAGGAGGTAATGAATGGACAAAAGAAAATAGTCATCACCATCCGTAGCCTCTCCATCATCATCGCCAAAACAAAGCAAGCAGAATCAAATAAACAAATGACTGGTGAATCTATCACAGTATCAGTATGACCTTTAACCCATACAGACAACTGTCAGGATATTAAATGTTTGGTTTTTTTTTGGTTTTTTTTTGTCAGTATCAGTAGCTCAAGGAGGCGTCACTGTGTTTGGTCAAATCCATATACGCTACACCACATCTGCCAAGCAGATGCCTAACCAGCAGTGTAACCCAACGCCGGTAATAAATGTGATAATTAAATTCAAAGAAGTATGTTGGACTAAAGTAGCATATCCCCATACACAGATTCAGCCATCTTGGCATGTTTGCAGTCCCAGTGCTAGCAGTCCACAAAGAGCTATGGATGTTTGGTCGCTGTGGGACACTGGAGCATGCGAAATGAGAGCTTTTAGATTTGAACTGTAAATGTACTATCTGGGCCAAACAGGCTCTCATTTCTGCATTTTTTGGAGACTGGAAATTGCAATCATATTACAAGGGAAGTAACTCTACATTCTTCAAATTGAAACAAAGCAGAGTTGGAAAAAGGTTTCAAACCGAATCTGTATACAGTTCTAAGTGGGCAGATAGCATATTTGACCAGTTATCAAAGCAGTAACAGGGTTTCTCTAAGTTTCTCAAAGAAAGAAGTAAAAGTGAGCTTGTACTGTGAAAGGGAAAAGGTTTGATTACTTGATTACACTTGGTAGAAAAATGAAGTTGAAAAGGTTGTCAGGATAAAATTGCTGTAACTCCAAAAATCAACAGATTTATGTAACGCCAAGAGAGAGTTTCCAACACTTTCAAGGCCCAGTTTCCCCAAGACAGGATTGCATGAATAAGGCCCTTTTCAATCGTTTTGACTCCAGGAACAGCCACAGTTCATAATCTGATTAGCAGGATTTTTTTTCTTCTTCTTCTTTGTGTGTGTGTGTGTGTGTGTGATTTGTACAAAACATTGTTATGCCAGGAGTTTATGAATGTCCACATTGCATAATCATTTCAGCAATATTACCGGTACACCTCATTGAGGCGAGATACAAAAAATAAACTTAATTGTGTGTGAACTCATATAAATTTGTCTTTTGGTTTGAATACATGTAACGTTAAACTTATAAATGCAATCACTTTTAGAACATGACCATTCATTAAAATATGCTTCACAATTTGATTGATAGAATAGATTAGGTAAGAAAACCACATGACATTCAGACTGAAATCAAAGAAAAACGAATATTTCATTTCCTTCATAGCAAAAACACTTGCACTTGTCATGAAGTAAAATGATTTGAGTATTTGTAGAAATGTGTGTATTTGTGTGTGACATGGTTAATGGTGTGGGTGAAGGCAGGAGATAGCGACAACATCAGGAACTGACGGTGGGGCCAGCAGTCTGTCATCAGTGAATGGAGCAGCAGAGCTTCAGGATCCCCCCAGACTTCAACAGTGGCTGGACACTTTCAAGGTAAGGTGGAGATTGTGACTGAAGACAGTTTCAGTTAAGTTTCAAAGAGGTGTCAGAACGCGTGGACAGATCCATATGTATGCTACACCACATCTGCTGGAAATAAGAAAGAAATAAAAACAGATCACGTGTTCAAACAAGGCCATACATATTAACTCCCTGACTACAGCTGACAGGTCTACTTGTCAGTGAATGACAGTCACCACACTGAGGCAAAACAGCTTACTTTACAGGTCAGGATGTCAGTGAACGAAAGTCACCTCACTGAGGTAAAACAGCTTTCAGGTCAGGATGTCAGTGAACAACAGTCACCACACTGAGGTAAAACAGCTTTCAGGTCAGGATGTCAGTGAACGACAGTCACCACACTGAGGTAAAACAGCTTTCAGGTCAGGATGTCAGTGAACGACAGTCACCTCACTGAGGTAAAACAGCTTACAGGTCAATATGTCAGCTATTGCTCCCTATCTGGACTTCTTGCTCCTAGAATTACAATATTATTTGCATTACTTTTCATCAGCAAAGTTATACAGTAAAGTGGCACAATACAGTTCAAGTTATAGAGAAAAACCCACAAAAACCCCGTAAAAACAAACAAAACAAACAAGCAAACAAACAAGAAAAGAGGAAAAGTGGTTCCCAGTTGGCTGATGGAATGAGGAAAATCTGAGTGAAATGCCTTTCCTTAGCACCATGCAGAATTGGGGCCACCACTGAGTAACAGTACATTTTGGGCTGAAACATCAGTTTTTCAGGTGCAGTTGTCAAACTGTTCATGATGCTTGGGTGCCTGAAACAGCCATTTCTGTATTTTAAAAAAATGCTATTGGCAGATCAGTTGCTGCCAACTTGATTTGAACTATATCTTGACTTTTTTCTTTAACATTTTACACATGGGAATGGTTGTTTCAGAGATTTTTACTTGTTATTAAAATGAGGTTTTTTTTGGTTATATTTTACTCGTGTGATGTGTTTTGAGCATTATTGTACTTTATGTTTAAATACAGTTTGAATAGAAATTGCCTATTATTATTTTTTTTTTTTTTTTTTTTTTATTAATTATTATTATTATCTTTATCATGATTATTATTATCATTGTTATTTTATTATTGTTATTTATGATGATGATGATGAAGAAGAAGAAGATGGTGTGCCAGTTGTGGAGCAATGCGGAGAAAGCGATGGCGCTGGACGACCTGATCTCTCACTGTGAGCTGCCCGAGGTGCGCCACATGAGGGACCTGCTGGAGCCGCATTTCCAGCGGGACTTCATCTCTCTCCTGCCCAAGGAGGTGAGGGCTCACTTCATTGACTCTGTTGAAAGAGGGGAGAGCGCTTGCCTGGTGGATCGTTGCTTGGGGTTTTTTCTCACTCTTTGTGTGTGTGCATGTGCATGTGTGTGTGTGTGTGTATGGAGATTGTAATACTGCAGTGCAGAATGTGTTGTCGTTTGTATGACAGAGGTGGATGAGAATGTGTGTGTGTGTGTGTGTGAGCTGTGAGTGATGTTGTTGCTTTGTTTTCTTTAAAATGGCGTGTTCAGCATGTTTGTATCGTTGATGTTAAAAGAAAAAGTATTCTTGTACCTTATTCATGCTATATTGTTAGTCTTTGACCTCCAGGGTTAGTGCTATATCAGTGTACTTTATTGTTATTGTTCTTGTCACCATTATTGTTATAATTATTATTGTATTGCTCTCTCTGCCCTATCTCTCTGCTTTAAATTTAACCAAATTAATAATTTTGAGCTCAGTGTTTTGAACTTTGTCAAGGCTGAAGAGCTGATTGCTTGCTCTTGTTTTCTTGCAAATATACATTGTAATTTCTTATTTTCTATGATATTCTATTTCAACACCAGATTCAGTTGTACTTAAACCTGTTTCATTGCATATTTTTCCTGCATTCTCCTTGTAATTGTGGATCAGTTGTCACTCTGGCAGTCTTACTGAACAGACTTTACTGTTATAAAAAAAACAACAAAAAACCAGCAACAGCCTTATAATTATTTCAGTATCATTGGAAATAGACATGCATGCATGTTGGTCTGTGGGTGTTATTTGGCCCAGTGTTGAGTGATGGCCTGATGGATAATGTGGTGCCCAGCCAGAAGGATAGGTGCTAAGTCCACGTCAAACATGAACTGACTTATTTAACCCCTTGACAGATTACTATGCTTTCTGTCTGTGGTGTGGACAGTTCTTGTCTTGCCTTCTGATGCCTTCATTTAAGGATCTCACTCAGCTGACCCCAAAAAGCCTTGATGAATTCTATGGTAAATCCATCTGTGCCTGGACTCTTATTGCTTTTCATTTTTTCAGAGCTACGCCTGCTTCCTCGTAAGATATTTCACCCTCTAAATAATGACTTTCTTTTCGGGTGAACTTTGGCAGATCATTAAGTTAACTTATTCTGATATTTCACAATATTATACATCCCTGTTCCCTCATAAATTTTCATGGAATGTTTTTACCTCATTTACAATGTTATCTGTTTCATTTATTTCTGTGCCATTTCTCATTTAGTTTGCTCATGTGTTTACTGATGAAGTTTCTTTTTTCAAGCCCACCAAAGAAATTATTTAGTTTTTCCCCTTCTGATACCCACTGAGCCATCGATTGTTACAAAACCCCTTCCATTTTCTGTGCTCTAATGGAAACGGGAAAGTCTGTATCAGTAATTAATTCTCTCATTTTCTTCTTCTGTGAGGACATTTTTATCCTCTAATCTCTCAATATGCAGCTCTAACTGCTTTTCTGATTCACAATTATGCGCTTTTTTGCTGTTGCAAATTATATAGTCTTACCATTAATTTTCATTAAGGTTACGTCTAGGAAAAGTTGGTCTGATATTGTAAGTTGAATGTCAGCTTTATTTACATTGGACAGTTGTTCTCTATTATATGGTGTAGCAGTGTATTCTTCTATGGCTTCTTTTATGACACTACTAACTTCATCCAGATATGTCTTATCTTTTAAAAGGGAACAATTAAAGTTCCACAAAGAATGGCGTTTCTTGTCTTTTTCAACAGTCAAAGTCAGTGTTATTGTTGAGTGGTCTGCTCTGTAACGTGGCTTTTATGTCTGTGTCAGTAACCAAATTAGACAAATTCTCAGAAATCAGGAAGAAGTCTAGTCTGTTGTACTGGGGTACTTTCTTCTCTTTGTGTATTTTCTTTGGATTAACCTGTCTCGACATGTCCACTAAGTCTAGCTCAGTCTCTAATTGCCACAACTTACTCTTTGGTCTTAACGTTGTTAATTAATAAAAAATGTTTATCTCTGTCTTCTGCTTCTTCAGCTGCAATTCTCACATTCACTCATATGTACATGAGTGGGCTTTTATGTGTATGACCGTTTTTACCCTGCCGCGTAGGCAGCCATACTCCATTTTCGGCAGTAAAAATGTTTATAATTATAGTGATCTAAATTGAAGTCTAGTGTTGACATACTTTATATACATGTGTGTGTGTATGTGTGTGTGTGTGTGTGTGTATGTGTGTCAGTTGGCGATGCACGTGCTGTCCTTCCTGAAGCCCAAGGACCTGCTGAAGGCGGCCCAGACCTGCCGCTACTGGCAGGTGCTGTGCGAGGACAACCTGCTGTGGCGGGAGAAGTGCATGGAGGAGGGCATCGACTACATGTTGGTCTTCGGCTCCTCCCGTGGCAGCCGCAGGCACCGCCACTTCAAGGACTACAAGGGCCTGTACCTGCGGCAGTCTGGGATCGAGAGCAGGTGGAGGAGCGGCAAGATAGAGCCTGCCATGGTATGAAAATGTTGGGCCAATCTGGTTTTTTGTTTGTCCTTTTTTTTTTTTTTTTTTAAATTTTGTAAGAAAGTACAATTTCATTTTTAGCCTTTTTTATGGCAAGATAGAGTCAGCGATGGTTTGCAAATGCTGGACCAGTGGGGGGGTGTTTTGGGGGGAAAGAAAGTAAAATTGCATTTTCAGCCTTTTCACAGCAAGACACACTGGACCAGTTTGTTTGTTTGTTTGTTTTGGAAAGAAAGTAAGATTGAATTTTCAGCCTCTTCTTGGCAAGATAGAACCAGCAATGGTATGAAAATGGTGGAACCGTTCTTGTTTTTATGTTATTTTTTTTCCTCCTTTTTTAAAAATAAAGTAAAATAATTGAATTTTCAGCCTTTTCCATGGGAAGATAGGACCAACAATGGTATGAAAATGCTGGTTTATTTGTTTTGTTTTTTTTTGTTTTTTTTAAAATAAAGTAAATTAATGGAATTTTCAGCCCTTTCATGGTAAGATAGGACCAGCGATGGTATGTATGGTGCATCAGTTTCTTTTGAAAGAAAGTATAATTGGATTTTCAGCCTATTCACCAGTTTTTCATATTCACCCATGTGGTACAGCTCGTTGCCAGATCAGGCTATGTTGTCAGTGTGTATTGTTGTGTATGTTTATTCACTGAAGTACTGAACTTGCTGGTGCATGTGCTTCAAGCAAAAAAAAAAAAAAAGAAAAGAAAAAAGAAAGAATGAAATACATTTTTTGTACTGCTGTTCTTATGCTTTTGTGTGTGTTTGAAGTAAAACATTGTTAAAAATCCATTTTTGTTATCATTGTTGTGGTGGTTGTTACAGATCATGAAGTCCCACGACGACCACGTGATCACCTGTCTGGAGTTCTGTGGTCAGCGCATCGTCAGCGGTTCTGATGACAACACGCTCAAGGTCTGGTCCGCTGTCTCTGGCAAGGTCAGTCCTGTAGAGAAAAAAGGGTTAAAGCTCCCATAGCTTTTTACGGCCTTCAGGTCCATCATCCACTGTGTCTGGGGCTCGGCATAGGAAGGCAGGGCCCAGTCCCCTCATACCATCATTTTGACCACCTTCCACAACTGAAATCAGATACCCATTGACACCTGGGTGGAGTGATGAAAATCAGAGTCAAATTCCATTCTCCAAATACACAAGGCCACACCAAAACGAGGCCTCAAACCCTGCTACTGGTGAACACTGGATCAGAAGTCCAGTGTCTGACATATTCTGCCACAGTGACCCCCTGTTGTCCGACTTACAACAATTCTCTTTTTTTTTGGATTTTTTCTTCGCAGATATTTTTTATTCATTTTGTTTTGTACAATATTCAAAACTGTTACAGATACAATGCATGATTTAAGGAAAAGGAAAAAAGAAGAAAAAGGGCAAGGATATACATAGGCTACATGCTCCACAAAAGTATTTTTTGTTGTTTTTTGGGTCACTGCCCAAAGTATACACTTCATCTCTATCTTTGAAATTATCATGATCTTTAAAGCTCACATCGAATTAAATCACTGTGATTCATCATTATCATTATGGCAGTTACCTCCTTCGTTATTAGCATCGTTGATCTTTTCCATCTTTACATATAGGATTTTTGTTGGTCGCTGTTGCTGAGGATTGCCTCCAACAGGCTGAAAAGGAAATCTAGATATGTCAATGTTGCTGTGTAGAACGTTTCTTTATTGCTGAAAAGCACTTAAAGTGTATGTCTTCTGACATTCATTTGTTTATATCAGCCATCTACCCTAGAAAGAGAGGAAAGGCCTCTTTCTAGTGTCTGTATGTCAGAGAAATAAAAAAAAAAATTTCCATGTGCGTTGCAGTAATTCATTAGAAGCAGCGCTATTGTTTTACATTTTAAGCCATTTACTCCTGACCATGGTTTAAGACTCGGTTCAGAGGTAATTTCCTATCCAAGCTCCCAGATGAAGGCCCCAAGCAAAACTATTGTGTACAGTGTGTTTGTGTGTTGCATATGTATAATACAAGTTTACATGTGTATGTATCATATTTTTGTGTGTGTGTATCATGTGTGTGTTTGTGTGTGAGAAACTCAGATTGTTTGTGTATGGAACTGCATGATAGAGGAGGAAAACAATGGTAATTCTTCTCATGATTATCTTATCCTGCCAACGTTGATCAATGATAATTCTAGTCTTCATTTATTTTTCCTTCAATTAAAGTTCTATTCTTGAGCATTATTAAAATTTTTGTGATTTTGTTGTTTTTTGTGAGGGTGTGGATTTTAACAAATGGTTGGTGGGAGTCAAAGGGTATGGTTGAAGGGTTTCAATGTGCTGCACATGTCCCCAGTGTCTGCGGACATTGACTGGCCACACGGGAGGAGTGTGGGCGACCCAGATGTCAGGGAGCATGGTGATCAGTGGCTCCACGGACAGGACTCTGAGGATCTGGAACACAGAGACTGGGGTGTGCAAGCACACGCTGCATGGTCACACCTCCACTGTGAGGTGTATGTCACTGTTTGGGAAAAAGTGAGTAGTGGTGGTGGGGTGTGTGTGTGTGTTGTGTGTATGGGGTATGTATTGTGTTTACCAAAGTGAGTGCTGGTGTGTGTATGTGTGTGTGTGTTGTTGATTTTCTTAGTTTTTTATGGTATGTCTGTGTAGGTGTTTGATGATCCTCAGATGTACCAAGAATCAACCACATTGCTATGGATGTGGGTTGGATCTGCATCAGATGCAGGAGTTTTTTTGGGTTTTTTTGCCCATGGCCAGTACCAACCCATAGTTGAATATGTTATGGACTCAAATGGGAAGACTGGGTCCACACAGTCAATTGTCATCCACTTCACGGATGTGTCTGTGAAGTTGCTCAAATTTCCTGACCACAACTGCAGGTGTCTGTTAGTCTGTATATGCCGAGATATATTATGAGTATACAGCCTTGTCAAGTCATCCCAAACCTAAATGGACCCCAGTAGCAGCATCTTCATTGCCATCATCATCATTTTATCATCATCAAAATATAGAAAAGAAAAAAAACAAACAAGATGTCACAAGTATTTGTTGGCACCAAAAGAAAATAAAAGAATACCTACTTCTTCACAGAGTAGAGAGTCGTTCTCTTTGACTTTGTTGTCGTCTTCTACCCTGGGACCCTGTGTGTGTGTATGTGTGTACCTGGGTCAGTCTGACTTTCACACAGTATGGAAAGGTATTGGAAAAATATCTAGGCCAACTTTTTGCCCTGTATACATCCAGCCTGGAAACTTGGGAGACAGTAAACCTCCCTCTTCCAGTAATCTTTGTTTAGGTGGGGTTTTTTTGGTTTTTTTGGTTTTTTTTTTTGGGGGGGGGGTTCCCCACAATATCATTTTTCATATTCTTTGTACTCACTGTCACATTAAAAAAAAACAAAAAAAAAAAAACATGGTGATGCTGCACTGTGGAAACATGGTATTCCTGAGGAGAACAGCCTGAATTTCACACAGAAGAATCTGTTGTAATAAAAATGAATACAGTACAATACTGTATGGTCATGGTGCATTTCAGGGTTGTGAGCGGGTCAAGGGTCACTTGGATGATTTGACCTTTGGTCTTCATGGCATGTCTGAGGTTTGTGAGTGGGCGGAAGGTCACTACAGTGATTTGACCTTCTCTGTCATGTGGTGTTACAGGGTTGTGAGTGGGTCGAGGGTCACTACAATGATTTGACCTTCTCAGATTGCAGTGTCACTGGGTTGTGAGTGAGTGGAGGGTCACAACGATTATTTGACCTATGTCATGCAGTGTTTAGGGTTGTGAGCGGGTCAATGGATGTGACAATGATTTGACCTCTGTCACACATGGTGTTACAGGGTTGTCAGCGGGTTGAGGGACGCGACGATGATTTGACCTTCTCTGTCAGGCAGTGTTACAGGGTTGTGAGCGGGTTGAGGGATGTGACGATGATTTGACCTTCTCTGTCACACATGGTGTTACAGGGTTGTGAGCAGGTTGAAGGATACGACAATGATTTGACCTTCTGTGTCACACATGGTGTTACAGGGTTGTCAGAGGGTTGAGGGATGCGACGATGATTTGACCTTCTCTGTCACACATGGTGTTACAGGGTTGTCAGAGGGTTGAGGCATACGACAGTGATTTTATCTTCTCTGTCACACATGGTGTTACAGGGTTGTCAGTGGGTCGAGGGATGCAACAGTGATTTGACCTTCTCTGTCACACTGTTACAGGGTCGTCAGCGGGTTGAGGGTCACTACGATGATTTGACCTTCTCTGTCATGTGGTGTTAAAATTTTGTGAGTGGGTTGAGGGACAGGATGATGATTCAGCTCTGTCATGTGGTGGTGAGTGGGTTGAGGGATGCGATGATGATTTGTCTTGCAGCGTTACAGGGTTGTCAGCAAGTCGAGGGTCGCTAGGATGATTTGACCTTCTCTGTCACGTGGTGTTACAGGGATTTGAGCGGGTTGTGGGTCGCTATGATGATTTGTCATGCTGTGTCACAGGGTTGTGAGTGGGTCGAGGGACGCAACGATGCGGATGTGGGAGGTGGACACAGGGGAGTGTCTGCACGTGCTGCAGGGGCACGTGGCGGCGGTGCGCTGCGTGCAGTATGACGGCAGGGTTGTGGTGTCCGGCGCCTACGACTATACTGTGCGGGTCTGGAACCCAGACACTGAGACCTGCCTGCACGTCCTGCAAGGACACACCAACCGTGTCTACTCTCTTCAGGTGGGTATTGGTGGATGGTGTCTACTCTCTTCAGGTGGGTACTGGGGGATGGTGTCTACTCGCTTCAGGTGGGTACTGGTATATGGTGTCTACTCTCTTCAGGTGGGTACTGGTGGATGGTGTCTACTCTCTTCAGGTGGGTACTGGAGGATGGTGTCTACTCTCTTCAGGTGGGTACTGGGGGATGGTGTCAACTCTCTTCAGGTGGGTACTGGGGGATGGTGTCTACTCTCTTCAGGTGGGTACTGGTGGATGGTGTCTACTCTCTTCAGGTGGGTACTGGTATATGGTGTCTACTCTCTTCAGGTGGGTACTGGTGGATGTTGTCTACTCTCTTCAGGTGGGTACTGGTATATGGTGTCTACTCTCTTCAGGTGGGTACTGGGGGATGGTGTCTACTCTCTTCAGGTGGGTACTGGGGGATGGTGTCTACTCTCTCTTCAGGTGGGTACTGGGGGATGGTGTCTACTCTCTTCAGGTGGGTACTAGTGGATGGTGTCTACTCTCTTCAGGTGGGTACTGGTGGATGGTGTCTACTCTCTCTTCAGGTGGGTACTGGGGGATGGTGTCTACTCTCTCTTCAGGTGGGTACTAGTGGATGGTGTCTACTCTCTTCAGGTGGGTACTGGTGGATGATGTCTACTCTCTTCAGGTGGGTACTGGTGGATGGTGTCTACTCTCTTCAGGTGGGTACTGAAGGATGCACAGTGTCTTCTCTCTACTGTTGAGCAGCAACATGCAAACGACAAAACATTGACATTGTGAACTGAGACCTGCCTGCACGTCCTGCAAGGACACACCAACCGTGTCTACTCTCTTCAGGTGGGTATTGGTGGATGGTGTCTACTCTCTTCAGGTGGGTACTGGGGGATGGTGTCTACTCGCTTCAGGTGGGTACTGGTATATGGTGTCTGCTCTCTTCAGGTGGGTACTGGTGGATGGTGTCTACTCTCTTCAGGTGGGTACTGGTGGATGGTGTCTACTCTCTTCAGGTGGGTACTGGGGGATGGTGTCAACTCTCTTCAGGTGGGTACTGGGGGATGGTGTCTACTCTCTTCAGGTGGGTACTGGTGGATGGTGTCTACTCTCTTCAGGTGGGTACTGGGGGATGGTGTCTACTCTCTTCAGGTGGGTACTGGTGGATGGTGTCTACTCTCTTCAGGTGGGTACTGGTATATGGTGTCTACTCTCTTCAGGTGGGTACTGGTGGATGTTGTCTACTCTCTTCAGGTGGGTACTGGTATATGGTGTCTACTCTCTTCAGGTGGGTACTGGGGGATGGTGTCTACTCTCTTCAGGTGGGTACTGGGGGATGGTGTCTACTCTCTCTTCAGGTGGGTACTGGGGGATGGTGTCTACTCTCTTCAGGTGGGTACTAGTGGATGGTGTCTACTCTCTTCAGGTGGGTACTGGTGGTGTCTACTCTCTTCAGGTGGGTACTGGTGGATGGTGTCTACTCTCTTCAGGTGGGTACTAGTGGATGGTGTCTACTCTCTTCAGGTGGGTACTGGGGGATGGTGTTTACTCGCTTCAGGTGAGTACTGGTATATGGTGTCTACTCTCTTCAGGTGGGTACTTGTGGATGGTGTCAACTCTCTTCAGGTGGGTACTGGTGGATGGTGTTTATTCGCTTCAGGTGGGTATTGGTGGATGGTGTCTACTCTCTTCAGGTGGGTACTGGTGGATGGTGTCTACTCTCTTCAGGTGGGTACTGGTGGATGGTGTTTACTCGCTTCAGGTGGGTACTGGTGGATGGTGTCTACTCTCTTCAGGTGGGTACTGGTGGATGGTGTTTACTCGCTTCAGGTGGGTACTGGTATATGGTGTCTACTCTCTTCAGGTGGGTACTGGTGGACGGTTTTTACTCGCTTCAGGTGGGTACTGGTATATGGTGTCTACTCTCTTCAGGTGGGTACTGGTGGATGGTGTCAACTCTCTTCAGGTGGGTACTGAAGGATGCACAGTGTCTTCTCTCTACTGTTGAGCAGCAACATGCAAACGACAAAACATTGACATTGTGAACTGATGTATCACTGCTTCATGTGGTCATACAGCTAGATTACACATATCGGTCCAAAAAATGTCCATGTGGATATGTGTTGCATGGAAATGAAAACAAATGCTGAAATTAGTTAATAGTAAGAAGGAAAAAAAAACAAGGTTGAAGATATGTCGTCTGTGGTGTGCAGTTTGACGGGTTGCACATAGTGAGCGGGTCGCTGGACACGTCTATCAGGGTGTGGAACGTGAAGAGTGGGACGTGTCTCCACACTCTGGTGGGTCACCAGTCCCTCACCTCCGGCCTGGAGCTAAAGGACAACTATCTGGTGTCCGGCAACGCTGACTCCACCGTCAAGGTGTGGGACGTCACTACGGGGCAGTGCCTCCAGACGCTGCAGGGTGAGTTGGGAGGTTGTTGTGGGATGGGTATGCAGGGGCTATGGGGCATTTATGTGTGGGGGGTGGGGTGGGGTGCAGGGGGGGGGGGAGAGCAAGGGGGGGTGGCACCAAACACCCACTCCACTGTTAAGGTGTGGGACATTACCACGGGACAGTGCCTTCAGACACTGCAGGATGAGTTGGGAGGGTGGGGGTTGGGGAATGTAGGGGGGGGGGGGGCTGTGACAGAGTGGGAATGGTTACGGGAGGTTGGGGTTTGTGGATGGAATGCTGACTCTACCGTCAAGGTGTGGGATGTCACCATGGGAGGGGGGATACGGGGCTGGGGGGGGGGGGGGGGGGGTCTGTATGGGGGTGGGGAGGGAATGGTTGGTGGTGGGGGTTGGAGGGCAATGCTGACTCCACTGTCAAGTTGTGGGATGTCACCACTGTGCAGTACCTCCAGACACTGTAAGTGAGTTGTGAGGTTGGTGGTGGTGGAGGGGGGTGGGGGTATGCACAGGGGTGAGGGAGTGGTGCTTTAGTTTGAACTTTGAGGAACTCTTCCAGTTTTTACCTCTTAAACCCCTTGTGTCCTGTAATTAATGATAATAATAATGATATCTATATAGTGCTGAATCTTGTGCAGAGACAAATCAAAGCACTTTTGCACCAGTCATTCACACGCATGCATAACTCTAAAACTGGAGAAACTGAAGACAAGGAAGAGGCAGGGAAGGGAGGCTATATTGGGAAGAGGTGGGTTTTAAGGCCAGACTTGAAAGTGCGGAGACCTGATGAAGCGAAAGAGGAAGTTCATTCCAATTGCAGTTGCGATGATTTATTTCATTTCATCATTTCATAAATTCCTAGTATGTAACTTTGCTTATAACTGTGCTGGTTTTTCACATGTATAAATTTCAACTGTGATTGTTGTTCTCTTTGTTGTTTATGTTGTTTACTAACTTTTTTTGTGCATGTGAACTGGAATGTTATTATCTTGAGAGCATATGCCACTATGTGGGGTTTGTGAATTACGCCCTTACATATGAGAATAATTATGCTTTTATTACTTAAAAACAACAAACAACAACTGTTTTGTGTTTCTGCTTCATCTTGTATGTTAATTTGATTCATTTTAAATATTGCATTTGTATAGTGCTTTGACTTGAGTTTCTAAATGTATCACAGCACTGTACAGAACCAGAAATAAATGATTAGTTATCATATTGTCACTAGTTTGTGAGGAAGCTCCTACCACCAAAGTTGTGTAATGCTCAGTGTGTTCCACTGCCCTGTGGTTGGTTACACAGGCAATGGTGAAGGCAAGGAGTTTGAGCAGCTTCCTTCCTTTACGGTAAATGATAGTGTGTGAAAAATAGGAAACAGTGGCTGTTTGAGGTGACTGCCTGGCATAGGCGTTTCTCCTTGTGACACACATTTGTGTATGTATGAAATGAAAGATGTGTCTGGATGTATTTTCAGTGTGTTTGAAAATTTGAAGTGTGTTTATGATTCTTTTTGTTTTCACATTTCGAAAGATATTTTACCAGCGGTATGTGAGTGAATGTGTGAAACGTTGTCTGCAACGCTGTTACATTTATGCTTTAGTCCTATTCATTGTCTGTTTTTACATCCATGTTTCCTTGTCGAGTACTTGTCTGTGATGATACACCTGGGCAAATTTATCTGATTTGAGATAATATACTGTAAAGTTATTATTATCTTCTCTGCTCTTTCAGGTCCCAATAAGCTCCAAATTTCTCTGATTTAGATAGTCATCAGTGAAATTATTCTTATCTCTTATGTCCCAACAAGTTCCAGATTGTTTTGATTTGAGATAATAAACTATAAAACTATTCTCATCTTATCTCTCAGGTCCCAACAAGTTCCAAATGTCTCTGATTTGAGATAATAACAAACTAAACAGTTATTTCTCATCTTCTCTCTCTCTCAGGTCCCAACAAGCATCAGAGCGCCGTGACGTGCCTACAGTTCAACAAGAAGTTTGTGGTCACCTCCTCGGACGACGGCACGGTGAAGATCTGGGACTTTCACTCGGGGACGTATATACGCAACTTGGTGACGCTGCCCAGCAGGGGCAGTGGAGGGGTGGTGTGGCGCGTCCGCTGCAGCAACACTAAGATGGTGTGTGCTGCGGGCAGCCGGAACGGTACCGAGGAAACCAAGCTGATGGTGCTAGACTTCGATGTGGAATGATCGGATAACACAGTGTGTGGTCAACCTCGCCTTTGACTGTGCCGTAGTTCTGTAAAAAGAACAAACCAAAACAAGAAAACCCAGTGAGACAGGTTGATGTATTCAGGATCCATAATGGTTCAAGGATCAAGGACTACAAACCAGGTACGCTCACAAACATCGTATCAGAATGAGACCCTTTTTTTTTTCTTTTTTTTTTCCTTTTTAACTGAGAAACTGTGTGCCAGGAGTGCATCTGACTTTGGGATCTGTTTGGTGGAATCTGTGTGAAACGGGTGTGTGAATCAGGGTGAACTCTGCAAAATGACTGTCTGTAGTGTCAGAGAACAACTGCATTCTGAAGTTTCAGGAATCTGCTGCCTTCCCTGTGCCCCAGGGGTAGAAGTGTTGGTCACAGTGAAAGGAGGTGGACTTGAAAGGCTGTGGCACACACACCACTACAGACTGTTAAAGCCCAGACTGCTGAACCTTGCCCAAGTGAGATCAGTGTGGCATAAGTTTGAAGTGTAGGTACTTCTTTCAGTGGTGGCAGTGATTATGCTGAACAAAAGCAATGCAAACCAAGGAGAAAGAAGCCCAAATACAGAGTTGTGACTGACATCCTGGCCTGTGTAAGCTCTGTTCTGTCGGCGAGGTGACAGCCCTTCACTGACATCCTGGCTTGTGTAAGCTCTGTGTTATGTGGGTGAGGTGACAGCCCTTCACCGACGAGCAGATTGGCCAGCAGCAGTCAGAGGGGTTACAGTGGAGGGTGATGTCCATACAGCAGTGGTGCTGTGGGGATGTGAGGAGACTGGGAACACTTGAAAGGAGAGTGGACCGTGTTGTGGAGGAAGTGTGTGTGTGCTTGTGACGTGTTCCTTGGGGGGTAGGGGTGGGGGAACGGTTGCTGTTGGCATTGACCATGATTGTTATTAGTTGTGTGCAGTGTGTGTGTTTTGCATGCCAGTGTTTGTGTGTGCATACCAGTGTGTGTGTGCATGCATACCAGTGTGTGTTTTGCATGCCAATATTTGCGCATGCATGCCATTGTGTGTGTGCGCGCGCACACGCATATCGGGATGTGTGTATTTTGCATGCCAGTGTGTGTGCGTTTGTATGCCTGTGTTTGTGCGTGTGTGTTTTGCATGCCAGTGTATGTCTGTGGATGCATGCCATTGAGCATGTGTGTGTGTACATAAATGTCAGTGTGTATGTACATGCCAGTGTGTGTGTGTGTTTTGCATGCCAGTGAATTAGTGTATGTGTCACTGCATGTGAGGCTAAGAGAAGGAGGTGCAGGAAGCTGGCAGACAGATGACAGAAGACCCCTAGGGCTTGAGCATGGTTTTGCTCCACAACCTCATGGGAAAGAATGGTATGTAGAGTGTTTTACTCACAGTATTGGTGGGTCGTTTGCATGTTGTCAGAATACTCTATTCCACCGTCTGTCTTTGCTTGTTTTTGTGATCATGATGCACATGTCATTGTAATTCGTCTTTAAAATAATTTGAATCAGACTGCTCCAAGTGATTCAGGTATGCATTTGAGAAACTGGATGCTCTTGTGTTCATTTCATATCTTCTTGGTCAGTCTATATTAAATGCAAGTGGGTTATTGATAGAAATTGTTTTTACAGTTGTTTTATGTTCTTTATTTCATACAGGGAAATTCACCGGCATTCAAAGAAATCACTGCGTTTTTTTTTTCTAGTTGAAACATGGTTCCTTTGCATGTTTTTTTTTTTTAAATAGTTTTGTGTGAGGTGGAACTATTATGACAAAATACATGGAGGTGAAGTAAAAGATTTGCTTATGTAATTATTTACAGTGTCAGCAAGAACTGCCAATTTCACCTTGAAATGATTTGAACTATGTGACAAATTAATTTCTTGATCTTAGTTTGCAATATGCTTACATCATATGTGCCTGAATCTCTGGGTCATTACAACATTGAAACTTCCACTGTAGTGTTATCATTCTGCAGACAAAACATTCACATTACACAGATATGGGATTTTTTCAGGAAACAGAGCTAAGGACATTGTTGAGGTGGCTGTTCTTGAGATATGTTTTTATTTCATTGTTGGTATGTCATCTCCTACCTTAAATTCTGGCAGTGGGCTGTGGTCAACATGTCTTCTGAACACAGGCCCTGTACCCTCCCTCCCCCTCCCATCTTCAGCCCGTCTGTTTGTTCTGGTGGTTTGAAGCAGTGCCAGAGGTTGACATATCACTGTACCTTACTGGCAGACTTGTCCAGATCAGTTGTCCCTGTGTTTCCCTTCCCATCAACATCTTCGGTCTTGTGGCACACTTGAGTTGCTCTCTCTCTCTCTCTCTCTCTCTCTCTCTCTCTTTGTTGTTGCTTTTTTGTCTGTGTATCTTTCGTTTTATTGTATTTTAGTGGGTGTTTTTTTTATAATTTTTTTTTTAACATATTTGTT
Source organism: Babylonia areolata (assembly GCF_041734735.1). Lineage (NCBI taxonomy): Eukaryota > Metazoa > Mollusca > Gastropoda > Neogastropoda > Buccinidae > Babylonia > Babylonia areolata. The sequence continues at coordinate 42,620,926 of NC_134882.1, forward strand.
TATTTTGTTTGCTTATTTTATTTCATGGTAAGTTAGTGTTTTATACAAAGCAAAGGAAAGGCTCTCCAGGGTTTATGCCCAGGTCATGCAAATCCGGTTTTTTGTTGTTGTTTTTTTAAGCAGATATGTTGGAGATATATATCAGTCCGCATCCATTGACACCTCCTTGAAACTGAAGGGGCTGTTACTGGTTAGTGTATGGAGTTTTAGCATGGCAGGGTTTTGGTATAAATTATGTGTGATGGTGACCAGGTCATTTTATTTACTGATATTGTTCTCTCACTTAGGTGTTTATAGCAGTCACCAGGGGATTACCAGTTTTACTGGAGAAAATGATTCATTATTGAGAATGAAGGTTCTCAACAGACTTCATTTTTAGATGAAAAGAAAACGTCTGACAGTAAGCTTGATTGAACAAGCAGAGTTGTCAGGAATTGGGTTTCTGCTCCTTAGTTTCAGATATTGTGGAAAATTTCACGTGTTTCAAAAACTGGAACTAACAGTGGAAGCGTTAGTTTTGCCAGCATTTAGTTAGAAATGGTGGGGATTTTATGGTATGCTGACAGGCTTTATTGCTCTTCTCTGCCTTACCTGCATTTCTTTTTCTGTTTGTGCTAAACGTCAGATTTTCCATTGTTTGATCAAGTTGGCGCTGCATCAACATGCAGAAGGGAGGTAATATATTAAGGTCGGTCACTAGCCACAGATACTGTCAGTTTCAAAGTGTTCTGTTTGGAAAGACATGATAAAGACAAAAATGTCATTGGCTGAATGGATATGATTGAAGCATATCCGGATATGAAACCTGCACACACCAGTCTGTGCAGGTTGCGACCTTTACTGATGAAGAAAACAAAAACAATTAAAAAAAAAAAAAAAAGGAAAGGGAAAAAAAGAAAAAAGAAAAAAGAAATACATGATTAAAAAAGAGGAGGTTGGAGGGGGGGTGGGGGGGGGGGAGGCACTCAGCTGTTTTTCTACACAAGCTGCTGCCTGTTTTGTGTTGGGGGATGCAGTGTGTGTGTGTGTGTGTGTGTGTGTTTTATTTATCAGTATGTTTTTCTTTGATATTCATTCATTTTAAAATCATTGTCATTAAAATTACCATCATTATTATTCATATTATTATTTGTTTAAAAAACGTATGAGATATGTCAGCTGGACTGTAGGAACAATGTCAAAGATGATTTATATAGCATGTAGAAAAAAAAAGTGCTGTTCAGTTAGGAAACATAAGCAAACATAACATCAGAATTTTTGTAATTTGTTTTTGTTTGTTTGTTTCACTTAGTTAATTGCAGCCTGGTGCTGATAAAGATAGAATTCTTCTGAGCTTTCTTGGTGGCTCAGTTTTGTGGGTATGTTGAGATACAAGCTCAACAGTCCTCTGTTTTTCTTCCTTCTTTTTCTGTTCTCTTTCTCATGCCATCATGGACACACACGCACACACACACACACACACACACACACACACACACACACACACACACACACACACACCACACAAACAAACACCACACAAACACAAACATACCAGACACACATACACATACACACACATGACCATGAATACATGCAGTGACAGACACAATGTATACATGTATACAGTGTCAAACTAATCAATATTTAATCTCAGGAAATTATGCATGTCCTCATTCTCAAATTCATCTCACTGCAGCTTGTGTATGGTTGAGAAAGAAGAGAGTTTGACTTTGAGTATGTATGCTTACATGGTAAACATGGATGCAGTTTGTTCATTAGGAATTATTTTGTGTTCTTCATAAATGACAGGGAGTGAACTGAGTGTGTGTACAGTATGAGGTGTAGAATTCATGAGTGACTCGACAGATCTTTTCATCATTTGATTTTGTTTTGTTTCGAAGGAAAGCAAATGATTCAAAGGTAAATGTTTTAAATGATTTTTTTGGTTACGGATGGGGATAGATATGTATGAAGCAGAACATGGTATTGTTGATTGAAATGCCTTTGTTCAATGCTTTTGTGGTTGTGGAGTTGTTATCTGCAGAAATCATGAACATGAACATTTGTTAGGCACTTCTTTCTTTCTTTTTTTAAAACTTTTTATTTGTCTTCTCTTTTGTGCTTTCTGTAATTGATAATGTTTTTACAAGCAGCAACATTTGTGTTGATTGACAGTTTTGATACAGATATTCTTATCTTTGATGGCTAGGTTTAAGTTTGATGGTTGAAGGTTGGATGGATAGTGGAGATTTTCTTTCCTTTTCTGTTTGGTGTTCATTTTGACCTGAAAAGATTGCTTTGATAACTGAGAATTCAGTGTTCGCATTCCATTTTCTTTTCTTTTACTTTCAGGTAAAGTGAGCAAAATGTTTGGTAACTGATTGTTTAATCTTTTGTTTGGCAGCTTTTTTTTCCTTTCTATGCCACCTTAATTGATCTGTACTTCATTCTAACTTCCATCTTTTTCAAGTACATCGAGCAGGGCCAAAGTTAGCGAAAATTAATTTTTCTTTTTAGATCATTTGGCTCAAGTTGTGATAATCTTTGCGGTCTCTATCATGAATGGGTTATCTTTTTGTGTGTTTGTGAGATCAGCATACGTGGCTATTGTTCTGGAGTAGCCATTTGTGTTATGGAAGCAGATAAAAATCTGTGAATGACTGTTCCAGATGTTATGGTCACAGATTGCTTGTTACAGGATAAAACACGGCAAAGAAACAAATGGGGGCACCTTTTTTTTCATGGGTGGACTAGCCTTTGTTTTCTTTTGTTTGACATGTTAAGGAAACTGATGGATAGACCTGTCTTCTTTTGTTTGACATAGGAAACTGATTGAGAGACTTGCTTTTGTACGACTTAGGAAACTCATCGAGAGACCTGTCTTTTGTATGACTTAGGAAACTGATTGAGAGACCTGTCTTTTGACTTAGGAAGGAAGGAAACTGATTGAGAGACCTGCTTTTGTATGACAGGAAACTGATTGAGAGACCTGATTTTGTATGACTTAGGAAACTGATTGAGAGACATGTCTTTTGACTTAGGAAGGAAACTGATTGAGAGACCTGCTTTTGTATGACAGGAAACTGATTGAGAGACCTGTCTTTTGTTTGACTTAGGAAGGAAACTGATTGAGAGACCAGTCTTTTGTTTGACTTAGGAAGGAAACTCATTGAGAGACCTGTCTTTTGTTTGACTTGGAAGGAAACTGATTGAGAGACCTGCTTTTGTATGACAGGAAACTGATTGAGAGACCTGATTTTGTATGACTTAGGAAACTGATTGAGAGACATGTCTTTTGACTTAGGAAGGAAACTGATTGAGAGACCTGCTTTTGTATGACAGGAAACTGATTGAGAGACCTGATTTTGTATGACTTTGGAAACTGATTAAGAGACCTGTTTTTTGTTTGACTTGGGAAGGAAACTGATTGAGAGACCTGTCTTTTGTTTGACTTAGGAAGGAAACTGATTGAGAGACTTGTCTTTTGTTTGACTTGGGAAGGAAACTCATTGAGAGACCTGTCTTTTGTTTGACTTGGGAAGGAAACTGAGAGACCTGTCTTTTGTTTGACTTAGGAAGGAAGCTGATTGAGAGACCTGTCTTTTGTTTGACTTAGGAAGGAAACTCATTGAGAGACTTGTCTTTTGTTTGACTTAGGAAGGAAACTGATTGAGAGACCTGTCTTTTGTTTGACTTAGGAAGGAAACTGATTGAGAGACCTGTCTTTTGTTTGACTTAGGAAGGAAACTGATTGAGAGACCTGTCTTTTGTTTGACTTGGAAGGAAACTCATTGAGAGACTTGTCTTTTGTTTGACTTGGGAAGGAAACTGAGAGACCTGTCTTTTGTTTGACTTGGGAAGGAAACTCATTGAGAGACCTGTCTTTTGTTTGACTTGGGAAGGAAACTCACTGAGAGACCTGTCTTTTGTTTGACTTGGGAAGGAAAATCATTGAGAGACCTGTGTTTTATTTGACTTGGGAAGGAAACTGAGAGACCTGTCTTTTGTTTGACTTGGGAAGGAAACTGATTGAGAGACCAGTGACGCCAAAGAGGAATACGTTTTTGTTTAATGATAACTTTCTGGACTGGAGTTGGTTGTGACTTGATGTCATTTTCCTTCCCTCTCTCCTTTCATTGCTGTTTTCCTGTGCGTCTCAGTTTCTTCTTTGATTGTCTTGTTCTGAGGCTTTGAGGTTTACTTCCCTTCTTTTCATTACTTTTTTTCCCTTCATATTTCCTTTAAAGTGTTTATTATGTAGACAGAATTGCAAGTCTTTGGAAGCAGTTCGTATATATTTAATTGAGTTTGGGTTACATTGTTTCCATTCTTTTCATTATTTTTTTCCTTAATATTTTTTTAATTGCTTATAATCTAGACAGAAAATTTACACAAGCCTTGGGAGTAGTTTATGTATTTATTTTATAGATATAATTACCATACTTTTTAGAATTTTTTTTTCTGATCTGTTTATAACTTTGTGTGCACATAATTTATTACATGTGGATAACATTCATATTAACAGTAATAACAATACATTTGGAGATGATTTCAGTGGGAGATTTTGTATGATGACATCAGTGTAATTCAAGAATGTATCAATGCATGGAGTTAGGAGCAAAGTATTTGAACATAGCTTTTTTTTTTTTTTTTGGAATATCAATTTTTCCACTTCAAAGAAAATCATGTATAAACAATTGTATTGGCTTGAGTGATGGGGACTGTTCAAGGGTAAGGAGACAAGAAACCACCTCTCATGTTATTATTATCATCATTGTATGATTGTTAATATCATGATCACTATTTACTGTCAGACTCTGAAGGTTACCTTGCATGTGACTGAATGCCATGATCTTGTGTCAGTGATTTACTGGATTTTCCTCTTTATCAGTCAGTGTGTGTGTGTGTGTGTGTGTGTGTGTGTGTGTGTGTGTGTGTGTGTGTGTGTGTGTGTGTGTGTGTGCACTCATGTGTGTGCATGTGTTTGAGTATACTTGCAGAAAATTTACTGTGCTGACGATTGTGGGCAGTTGTTTGCATAGGTTTTGTTCATAGTGTTTGTGTGTCTGTGTGTGCCTGCATGTGTTCATCATTGAGTGCAGCACAAAAAATGTATACATGTAAATCATGTGTATTGCTGACAAAATGGCATTATTGTAATGGCCGTAGCGCACTTTCTGTTCCATCCACAGTATCATCAAACCACATGCTTGTGTAAGGTGATCAACAGTTTTGCTTGTGTGTCTGTGTCTATGTCTGTGTCTGTATGAGTGAATGAGATTGTGTGTGTGTATGTATGTTGTGTGTGAAGTTCTGTGTATGTGTGAGAGAGAGAGAGGGTTTTTTTATTTTTTTATTTTTTTTTATTTTTATTTTTTTGGTGTGTGTGTGTGTGTGTGTGTGTGTGAAAGCAAGCAGCCTGTTAGCAGAATCTGACCTGGTTCTGTATCACTTGAAGACAGCAAGGTTGTCTTTGGTACTGATGGTATTGGACTCAGCTGTGCTGGCCATGATTTTGTGATGATTAAAAATGTTGACAAAACAGAAATTACATATGCAGGATGTGGAGTTATTGCTGTTCCTTCACTGCAATGTCTTTCTGCCTTTTTTTGTGTCACATTAACACCATGCTGCCTCACACTGTGTCTGTCCCATCTTGCCATCTTTCAGTTGGTAATGTTCACCCACATCTGTCTGTCTGTTTCTTTTTCTGTCACTTTGTCTGTCAATGAGTTAGGAATATTCACCGGTCTGCCTTCTGTCATGTGTAATTATGAGCTGAAAAGCACTTGGCATGTATGCAAGCACATACGCATGAGCATACATGAAAACATTCACAATGCATTTTGTCTACACATACATACCACACTTGCAAAAGTGTATTAATATCGGTGCCCATACCAGAACAACTTGCAAACATTCTATGAAAGCTATGGTTACGTATCCACATGTATGCATGCACTCATACATGCATACACTCTACCCCATCAACATTGTCATATCATTATCGTCGTCATCATTGCCACCACAAGTCATCAACACACCCCGGTGAAGTCTTTCAACAGTTCGTTCACACCCTGAACCGGACAATTCAGTCTGGAAGTGCACTCACTGCACCCCATTGTCTCACGTTTCCAGGCTTTCAGTTTGAAGGTGTCAAAGCTTGCAGACTGGCCCATACACGCTGCGCCACATCTGTTTGCATGCAGGCTTTCAACGAATTACGATGCTGGAGTCCAAAACAATCAACAGAATGATGTCACTGCTCCAAATGACACTTCCAGAGCCCCTTTCTTCCCTTTCCTCACCACCCTCACCACCGTCACCCTGCCCCCCCCCAACCCGCCTATCACCGCCCCAAGCCGCCTACCCACCCGGGTGATCACTACAAATTCTCTCCCCCGGACACCGAATATTGGAGGTTTTCACACGACGTTGGCAAGTTCCTGGCCGGCTGAAAAGCGATTAGCCAGAACAGGGAGAGGGTTAATCAGCACGTACCACACATTTAGAAGTGTTGACAATCTGCAAATCAAGATGGAGGATCTGTTGTCTTAATTAGACATGGCCGGCATGTTAATTCTGATGGTTGCACACGCCGTGACGGTTTACGATGAACGGGTAGCACTCGCGTCCCTTGGGGGAAGGTGGGTGGTGGAATGCTGTGTGTGTGTGTCTATGTGTATGTCTGTGTGTCTTAATGAGAGAGAGTGGTGTAGGTGTGGTGTATAGGTGTATGTGTGTGTGCGTGCGTGCGTGCGTGTGTGTGTGTACGAGTCGAGAAAGATGGATGGCGTTGGTCGTAAGGTCAGAACAAGTTGCTGGGAAAGAGAGGTGGACTGATCGTAATTCTCCTGGGGGAAGTTTAATCAACGACACCTTTACCACTCCACGCACTCGCACGCACGAGAGCGGCTTTCACACACACACACACACACACACACAGAGTGTGAAACTTGCCCATCATAGTCAAAGAATACCAAAAAGAACAGGTACAGGCCATCACACCATCGATCGCCTCAAAGAAATAAAAGTAGAGAGAGGGAGCGGCCGTAAGTCTAGTATGGAAGGTAGAGCACGATGCTTTGCAAATCAAACGAATATCGGCATCATTTCCAAACCAACATTGCGCAAATTTCTTCAAAACGGAACAGTCTCTGTGGGCTTTTCCAAATAAAATAGACTGAACAACACACGTTCTTGGCATCTGAGATCTTTTCCCACCCCTCTTGCGGCCAATCAGTGGCAGCCTCTGTGCGTGTGTGTATGTGTGTGTTTGTGTGCGTGCGCGCGTGCGCGAGGGTGTAAGTGTACACATGTGTCAGGAGAGCTCTGTGCACGTGCGTGCGTGCGTGCGTGCATGTGTGTGTGTGTGTGTGTGTGTGTGTGTAGAGGATGAGGTATGTGTATGTATGCATGTCTACACTGTGGGAGCAACGGAATATTGGAACGTGCGGGTGTGCATATATGTACATTTGTATATATGTGTGTGGGGTTGGGGGTGGGGAGATATGGCGTATGTGTGTGTGCTTGTACAAGTAAGTGTGCGTGCGTGCGTGTGTGTGTGTGTGCCGTGGATGCTGCGATACGTAGCCTAGAAATGAGTGTGTGGAGGAGGGGGGGGGTGCAGGGCAATGTGTGAGTGTGTATGCGTGTCAGTGTGTGTGTGTGTGTGTGTGTGTGTGTTGCGCATGCGCCCATATGTCACAATCCTTTTCTTTCAAAGCGCCAAATCGATTTTCTCGTAGGCTGAAGAAATATATGTCCTAATTTTCTGTACTTTGTAAAATTGATCGCTTGCACAACAAGCTTTATTGAAGATATCAAATCAATCTTAGCATGGAGAAGAGAGTTTGATCGACTGGAATGAAGACCTAATATTATATTGATTCAAACTGTGTTATTAATATAGACAGACAGACAGACCTCACACACACACACACACACACACACACACCACACACACACACACTCAGAGACTAACATAGCCTAACACACACAGACACACACACACACGTGCGCGCGCGCACACACACACACACACACACACACACACACACACACAAATACACACAAACACACACACACACACACATACACAAACAAACAAACAAACACACACACACACACATACACACACACACACACACACACACACACACACACACACACACACACACACACAAAGAGTTAAACCAGGGTGTTAAGAGTTGGCCTGACGAGCGGTGTAAGTGGCCTCCTGACGAGAGTGTGGGCAGGTGGAACGGTGATCTGGGAGACTTTGGTCCTTCATCGATTGTTCTCCTCCACCTCTCCTTCACTAGTTGCTGCATGCCTTCACCGGAATGTGAAGGAAAAACACGAAAGAAAAAAAAAAGAGAAGAAATTGTAGTGTGTGTGTGTGTGTGTGTGTGTGTGTGTGTGTGTGTGTTCGTTCTTTAATTTAGCGTCTATTCACTATCAGTGATATTAGACGATTTAAAAACAAAAAACACACAAAAACAAAACAAACAAACAAACAAACAAAAACCCAACAAAAAACGTGTGAGAGGGAAGGGGGGCCGGTGCGTGGCACGGGAGAGGAATGAATAAAACAGAAAAGATAGAAAACTACCAAAAATGCATAACTAACATGCAATTACAGTTAACAATAACAATTCAATAATGATAACAATAATCGTGTGTGTGTGTGTGTGTGTGTGTGTGTGGGTGTGTGTGTGTGTGTGATTGTGTGCGTGTGCGTGTGCGTGCGTGCGTGCGTGTGTGTGTGTGTGTGTGTGCGTCTTTGTGTGCGTATGTATGTGCGCGCGCGCTGGCGCACACCTGCGTTAGCAGCCTGCTAGTATACCCACGTGTGTGGAACAAACATGTAAGTTGAAAAGAAGAAAAAAAAAAACCTGAAAGAAAAAGTACCTTGTAGCTTGTACCTGTTTCCATCGTCCATTCCGGAAGCACATAACATCCCACCGTCCAGATCAATCTATTGTGTGAGAAAATAACAGAGCATCTTGCCAAAGTGCCGCTTGATAATGATGGAGGTTGTTGCACTATCGATCCCGCTAAACCAAACAGAACACACAGCACTTCCACTGAACGCGGTTTTGTCGATAATAATGTTTGGTCCGATTTTTATTTTCATTTTATCTTTAATATCGGTGAACATATTAACCTATTTATTCGAAGGTTCATCACGCTGCGTTAACCCATTTTGTACTAAGCCTCGTTTTATTAAATGAGATGAGTATGGCAGGAATTGGGTAAAGTCCAATTTTAGCATCATATACTATTGCACCTATTTTACAGGCAATTTTTGTGCATGTATGAAACGATATAAACATTAGCAGATGTTGTAACCCATTTAAACTAATTAAGGTGGATTTCGACTCTTATTTTGTACGTTATTTCACTCAATTTGATGCGTATTCAGTCACTAAAGAAACATGTTACCACCTTCCTTTTTCCGTTTTTCGCCCCACAAACCATGGAAATCTAACCAATAGGTGCAATGATTTAGGATGCTAAAAGTGGACATTACCCATGAGTTTAAGGTGCATTTACTGCTTATTCTGTACTTTTAAACGGTGTGATTGACTTTTAACCGATGAAAGATTAAGCTCCATGGCTCCACTGAGACAGGACGTGGAGAGGAAGACGTCATTCATCTTGAGAGGTTGGACTGACACTGTGAAGAGGCGAACAAGAAGAACACTGTGCCAAAAGGATCCCCTCTGTTCACGCATACCCAGATTCAAACACTCCACTGTTGGACGCAGTTCTTTCTCTGTCTCTGGAACTTGCATTTGGAATAAACTTCCTCTTTCGCTTCGTCAGGTCTCCGCACTCAGCTCTTTCAAGTCTGGCCTTAAAAACCCACCTCTTCACAAGATAGCCTCCCTCCCCTGCCTCTTCCTTGTCTTCAGTTTCTTCAGTTTTAGAGTTATGCATGCGTGCAAATGACTGGTGTGAAAGCGTTTAGATTTGTCTCTGCACAAGATTCAGCGCCATATAAATATTATTATTATTATTATTATTATTATTATTATCATTATCATCATCATCATCATCAAAAGTAATGCAGTCCCAAGATGGAGAAGTCTGGACGAATCATGATGACCGACATCCTGACCGTTTAACTCACTCAGTACGGCCAGTCCTCTCTTCTCCTCTCCTCTACACAGACCCCTCGGATGTCCAGTGGGTGTCTGAATGACCCAACCTTTAGCTTCCGTCGTCAAAAACTGTGGTATTCTTTGTCAACATTCACCTCTTCAGTATAAGAGCGTTCCGCTTGCAATATTTTGATGGTGGTAATTGGGATGAAACGCTGTTAACGTCGTCCCTTTCGCCGTTCGTATGGAGAGAGTTAATTCAATATTGTCTCCAGCGAAGTGTCAATCCTTCCCGTGACAAGCATAGGCCGCCAACAGCAGCAGTCCAGGGGTTAAAGCTTTGTGAATGACGATCTTTTAAAAAATAAAATCGACGCATCGCGTTGCGTATTACGTTCAACGTTTGTGAATCACTGGGTCCGAGTTTCTTTGTCAAACCACGTCACGCTGCTTATTGTTCAGCCGACCGTAAAGGGGCGAGGCCATTTCAGAGCTGAAGACCTGTCAGTTATTAAAAAAAAAGAAAAAAAGTGTAGGAGAATATAAAATAATGTTAACAGGTAAGTTAAAACGACGTTAGAAAGACCAATAATTTACGTATCGCCCGGTTATTATTATTATTATTATTATTATTATTATCATTATCATTCTTCTTCTTCTTCTTCTTTGTAGTAGTAGTAGCAGCAGTAGTAGTAGTATTACTATCATTATCATCATTGTCATTATTGTTATTGATACGTATATAGCGCTTGTCTTCTGTCAGAGAGCAAACTCTATGAGCTGTACAAACAGAAAGTAGTTTGCACTACAGGCTGCCTACCGGGGTAGAGCCAACTGACAGCTGCTTTTAGGCGCTCATCATTCGTTTCCTGTATCATACAGTTAGGCTTCAATCACGCTTCAAAAAGTAAAGTAAAATAAAGTAATGCAATACAATACAATACAATACAATGCAATACAATACAATACAATGTAATACAATACAATACAATGATGCAATGCAATACCGGCAGCACAATGCGATGCAATACAATGCAATGGTGCAATACAATGCAATGCAATGCAAAACAACTATGATACAATACAATGAAATGAATACAATACACCACACCACAATAAAATGCAATGCAACACAACACAACACAACACAATCCAATACAACGCAACGAAATGCAACACAACACAACACAACGCAACACAACACAACACAACACAACACAAGACAATACAATACAATACAAGACTTCTCCTTTATTATTACAACCGTGATGACAACGACAACGATGCTGAGGATGTTGTGTTGTTTTCACCATGACCACACCGTGACAAAGACTGCATGCATGAAATCCACGCCTCCTTGATTTCATCGACTGTTCAGGCCCGAGAGATACAGACACCTGCCGTGTTAGCCCAGGCCTGTTGCACGAGGACTGATTGTGCAAATCGCATCCGTGAAGTGTGTGTAAGCCCTGCAGGCTGTTTGCTCACACGTCGCTGGCATCGCTGAGTGAAGGACCGATCGTGAGCTAGTCGTCGCTGAGAGATTCCAACAATGTGCTGGAAATGATAATAATAATAATAATAATAGTAATAAGAATGATAGCTCTTCCGTGACAAGCCTCCTATGGTGAGTTTTCTGTTCCGAAAAGAGTAGTCAGGTGGGACGTGAATTATTACTTGTAAGTTGTGGCGATCTGTTTGCTGTTTGGGGGTTGGTATTCTATTTTTAGTTATTACCTCCACCCCCACCCTCACCATTCTCCATCGTTCTCTTTTTCTTGCTGTTCCTATACACACACGTCTGCACACACGCATGTAGGATACTCATGCATTCAATACGCACGCAAGCGCAAGTACACACACACACACACACACACACACACACACACAGGTATGAGAACTTCGCAAGCAAACTAGTCATCACAGAATCGTACATATAATTTTTTTTTCACAATTGAATATGAAATCGATTATATCAATTGGATTCTTTGAAAATTGCCTGGGTTGAGCAACATATTGTTTTATTTGGATTGTTTGTTTGTTTGCTTGTTTGTTATGATATCATTAGAAATTAAGATAGGATGCTTTGCAGATAAATCAGTGACAGGCAAGCGTTATTTAATCGGTGTTGTGAATCATACTGAGCAGACTGCAGTGACTAATAAACGTTGTTGTTGGTTGTTGTTTTTTGTTGTTGTTGTTTTTGTTTTGTTTATTTAATTCTTACACCACAAACATTATAGAATATATAGCACTACAAACATAAGTACACGTAAAAAAACACACACCCATTAATCATCAAATGGGAAAAATAGCTTAAGAAAAAGAGACCTGTCATTTAAATTCTCTTCCCCTTCTTTGCCTAGTTTGTCCTTTGTCCTGTTGAGCATTTTGAACATGTGAACGAAGTTATGGACTGAAGAACAAAAACGATGTGTGACCAGTGTAATGTTAGTGACTAACTAATGTTGGAGCACAATGCGAAGAATTGACAAAATGGATTCTCTCCCGTGTTTCTGTGTTGTTGTCTGTGTGTCTCTGTCTCTCTGTTTATCTCTCTGTCTTCGTCTCTCTCTGTATCTATGAATCTCTGAATCTGTTTCTTTGTTTCTTCTTGTATTTCCTAAATTAGTTCATACGTTTTCTTTTCGAAGGTAGGATGAAAACAGGCCGATAAGTGCCTATTCCTTTTCCCTCAATAAAAAGTTTCGATTTCGATTTCGATTTCTCTCTCTCCCTCTCCCCCCCTCTCTCTCTCCCCAATCCCTCTGTGTATCTAATATTTAATATTGATGAGTCGTTCTTGACCCACTAAGGACGGCCAGTCTTCTCCCTTTGTTTTTCCAACAGAAACCCGCCTGGCGTGGGGTCCAGCGAGTGTCCGAATGGTCCAGCCTGCAGCTTCTTCTTCAATGTAACGTCTTTCCACTGTAAGTAATATAAGCCCCTGCAGCTTTAGTCGTCAGAAATGTTAGTCTTCATCGGCCACCTCAATGTGAGAACTTTCCGCATGTAATATGTCAAAGATGTCAGCACAGTGGCGAAACGCTGTCGTCACCGGCTATTTCGTCGTTCGTAGAGAAAGAGTTAATGTTTTGTTTGACGTATCTAAACAGGTCCAGGATTTGAGGACAGCTGACCAGAAAATGAGCGCGGAACAAAGGGACTGGAGACTGGCGGGGGGTGCGGAGATGAGGGGGAGGGGGGAGAGAGGGAGGGGAATAACGTGTCAGTACATACAGGAAACTCCCCGGTGGATGCAACTCCCGGTCCTGGTCTGTGTCGGAGAGCACGTGCACTGGTACGTGGCCTGCCTGCTAATGCATTCTGGGTAATGTCTGACGGGACGGTCCCTGGAGGACTTTTCTGGCCCGGCGGTGAAGCGGAGCAGAATGACCCTCCTCTGCAAGTTAGCTCAGGTAAATTTGAAATATTCATAATGATATAGTCGAAGCGTCGGTCATGGCTAGTTCTAGTTCTCGAAGCCCCGTATCGTCATAGTGTTGTGTCACGTGGAAAGGACATTTCACTCCGATTATCCTCACCTCAACCACGTGTGAATGGATGTACCTGACTGTTGTGTCACGTGGAAAGGACATTTCACTCTGATTATCCTCACCTCAACCACGTGTGAATGGATGTACCTGACTGTTGTGTCACGTGGAAAGGACATTTCACTCCGATTATCCTCACCTCAACCACGTGTGAATGGATGTACCTGACTGTTGTGTCACGTGGAAAGGACATTTCACTCTGATTATCCTCACCTCAACCACGTGTGAATGGATGTACCTGACTACGGTAGGGGAAGGTGAAAACGGCGGAAGGAGAGGACTGGGCCCCGCCTTTCTGTGCCGAGCCCTTGGTTACAGCGGACTTGAATTCACTGCCCTTGCGGCATGTCGTCACCAAAAGCTTTCTGTCCCTGCTCCTGAAGTTGTTGCTTTTCCCCCCGTATGCGAACACACACTACTTTCGTTTTCGTGTTTATTGTTACCAAAGGAGGTTGGTGACAGAATGGTTAAGAAGTTACTCTGCTCACACAGTGTCCGTGCAGATGTGGGTTAGATTCCTTCTGGTCTCGGCCTTTATCCCACGTTTTACTGGAAAACATCAAACAAAGCGTCGTGTCATTCGGATGTATGGGACGACAAACCGAGGTCCCGTGTGCTGGCAGGGATTTGTCTCATGGGAAAAGGACCCATGGCAACAGAAGTGTCGCCTCTAACAAAGTCATGTAGGCGAAACAAATGTAATTACAATCATATGCATGCATTCAAGGACTTACTAAGCACGTAGGGTTATGCTGCTGGTCGGGTATCTACCCAGCAGATGTGGTGCTGAGGACGTGCATTTGTCCGAAAGCGGAAGAAGCCTCCTTCAGATAACTGAAACTGAAACTGTTACCCCTCTTCTTCCCCTTTTTCCTTAACAGTTTCAGTTTCAGTTTCACTTTCTCAAGGAGGCGTCACTGCGTTCGGACAAATCCATACACGCTACACCACATCTGTTGAGCAGATGCCTGACCAGCAGCATAACCCAACGCGCTTAGTCAGGCCTTGAGTGCATGCTTACATATTTGTGTACCTATGAAAGTGGATTTCATTTTACGTAATTTCGCCAGAGGACAACACTCTCGTTGCCATGGGTTCTTTTTCAGTGCGCCAAGTGCGTGCTGCACACGGGACCTCGGTTTATCGTCTCATCCGAAAGACTAGACGCTCAGTTTGATTTTCCAGTCAAACTTAGGAGAAAGGGCGACAGCGGGATTCGAACCCACACCCTCACGGACTCTCTGTATTGGCAGCTGAGCGTCTTAACCATTCTGCCACCTTCCTCCTTAACAACAACAACAACAACAAAATCTGCTCCCTCCTCTTTCTCCATTGTTCTTGTGTTGATGTGGGTTTTTTGTTTTTGTTTTGTTTTTTGTTGTTGTTTTTTTGGTAGGGGTGGGGGGTGGGTGGGGGTGGGGGTGGGGTATTTTTGTCCCAGGGCTGGGTGGGAAAAAGCATATCAATTGGTTATCTCATTTCCCTGGTAAAATAAAATTTCGTTTCGTTTCATTTCGTTTCGTTTTCTCCACCCTTCTCGTCCTCTTCATCCATGCATGCACGTCTCTTTTCCGGATTGCTTTTCATCCTGCATCATTTCATCTGTTTATGAAGTTAATTCATCTCGTTCCGTCCTCTGGGGAATTAAAACGTGTCAAGCTGAACTCCGCTGGAAATGGAAAGGGGCAAGGGTAGTGCAGGGTAGTGCAGGGTAATTGGCGTGTGTGTGCGCGCAGGCATTTGTGTGTGTGTGTGTGTGTGTGTGTGTGTGTGCGCGCGCGCGCGTGTGTGTGTGTGTGCGCGCGCGTGTGTGTGTCTTAACTGGGTATGAACCAATAAATGCTGTTTATTTTCCAACGGAGCATGTCTCAAAATTTCCTTTGGGAGGACATCTGAGGCACGTTTGAATTGATAAAGAAAATATCCTCTTCTTTCTTTCTTTAAAAAAAAAAAAAAAAAAAAAAAAAATTGCCAATTTATTCTTCTTTGTCCAAAATCAGTTTTCTGCGGCACAGTTGAACACACTTCGCACTCTGTTTTTTTTTTCTTTTCGGATTTAATGATTTCATTGCAGTTTGATGTGAATGGGCTACACAAAAATTTAATATATAAGCATACACTCAAGGCCTGACAAGCGCGTTGGGTTATGCTGCTGTCCGGTATCTGCCTAGGAGATGTGGTGTAGCGTATATAGATTTTTTCCGAACGCAGTGACGCAACCTTGAGAAAATGAAACTGAAAAAAACCCACCTAACTGATATCTTCTTCTTCTTCTTCTGCATTCACTCGTATGCACACGAGTTGGCTTTTACGTGTATGACCGTTTTTACCCCGCCATGTAGGCAGCCATACTCCGTTTTCGGGGGTGTGCATGCTGGGTATGTTCTTGTTTCCATAACCCACCGAACGCTGACATGGATTACAGGATCTTTAACATGCGTATTTGATCTTCTGCTTGCATATATACACGAAGGGGGTTCAGGCACGAGCAGGTCTGCACATACGTTGACCTGGGAGATCGTAAAAATCTCCACCCTTTACCCACCAGGCGCCGTCACCGTGATTCGAACCCGGGACCCTCAGATTGACAGTCCAACGCTTTAACCACTCGGCTATTGCGCCCGTCCTAACTGATATCAACTTCATTCCAAAGTATACTGCTTTGCACCTGGTATATTACGTGGCCACAGCACGTCTGGAATTGATTTGTTACCAAGACAAATCGAGTCACTTACATTCCATTTTTTTTCCCGGTGTCACTAAAACTCGAAAAGACGCGAAAAGACACGAAAAGACGCGAAAAGACACGAAAAGACATATGAAAAAAAATGTGAAAATGCGAAAAGACACGAAATGACACGAAAAGTGTCTTTTAACGTCGCATTTAAGCCTAATGATTCCTTAGGGGTTCTAATTAACCAAGTTTTAAATAAAGATGTTCCATGACTTTTCATGTCTTTTCACATGTTTTTTCAGATGTGTTTTCGTATCTTTTCGTGTCTTACTTAAAAGACGCGAAAAGACACGAAAAGACGCGAAAAGACAGCTGAAAAGACATCAGAATAGATATTCCAGGACTTTTCATGTCTTTTCACATTCTTTTCCGGTGTATTTTTGTGTCTTTTCGCGTCTTTTCGTGTCTTTTCGCGTCTTTTTGTGTCTTTTCGTGTCTTTTCGCGTCTTTTCGTGTCTTTTCGCGTCTTTTCGCATTTTAGTATGACCCATTTTTCCATCGCATTCCTATATCACGACACGCCAACATTTTTTGGAGGCTCCGTGGCTGAATCGATGGATCAGGCTCTGAACCTCTGATCCGGTGTTCACCAGCGACCAGGGTTCGAGTCCTGACAGTTTCGACATGATGGTGTAATAATAATAATCATCATAATACTGATAGTATTTTTATAGCGCTGAATCTTGTGCAGAGACAAATCTAAGCGCTTTCACACCAGTCATTCACATGCATGCATCACTCTAAAACTGAAGAAACTGAAGAAGTGTGTCCTTGTCAAAGGCGCTTTTCTCTGGATATACCAACACGTGCGTGAACGCTGTTTTTTTTCCATTTTTTTTTTTAATATCTGCTTTGGTTGGGTAAAGCTATAAAAAGAATATATATATATATATAGATAGATAGATAGATAGATATAGATATATATAGATATATATGTATGTATGTATATGTATAATCGAAGGAGAGGATTGGGCCCCGCCTTCCTTTACCGAGCTATAGACACAGTGGATATGAATTCACTGCCCCCATGGCCGTGAAAAGATGTGGGACGTTTTAACACACTTTTTATCTGAAAGTTCTGCCGTACATACTCCACAAAAAGTGTGGGGTTTTTTTTTGTGTGTGGGTTGTTTTTGTTTTTTTTGTTTTGTGTGTGTGTGTGTGTGTGTGTGTGTGTGTGTGTGTGTGTGTGTGTGTGTGTGTGTAAGTTTCTGCATTTATTCCTGCTTCCTGAAAGAGAGACGTAGACGTAGACGTTTCATTCATGTAGGTCATAGACCCTCAGAAGGGTGTACACATGAAATTAATAGAAAGTCGCATACTGATTTAAAGAAAAATCACGTTACATAAACACTACGTTGTTTCAATACTCTATATAAATACAAAGCAAAATGTTGTACAGTAGCCTGAAAGAGAGAGAGAGAGAGAGGGGGTGGGGGGGAAGGAAGGTTGCAAAATGGTTAAGACGTTCATCTGCCAATACTTGAGCGTCTGCCAATACAATGTCCGTGAGGGACTGGGTTCGATTCCCGCTCTCATCTTTTCTCCCAAGTTTGACTGGAAAATCGAACTGAGCGTCTAGCCATTCGGATGAGACGATAAACCGAGGTCCAGTGTGCAGCAAACACTTGGCGCATTGGAAAAGAACCCACAGCAGCACAAGAGTTGTCATCTGGCAAAAAAGTATAAAGAAGAAACCCACTCTGATCGGTGCTCAAATAATTTTATGATTATATGCAAGCACCCAAGAAGACCTGACTAAGCTTGTTGGGTTGCGCTGCTGGTCGGCATCTGCCTAGCGGATGTGGTGTATCGTATACGGATTTGCCCGAACGCAGTGACGCCTCCTCGGGGAAACTGATAATGAAAACTGAAACGGATAGTGAGAGAGAGAGAGAGGGCAGGTGTGTAGAGGAGGGAAACATTGAGAAAGAAAAGAAAGAATTAATGATGACTGAATAAAGTAGTCACACACACACACACACACACACACACACACACACAGAGGAGACTAAGTACAGAAGCACATCCATTACATAACAAGTTCCCCTATTGACGTCACCGGGTTAACGAGAAACTGATCATGCATTTATTAAACACCCGGCCAGTAGAGTGCTGAACCCAAGGAAGGGAATAAGCTCCTGCAAACGGTAAAGTACCCGGTCAATACTCATCCTCACACTGCGCACACGCCACTGCCAGCTCCTCCCCCATCTCTAAAAAAAAAAAAAAAAATTCCCACACAGACCAAAGTCCGTGTGACACCGCTCCTCAAACTCCAGGCCCATGTCCCGCAAGACAGCCCTCTACACAAAGAGCTGAGGCGCCAGATCTGGCCCAGTCCCGCAGCGCTTCAGGACAAGTCGTGGGGAACGGCGACAGAGCTCCAGCGGGCTGCGGACTTTGTAACCTACTCTAGGACTGGCCTGGGAATGCTGAAGAAGAAGAAGAAGCAGCAGGATTCTCAACGTCAGAGGGAACTGTGTGCAAAGAGAGAACGTGCGCTTACAAAGCACGTTACAGTATGTGTCTGTGGAGAGATCCTAAACACTATACCTCGTTGACCCGGGATTGTCGCCCTTGTTTTTATTTATTCAGGGACCCAACAATGGGTCCAGTCTCTCGTGTCCATGGTTACATCAGCAGCCAAGTGTCATCCAGCGACGCACTGCTCTGATGTTGACCAAATGTGTGGAGTTGGTAGTTCTGTTCGGCACAGTTAGTATGGTTGTGGCAATACATCTAGCCATACAGAACACAGTACTTTATTTTCCCGAGTAAGAGAAATTCGCACGTGGTGTTTGCTACTCAATGTACTTTATAATGAGAGTCACAGTCATTCAATATGAATACATGAAGAACATGAAATGTTTACGTATTAAGTTGTCGTAAATCTCGCAAACAATAGTACATGCTTTTCGGTTTTTTTCTTCATTTTTGAATAATAGAAAATATAGAAACTATCGCTTGGGTCCTATTTGTAACATTCACTGTTGGTTCATGTTGTCATAAAAAATAATAAAGAACTGGCATCAACTGCACATTCCATTTAGCAATGAACACTAAATGTCACTTCTGGTAAAATTCATCCAGCACCACCGCCCCCCCCCCCCCCCACCCCCCCGGCTCCCCTTTCCCTCCCATTGCAAACACATTTCTCTGCTATTTTTGTATTTTTGTAACTTAAACTACAACGAATCAACAACATGCGATATGTCCCCTCTCTTACGGTTTGGATGGCTTGCTTTGTTCCCAACATTTCAAAACAGCTCGACTGTGTGGGATATCCTGGATGAAAAGGGACGAGTCTGGTATACTCTCTCTCTCTCTCTTTGTTTAAGTGTCTTTGCCTCTGCCTCCAGTCTGTCTGTCTGTCTCTGTCTCTTTAAGTGTCTTTGCCTCTGCCTCCTGTCTGTCTGTCTCTGTCTCTTTGTCTTTGCGTCTGCCTTCTATCTGTCTGTCTGTCTCTGTCTCTTTAAGTGTCTTTGCCTCTGCCTCCTGTCTGTCTGTCTCTCTCTCTCTCTAAGTGTCTCTGCCTCTGCCTCCTGTCTGTCGGTGTCTCTCTCTCTTTAAGTGTCTCTGCCTCTGCCTCCAGTCTGTCTGTCTGTCTCTGTGTCTCTGTCTCTTTGTCTTTGCCTCTGCCTTCTATCTGTCGGTCTCTCTCTCTCTCTAAGTGTCTCTGCCTCTGCCTCCTGTCTGTCGATCTCTCTCTCTCTCTCTAAGTGTCTCTGCCTCTGCCCCCTGTCTGTCGATCTCTCTCTCTCTCTAAGTGTCTCTGCCTCTGCCTTCTATCTGTCGGTCTCTCTCTCTCTCTAAGTGTCTCTGCCTCTGCCTCCTGTCTGTCGATCTCTCTCTCTCTCTAAGTGTCTCTGCCTCTGCCCCCTGTCTGTCGATCTCTCTCTCTCTCTCTAAGTGTCTCTGCCTCTGCCTTCTATCTGTCGGTCTCTCTCTCTCTCTGTGTCTCTGCCTCTGCCTCCTGTCTGTCGATCTCTCTCTCTCTCTCTAAGTGTCTCTGCCTCTGCCTTCTATCTGTCGGTGTCTCTCTCTCTCTAAGTGTCTCTGCCTCTGCCCCCTGTCTGTCGGTCTCTCTCTCTCTCTCTAAGTGTCTCTGCCTCTGCCTCCTGTCTGTCGGTCTCTCTCTCTCTCTCTAAGTGTCTCTGCCTCTGCCTCCTGTCTGTCGGTCTCTCTCTCTCTCTAAGTGTCTCTGCCTCTGCCTCCTGTCTGTCTGTCTCTCTCTCTCTCTAAGTGTCTCTGCCTCCTGTCTGTCGGTCTCTCTCTCTCTCTAAGTGTCTCTGCCTCTGCCTCCTGTCTGTCGGTCTCTCTCTCTCTAAGTGTCTCTGCCTCCTGTCTGTCGGTCTCTCTCTCTCTCTAAGTGTCTCTGCCTCTGCCTCCTGTCTGTCGGTCTCTCTCTCTCTCTAAGTGTCTCTGCCTCTGCCTCCTGTCTGTCTGTCTCTCTCTCTCTCTAAGTGTCTCTGCCTCCTGTCTGTCGGTCTCTCTCTCTCTCTAAGTGTCTCTGCCTCTGCCTCCTGTCTGTCTGTCTCTCTCTCTCTAAGTGTCTCTGCCTCCTGTCTGTCGGTCTCTCTCTCTCTCTAAGTGTCTCTGCCTCTGCCTCCTGTCTGTCGGTCTCTCTCTCTCTAAGTGCCTCTGCCTCCTGTCTGTCGATCTCTCTCTCTCTCTAAGTGTCTCTGCCTCTGCCTCCTGTCTGTCGGTCTCTCTCTCTCTCTAAGTGTCTCTGCCTCTGCCTCCTGTCTGTCTGTCTGTCTCTCTCTCTAAGTGTCTCTGCCTCTGCCTCCTGTCTGTCTCTCTCTGTCTCTAAGTGTCTCTGCCTCTGCCTCCTGTCTGTCTGTCTCTCTCTCTCTCTAAGTGTCTCTGCCTCTGCCTCCTGTCTGTCTGTCTCTGTCTCTAAGTGTCTCTGCCTCTGCCTCCTGTCTGTCTGTCTCTCTCTCTAAGTGTCTCTGCCTCTGCCTCCTGTCTGTCGGTCTCTCTCTCTCTCTAAGTGTCTCTGCCTCTGCCTCCTGTCTGTCTGTCTCTCTCTGTCTCTAAGTGTCTCTGCCTCTGCCTCCTGTCTGTCGATCTCTCTCTCTCTCTAAGTGTCTCTGCATCTGCCTCCTGTCTGTCTGTCTCTCTCTGTCTCTAAGTGTCTCTGCCTCTGCCTCCTGTCTGTCGATCTCTCTCTCTCTCTAAGTGTCTCTGCCTCTGCCTCCTGTCTGTCTGTCTCTCTCTCTCTCTAAGTGTCTCTGCCTCTGCCTCCTGTCTGTCGATCTCTCTCTCTCTCTAAGTGTCTCTGCCTCTGCCTCATGTCTGTCTGTCTCTCTCTCTCTCTAAGTGTCTCTGCCTCTGCCTCCTGTCTGTCTGTCTCTCTCTGTCTCTAAGTGTCTCTGCCTCTGCCTCCTGTCTTTCTGTCTCTCTCTCTCTAAGTGTCTCTGCCTCTGCCTTCTATCTGTCTGTCTGTCTCTCTCTCTAAGTGTCTCTGCCTCTGCCTCCTGTCTGTCTGTCTCTGTCTCTCTCTTTCTCTCTGTCTGTTAGTCATGGCTTAAATCTGTTTTTGTATGATAGTCAGTCGTATCCGAGTATGACCATCAGAACAGCAGAGGAGGCAACTGCTGTCCCGACTATCTGGGTTATAATTTGATTTTTGTGGAGAGTGTCTTGCCAAGGTTACATAACACTGTCGGCGTTGGGATGGTTCCCGAAAGCCAACTGGCCCCCAAGGTCGTGTGTGTGTGTGTGTGTGTGTGTGTGTGTGTTCATGTGCGCGTGGGTCTCATAGTTTGCTTCTAAACTCAAGCCAGTGGCGATGCATAATTGATAACGCGCCGCTGCTCACCTTTGAGCCTGGTGGCAGAAGACAACAGGCAACAGACAACGACAACAACAACAATACAATGCATCATAACACAAAAACCTCTCTGGACACAGGAACAACAGGAAGCAATGGACAGTGATGTGGAAAAGGTGAGGGGGAAGAGGGGGGGGGGGAGGGACAACTGACGTGATAAATGTGAAAGACGGTGAGCGCGGGAAATTAAGTGGGCAAGTGTCATACACATACATACCTGAGTGCTGCTAGCTTCCGTGCCTGTGAGGCCATCTTGGACTCCCTGCTTTGAACGTGTCGACATCAAGAAACATGGCAAAATACAGCGTTCAGTGAAGAGACAGGGAAACGTGAGCAACAGCGAGCCTGAAGCTTGTATCGTGCTATTTCATGTGTCACATACAATCAATGAACGCGATGGCGAAAATACACACAATATTTGATGGTGATAAAGAAAGCTGACGTGACTGAAAACCTAAACAAACAAAAATACTACCACTGCCACAACCATCAACGCTACTACTACTACTGCTACTACTGCTACTGCTACTACTGCTACTGCTACTACGACTACGACTACTACACTGGAAAGTGAACATCACCTAAAACGTAGTGTATACCTAATAGGGGGGAGACAGAGAGAGAGAGAGAGAGAGTGAGAGATTACACAGTGAACCCAACTCACTGCATTTTAAGATAAATAATGAATAAAACTTTTTTTTTTAAATTAAGGAACGAAAGAACAATATAGATAGATAAATGAACAGATAAATGAATAAATAAATGAACAAATAAGGCTGTTGATTCTGAAAGTAAGCTTCACACACAAGGTGGAGTTGGGGGGTCCGGGGGGGGGGGGGGGGGATTGGAAGAGAGGTTGCAATGGTTTATTGAAGTCCTTGTGAGTGCTTTTTCTTCGCTGTGTAAGAGCGCTGGTAAGCTTCGCTGAACAAAATGATTTGCATGTTCTGTAACAAGTTCCAGCCCTGAAGCAGTGAAATCTCCCTCTTCAGTAACATTCGTCGCTCACTGTCTGCAAGTTCCTGTTTTTATTTTTATCACAATCCACAGCCGCGGGAAGTGTGCTCTGGTGGCTGGTCTTGGCCACATCTAATTTGTCATTGCTGGCTCCCTCCTGTGGACTGCTTGGTGTGATTCTGATGGAGCCGAGTCTGGGTGTGACCTTACAATGGGGTGGTCCTCAGGGCCTCAGGACGATACTACCAAAGGCAGACGCTGCGTAGGGCCACTGAGTGAGCACCACGTGGGAAAAAACAAAATAAAACATAAATAAAAAGCAAACAAAAACAAGAACAAAACGTTCACACACGAAAACCCCAGCCGACGCCTTAGCAGGGAATTATACGAGCGGGAGTCGGGTGATCTCCCTTGCACGTTCAAAGACTCCTTTCCAGGCACCTTCAGTTTCAGGGAGGTGTCAAAGCAGAGTGCGGACTGATCCATATACGCTACACAACATCCACAACAACACCAAAAGAGAAGGATCGGGGCCGGGTGGCATGCAGCGATCTTCACAGCGTCAGGTTTGCTCGGAGTTAGTTTACCATGGAGGTGGGAACATTCTTTACGACAGGCAAACGTAACGCTACCAAGTTCGCTCATGCCGCCCACCCCACATGTCCGTCCTTCACATGCACCCAGGGCGCCGGTCAGGCTTTGAGAGCATCCCCAGATTTGAACCTCCGTTCAGTAGTGACACCAACACAAAAGCAACTGCACGTGACAAACATAAACCGACCCGGGAGCCACACACACACACACACACACACACAAACTGTACAGTCCAATGCGGTAGGTAAATGGAGAAGGGCATGCACAAAACATAGAAACTCGACCCGAGACTGTCATGAGTTGTGACAAGAGCCTATATACACTCCACCATAGATGTATATTTGCTCAGCAAAGAAACAGTCAGCAGGAAGGCACTTGTACTTGAAGTCTGTGACATCAGCAACTGGACTCTTACCTGCAAAAATGGAAGATACCGATTCTCATCCCCTACATATCCATGCCTACCCTTTTTTCCAAGCTGGGTGGAAAGACATCTTACAGACGGTCTCACGGATCAGATCGTCTTGCACGGACATCACGGTGCAAAACGAGGCGTAACTCAGGTCTGAATATGGTCATTCTCCCTTCCAAAGGACTAACTGCCAACACAGACGTGTATCTATGACAGACTCATTCGTGTACAAAGAACGGCGGCCAACGTCGATGTTTGAATCTGGGATCTCGTAAACAGGTTGAGTTTCGAAGCGTCAAGAGTGCGGAGACATGAACGTAACAAAGCACAACACAAGAGAAGGATCGGGGCGGTTGTGCATGCACATTTCAACACTAGGTTGCTGAGTTGTTTACATGGGTGTGGACATCTACGACAGGCAAACTTTTAGCTAACCAAGTGATGATGCGCACAATGTTTTCTTTCTGCACAGGGCGCGGTCAGTCTGAGGCATCCCAGATTTGAATCGTTCTAGTGCCAGCACAAGATGTGTCTACTATGACAGCACCACAACACCTGTACTTCTCAAGGTAAATGAAACTCCAACAAGCCGAGAGACGTCTATTTGACAAGACCATATATTGTGTATTTGCTCAGCAAAGACCAGCACGGAGGATTTCTTGATCAGGACAATTCGTGGCACTATTTACTGCAAAAACTGCAGATACGATTTTATCTATACAGCACCCTTGTACTTATTAAGACTAACTGCCAGCACAGATGTGTTTCTATGACAGACCCAATTCGTGTACCTCTTCTCAAGGACTAACTCCAAGCCAAGACGTGTTTATATGACAGACCCAATTCGTGTACCTTTTCTCAAGACTAAATGCCAGCACAGACGTGTTTCTATGACAGACTCGTTCAGCTATCGATCAGCAGAGAAGAGACATGGAGCTTCCCCCCCCCCCCACCTCCCCCCCCACCCCCCCCGATCCCCAGCTTCCTTCACTCACAAAAGCCTCGATCAGATTACACACACAACAGTGGATGATGGTAAGTCAAACGTGACTGTATCCAGTCTGCACGTCTCACCAAGCTTTAACTGTTCGGGAGGGTGTTTTTTTTGTGTGTTTTTTCTGCGAGAGACTGCTTTCAATTTGTCGTTGATTTGCTGGATGATTGATTGAGCGCTGCATTTGGCTTGACAGGCAGAATTTTTTCTTGATCGATGGGCTGATTATTGTTGAGTGATTAATTTGTTATTGAGCGGGAATATGATTTATACATGCGTACGTGTCTTGTGGAGGGTGGTGCCTCTCTTTTCGTGTCCGCTTTTAGTTGTGAGCGCGCGTGTCTGTGCCTTTGTACGCATTAGTGAATGCTCCAGTGTGTGTGTGTATGTGTGTGTGTGTGTGTGTGTGTGTGTGTGTGTGTGAGGGGGGGTGGGGGGTGGGGGTGTGCGCGCGCGCGTATATGGTAGTTTGAATACGCGTGGTTTTGGTTTTTTTTTGTTTTCTTTTCTTAGGTTGCTGCCGTATTTTGCTGTTTAATCTTTAAATTCCAATCACAGCACAGTGTGACAGAATCGCTAAACTCTGGCGTCGATGGATGTTGAGAGACGTGAGAGACGTGAGAGTGCCATGCATTTTGAATGCCCTCACAACCAGCCCCACCCCACCCCCCTTACCCCCCTCCCCACCCACAAACACACACTGTCAGACCTCGCTCTCCTTGCTGCGCACTGTTGGTGAGCACTGACCCTGAGGTGGTCATGACACCCCCGTCCGCACTCCTTCACACACCACGCACGGACACACATACGCACGCACGCACGCACACAGCACAAAGCAGGCGTGCTCTCACAAAATCAGATAGACAGACACACAAAAACACATACATAAAAACATACAGGATAAAGCGCGCGTGCTCGCACACAAATAAACAAACACACACACATACACACACACGCGCGCGCGCGCACGCACACATAAACACACATAGCACAAAGTGCGCGTGCTCTCACACAGACAGACAGGCACACAGACAGACACACAAGCACATACATAAAGCACAAAGCCCGCGTGTTCGCACACAAACAGGCGAACGCTTACATAGAAAAACACATACGCACGCACACAAACACACACACACATACAGACACAGACACAAACACACACACACACACACACACACACACACACACACACACACACACACAGACATATAGCATATACACAGAGCACAATACTTGCGACACAACACTTTCGTTGTGTATTTTTATGGGTGCAGCCGTCTGAAGCAAGGGCCACGCAATGTGTGTGTGTGGGGGGAGGGGGGAGGCGAGGGGGGGGGAAGAGAAGATGACAATACAGATAGATAGATCTAGAGATGTGTGTGTGTGTGTGTGTGTGTGTGTGTGTTTGGCGAGCTGGGGAGAGTCCTGTGAAGATGAACAAACAAACGAACAAACTGGAAAGGGCAGACGACAGGGCGTGCCGAAAGCGTGCAGCACGGGAAATCACGAAATACTTGGCCAGGTGAGTGGAATTCATTGTCTGGGCAAGACCATCCACTTACACGCAGATGATTGGTCAAGGAGAAAACAACGCCCTTTCGTCTCCAGCTCGTCGGGTGTCATCTGCAAATTCTGGGCTTGAGGAGAGAGAGAGAGAGAGAGAAAGAGAGAGGAAGGTATTTGATCGGAGTCAAACGTGGACAGTTTTCAAGTGGACATGGGAGAACTCATCAACTGTCGTTCGAGCAGCAGGGATTGTCGTAACGAATACCACGAATAGGCTTCGTTTTCGTGTGTGATAATATATATTGAAGAATTTCAGAGTACCAGAATACTTTATCTTGGAAAAAAAAAAAAAAAAAAAAAAAAAAAAAAAAAATCCAGCCTTCTGCCAAGGGAAGAGAGAAGCAAAACTACGCCTCAGTCTCCTGTTCAGTATAACTGAGAACGTCATTCCATCGCTCCACCCACTCAGCCTCACCTCACTCCTCCAAACGTCAACTGACACAAGATTTCGACCAACAATGCACCAGGTGGATCCAGTTTATCAACAGAACCAAGGTCATCACCTCTCCATGTCAACGGGTGCCGTGGTCAAACGATCAGATCGCTAGACTCTCGCCACAGTGTCCTGAGTTCGACCCCCGTCCCACCTGGTGGGTTAAGGATAGTGATTTTTTTTCTTCCGGATTTCCCATGGAGTGGAGTGATGGCCTAGAGGTAACGCGTCGGCCTAGGAAGCGAGAGAATCTGAGCATACTGGTTCGAATCACGGCTCAGACGCCGATATTTTCTCCCCATCCACTAGACCTTGAGTGGTGGTCTGGACGCTAGTCATTCGGATGAGACGATAAACCGAGGTCCCGTGTGCAGCATGCACTTAGCGCACGTAAAAGAACCCACGGCAACAAAGGGGTTGTCCCTGGCAAAATTCTGTAGAAAAATCCACTTGGATAGAAAAACAAATAAAACTGCACGCAGGAAAAAATACAAAAAAAATGGGTGGCGCTGTAGTGTAGCGACGCGCTCTCCCTGGGGAGAGTAGCCTGAATTTCACACAGAGAAATATGTTGTGATAAAAAGAAATACAGATACAAATACAAATACAAACAAATGTGCAGACCTGCTTGTGCCGCGGTTTATCCCCTTCGTACGTATACGCACGTAGAAAATCACACACGCACGTTAAGGATCTTGTAAGCCATGTCAGCGTTCGGCGGGTCATGGAAAAAAGAACGTGCAAGAACCAGCATGCACACTCCCGAAAACGGAGCGTGGCTGCCTTAATGGCGGGGTGCACAACCAAAACGGTCATACACGTAAAATGTTACATGCCCGCTTGAGTGTATGTGTGTACCTGACTGAATGGCACATGAAACGAACGATCAGCGACAATAATGGCAGCTCTCAAGTGGCTCTAACCAGGTAGGCAGCCTGTTGTGCAAATGACTCCATGTTTGTGAAGCGCTTTAATAAGTATCCATATCCTCATCATCAACATGGCTTTCTCATTCAGCGTCACAAGAACGGAGCTATTGTTGCTCAGCAACTTCTTTAGCGCGGACCGTCTTGGGCTGTGGTAGCAACCGAACGAGGCGATGCCGCTTGCACATGCAACATCTGTGACGAGCAGACCACCACCTGAGCCTGCCACCACTGTCCACTAAACAAGACTTCACGTGCCCTTGTGCTGGGAAGGCAGATTAAAAAAAAAAAAAAAAAAAAAAATTGACTGATGCTGAGTGGGGCCCGGGTTCCCCTGGCTGGACTAGGGGGACTTAACGGTCGTACATAGGCATCAGTCTCCAAGAGCGCACCCCACCTCCCCCCACCATCCATTGTGGAGACAAGACAAGGAGCAGGGCCAGGCTCAGATGCGGATCTGTATCTGTCACACACCAATAGCATGCTTGTCTAAAATTTAGGATTCTCTCTCTCTCTCTCTCTCTCTCTCTTATCAGCCAATAGAAAAAAAAAGGAGGAAAGAAGCAAGGAAATAACATTTGGTTGTGGTCACTCTGTTAAAAGAAGGAAGGAACGGAAACAAACAAACAAAAATCAGTGTTTAATCACGTGCTCTCCCAGTTCCGTCACGGTACCAGTGACGATTGAAGGGTCCAGACTGAAGATGCGGATTATGTGCTGCATGTGACGTCATGGTGGCAGATCCAGATCCAGATCCAGATCGGACAGAGGTAAGTAAAGTTTGTAGATCACTAAATGTATCCATATTCCTTTCCCTCCTCTCTTTCATATTCTATTACATTTACTACACACACACACACACACACACATATATATATATATATATATATAATGTCGTCGTCGGCCTCCTTCCGTCTCGAGAGGCGATGGCTGTACCAGAAATGTTGTCACTGCTGGGCACTGCACTTAGGCCTACTGCTATGGCTTGAGCGTGCAGACTTTCCAACTGTATTCGCCCTTCTGAGTCAACGCCGTCTTCGCTGGCTCGGTCATGTTCGTCGAATGGACGAAGGCCGCATCCCTAAAGATCTGCTGTATGGCGAATTATCAGAAGGATCTAGGCCCAAAGGCCGCCCCCGACTAAGATTCAAAGACGCTTGCAAACGGGACCTGAAAAGTATAGGTATTGATGTGCTGTCCTGGGAAAGCCTTGCGGACTTATGTGGACCCTGGAAATCTGCCATTCAGAGAGGGGTGAAACAAGCAGAGAGAAGCCGCATTGACTCGCTTTGGAGAAAAAAGAGCCATCAGAAGTAAAATTTTGTAAACCAAGCAGAATCTACCTATATCTGTCCCACATGCAGTAGTGATTGCCACTCCAGCATATATATGTGTACACACACACGCACACGCACACACACACACACACACACACACATATATATATATATATATATATAGAGAGAGAGAGAGAGAGAGAGAGAGATCAGCTATAATAAAATGGTTATATCTGTATGCCTACAAAGTTTTGAAGACGCGTCAGAATGCAGTTGAAATATATGACGTCAGAGAGTAAGAGAATGACGATTTTTTTCTCTCTGCTCTTGGTGTCCTCAAATCTACATGTTCACGTAATACGTCTGTATATTGTTTGTATGTTAATAGTATGTATAACACTAAGGTACGAAATCTTGTTTACTTTTATTTAACCCCGTTTGGTATTGTTTTGGAAAAAAAAAATCTTTTTCTCTCTTTCTCAGCGTGACTGCGTGTTCGCTCATTCATGTGTGTCATTGTCTTTGCGTGTGTCTCTAAGTGCTTTACATTCATTATTTGTAAAACTTCGAATTACAGTGGACTAAAGCAAAAGTTCCCGGCTATATCCACAATTCTTCCCGTCCAGTCCTCTGTGTGTCTGACGGAGTGAAGGTCCACGCCTTGTTAACACTACTCATTCCGTCTTGATGGGAAAAACATTGTGGATATTGCCTCACTTCCCTGTTCTAGACCATACCATGAATACGAAAAGTGGACTAAACAGGGCCTCCAATTATACATGAAAGCGTTAACACACCTTTCGTTACCATTTCAAATGTGCACTGCAAATAATCACTTCAGAAACTTGGATCTAACCGTAGTCATTACGCTACAATTTGTGCAAATTCCTGGAAGAGTTTATGTGCAGACACACACACACACACACACACACACACACACGGCGAGTAAAAGGCACTCTTATACAGAAACAGCTTGTCACACTGTTTTGTGACGCACTCCAATTGTCGTCTTTGTGGGGTGCAGTTCACAACTATTTTTTTTTAGTCAAGTGGGATTTTATATGCATGGCTATTTCCAATCGCTCGCCTCAAATAGAACGATGCGTCATTTCAGAAGCATTGTTTGACAGATGTTTTTGTATCCATGGTAACAGTCGCAAAGGCTGTTTGAAAAAAAAAAAATGGTCGTAGAGTAACGAACGGCGCGTGCAGATGACAGCCCGTTCTGTGTGCACACACACAAACACACGCACGCGCACATACACACACGCACACGCGCACATACACACACACACATGAACAGTCTTCCTCTCTCCCCTCTCGTTAGAGACCACTCAACAAAAAACAAAAGGCTTGCAAAGAACCAAGGGAGCTGATTTGGGGCAAGAGTTTGTTGCGGAAGGTGGTGGGAGCTCCTCAGTGTATGATCACATGAAAACAGAAACGAGCCCCGAGAAGGACGCGGGAAGATGCAGACAGGGAAAACCCGATTGATGGTAGATTTCATGTGCCTGTTCATCATATTATTATGGCTCTTTTGTATAGTGATCGGGCTCTTGTTCACCCATTCTGATATGTTTTACTCTAATCATACGCCTCCACTGCGCAGGGGCACCATTCACTCTCCTGGTTCGTCGTATTGTTTAGTTCTGTGTTAAGGTTGAGGAACCAGACCCATCTGGTCATAATTCTAAGGGTCTTGTGTGAAATGGAAGAGGCTGGACTTGTTTAGTTTGATAGGTATACATTGTTTTCTTGTTGTTTTCTTCCTTCTCAAAACTGAGTGCCACAGGAATTGTGAGTGGATTAATCCACTTCTTCCTCTTTTTTTTCTTTTTTTGTTAAAGAAATATCGATGGATTTATACATATGATATTACAGGTATAGCATTTTATTTGCTGCAGTCGGTAGTTGTGCAATGAGGAGAAAAACCAGAACCACGAAGAAACCATGAAAAGGCTACCAGCAAGTTTTGTCCATTCAGTCTTGGAGCTGCCTGCCCCCTCACAGCCTCTGCATCCAGCATTAGCCAGGCGACACAGTCATCCGCTGTCCCGGGTTGCCCGTGCTGTGCACGTTTGGCTAATTTCCCCGTGGCTGGTTGATAACATCACTCTGTCTGTCTGTCTTTGCTCTCCCCTGCTGTGGCGCGTGCAGCTACTTGTCCCAGCTCGTGTTGTGCGAGGTAATGTCAGAGTTGAAATACAATTCGTCATCTTGTCCAGTTTAACCTTTGTTCAGCTGAGTTTGTTGGGTTTTTTTTTTCTGAATAGATCGTTTCCTTTGTTTATTCATGCCTCTGAATTTCAGCAACCAGGCTTCGCCCCCTGTCTGTGGCTTGGATGCGGGCACCAGCTGTAGAATTCCAGTGATGGACAGAGAGGGGTCATTCTTATGCAGTGTGGCCTGTACTTGGCTATATATATATATGTGTGTGTGTATATGTATTCCTTTTCCTATGACTCAATTCAATTTCTTTCAAACCCATTGAGTCATATTGCATTTCTTCATTTCACTTTCTTTCGAACCCATAGAATCATATTGCATTTTGTCCCATGTCCTCACAATTTAATGATTTTTTAGGAGTTTGAGCTAGTACATTGATACCCGGACTCACGATTGAATATCTACTCCCAAGGTTGGAAATGATTTTTGAGCTTCAGTTTCAACTTTCCTGTCGCATTCCGGGTTTGACATGTCTCACAGTACCTCTGAATGTTGGTTTTCCACCAAAACGGTTGCCAATTTGAGCACTGGAATATGAGCCCACTGTGAACGGTTGTAGCAGCCATTACAGCAGTTTCCAGTGACGGTCTCACGTACAGGACACACGTTCTCTGTACCTGGCATTTTTCATTTCCGGTATTTGTATGGAATGAAGAATCGTTAGGCAGTGGATAGGAAATTTGGTCTGCTATTTTTTTCCGAGAAACATTGTTTCTATGGTTTCATGTTTGCGAAAGGCCAACTTTCAGCTGAGTTTATTTGACTTTAAAGAGCACACCAAAAGACCTTTATGAGCAACATTATTAATTTCTGACAGCAGTGAGAAAGTCCTTCAAAACATTGTCAAAACAGTGTCCAGTTCTATGTATAATAGAGACGATAAACCAAACCTTTCTGCATTTTTTTTTAAAACTACCAAAAACAAGTCTTCTTTCTTGTGCACGCAGATCCTTACTTTAGTTTCTCCTACACACACACACAGACACACAGACACACACACACACACAGACACACTGCCGTTTGATCTAAAGGTATAGGGAGGGTGTGCTGCTTTGATGAAGCCGCGCTTGCAAGTGAGTTGAAACTAGTTACCGAGACAGTCCTAAAGCTGGCTGCTATTCTACAGTCTGTCGTGTTTTGTGGTACAGGGGAGAACGCCTCAGTTGGGAATGAAGATTATGGAGGAATATTCCTGTGTCTGCCTTGAATATCCACAGACTGCCACTTGAATTGGACAGGCTTCAAAGTGCTTCGTTCGGTGCAGACTTGTGATCATCTTCGAAAAAAATCATGTCAATTAGATTACGAAAAAATGGAAACAGAAGGATTTGATGCGTGTTTTTGTATTTCTCCTTAATTACATTACTGTTTAATTCATTTACACATCCTGCGCTTGTATTTTAACGGACAAGCTGTCGCAATGTGTGAACTTGAAAGTTCCTCCTGTGCACATTACATGAGTTGTCTCTTCTAAACTTTTCTATGGGACGTTAATTTAAATCTCGCCTCTCCGTTCCCAGCATCATTAAAAAATAAAAAAAATAAAAAAAAAAAAAAAAAATAAAAAAAATAGTGCGCGGAAAATTTCCTGGAAACGGTGGCTTCTTCCCAGGGTTTGGCCGTGTTCGTCCTGGCAAAGGGATGATGGAAGAACTCTGGCTGGATGGCCTCATGGGGAAATTACCCTGGGCAAAGGGGTCGACCGGTCGATGTGTTTCCGTGTTGTCAGGCGGGCTGCAGGCAGAAAGAAGACGTAGAGGAAAACTGGCTTCTAGATTGCTGGAAACACGAGCTTTTAAACAAGGGTTGGTACAGAAACACGAGCTTTTAAACAAGGGTTGATACAGAAACACGAGCTTTTAAACAAGGGTTGATACAGAAACACGAGCTTTGAAACATGGGTTGGTACAGAAACACGAGCTTTGAAACAAGGGTTGGTACAGAAACACGAGCTTTGAAACAGGGGTTGGTACAGAAACACAAGCTTTGAAACAGGGGTTGGTACAGAAACACGAGCTTTGAAACAGGGGTTGGTACAGAAACACGAGCTTTGAAACAGGGGTTGGTACAGAAACACGAGCTTTGAAACAGGGGTGGGTGCAGAAACACGAGCTTTGAAAGAAGGGTTGGTACAGAAACACGAGTTTTGAAAGAAGGGTTGGTATAAAAACACGAGCTTTGAAAGAACGGTTGGTACAGAAACACGAGCTTTGAAACAAGGGTTGGTACAGAAACACGAGCTTTGAAACAAGGGTTGGTACAGAAACACGAGCTTTGAAACAAGGGTTGGTACAGAAACACGAGCTTTGAAACATGGGTTGGTACAGAAACACGAGCTTTGAAACAAGGGTTGGTACAGAAACACAAGTTTTGAAATAAGTGTCAGTACAGAAACACGAGCTTTGAAAGAAGGGTTGGTACAGAAACACGAGCTTTGAAACAGAGGTTGGTTCAGAAACGCGAAGTTTGAAACAGGGGTTGGTACAGAAACACGAGTTTTGAAATAAGTGTCAGTACAGAAACACGAGCTTTGAAAGAAGGGTTGGTACAGAAACACGAGCTTTGAAACAGAGGTTGATACAGAAACACAAGCTTTGAAACAAGTGTCAGTATAGAAACACGAGCTTTGAAACAGGTGTTAGTACCTGAGAAACACGAGCTTTGAAACAAGGGTTGGTACAGAAACACGATCATTGAAACAAGAGTTGGTACAGAAACACGATCATTGAAACAAGAGTTGGTACAGAAACACGAGCTTTGAAACTGGGGTTGGTACAGAAACACGAGCTTTGAAACAGGGGTTGGTACAGAAACACGAGCATTGAAACAAGAGTTGGTACAGAAACACGAGCTTTGAAACTGGGGTTGGTACAGAAACACGAGCTTTGAAACAGGGGTTGGTACAGAAACACGAGCTTTGAAACTGGGGTTGGTACAGAAACACGAGCTTTGAAACAGGGGTCAGTACAGAAACGGCGTGTTGCCGAAGGAGGGGAGGAGCCGCGAGATGTTTCATACACATGAGCGAATGTGTGCGCGCATGCACGCATATACACAGACACGTATGCACACACACACACACACACACACACGCACGCGCATGCACACGCACGCACGCACGTAAGCACTCACATAAAAAATCCCCTTTTCTCTACCCCACACATACATACACGCGCGCACACACATTCTGCACACACCAGACGTACACACTGCATTAGGGCATGGTGGCAGATAATGCGTTAAATGCGGAAACATTAGGTAGTCTGGCATTTCACAGCACTACGTTTTAAGCTGCAGTCTTTTTATTCCTCCAATGATTTTGAATGAACAACAATTGCTCATTACTGGTTCAAAATAGGAGTGATTATTGTCCATCAACTCCCTGCATGCGCCCGCCCACGATTGTGTGTGTGTGTGTGTGTGTGTGTGTGCGCGCGCGCGCGTGCGTGCGTGCGCGCTCGTGCTTGCCTATGGAAGCAATTTCTTGCAACGTGATGGAACAGTTTCGCCATTCAATTGATTCATACTTCAGTATTTATTTGGGAACGTCGTTGATCGTTTTCAAAGTGCTTTTTTCCCGATCGCAAGATGAAGAAAACTTCCAGCTCAGCGCTTGTGGCTTGTGCTTCAGCCTCTGCAGCACTTGTTTCATAGTGTCGTCAGTGACAGAGGCTGGACGTTTAGCGTTGACGGCAAACATCGCATCACCCACGCTCGCACACAGGAGAGCAATCCTCCTTGTCTCACTTGCACCATGGACAGGGGGCGGGAGTGAACGGGGTATGGGGTGGGGGGTAAACGGAGACCTTGAGAATGAGGACTGGAGGGAAAAGCAAGGGAGCAAGGATGGGGGGAACGGGGGTGGGGTGGGGGGGGGGGGGGAGGGGGAGGATTGTGGAGGAGGAGGAGGAAGACGGTCCCAAGGTGGCACACAGTAATCTGCTTTCCTCTGATCTCTGCCTCACTGATTGTTGTGGAAATGAACAGTGAGCTTCCCGCGCTCAGGGGAAAACATCAAGGGCAGGCGGCGTTCGACACCTCACACACACGCTCACGCTCGCGCGCACATACACACGCACACACACATACACACGCACGCACACACATAGAAATACACTTACGGCTATCCTTCACAAAACAAAACGACAACAAAAAAAATTCAGGAGTGAAAAGCAAATCAAGTTGCACAGCACTTAATTCTGACTGGATTCCGGAATTAAAAATTTGCATGGAAATAAAGTTCCGGAGATGGCTGTCTAAAAGGCAGAACGAGAAAAGAAAAAAACCTATCAGACACATCAAATTACCCAAAAGGAATGACATTTGGAGTAATGCCAACTAATTTTACCCGATCTTTTCGCGAGACTTGTCGAAGCCGGATGGCCATTCCGAACATTCGAATATTATTAAATAAAACGGTGTAGTCATGCAGAGTTGTCCTTTGAAATACGCTCATCGTGTGTGCTCAGTTGGCTCTTATTCCCACGTGCACATACATTTTGAAGTGGGCTTTTAAATGCATGACTGGTTTTGTTGTTGCTGCTGTTGTGGTTCTATGTAATCGCCATAGACAACTATGAACCGTGTTCGGGAGCGGTGCATGTCTGGTATTTTTGTATTCTCAGGAAGAGTCGATATGGGTCACTTTCCATGCTGTGTATCAAGAATATATTTGTTCCAGATGTACAGTGATCGTCAATGCTGCTTCTAAACGATAATACTCAAGTGTATACATCAACACCCTATCAAAATGTCTTCAGTCACCGATATGTGTGACTGGACATTAAACCAAATTCCTCCTCCTCGTCAATGCTTTTCCCAAGTCTGATTTTGAATGTAATGAAACTAGGTGTTTATCCTGGGTTTGGAAGGAATCTGCATGTGTATTCACACAAAGCGGGTTCAGGCACTAGCAGGTCTGCACATAAACGACAATGGGAGATCGGGAAAAAGCCCACCCTTAACCCACCGGGTGTGCCGGGGATGGAACTCAGGAAACTCGGGCGAGATTCCAGCGACTGACCGTTCAGCCACTGTCCGCGTACCGCCACTTCCTTGACCGGCCACCGCACGTGCACACAGGGTCACATGCACGGTCACCCTGCCTCGGTCAGCAGCAAGTCCCGAGGGACTCCAAACAAACTGACCGCAGAGTGACCAACGGTAGGGGTTACATGGACCCGGAAAACCGCCCATGTCTCTTGTTATGCATTCCACAAACACATGGAATCGGGGCAGTTTTTAACATATCTGTTGGACATTAAAAACTATATTCATGTATTAGATATTTTAAACAGATGAATGAATATATCTACACAGATGATAATTGCATATGAATGATATCCTTTGGAATGGTGGTAGCTTGTAAGAGATACCCTTTGATATGGTAATTGCATACAAAGGATAGTCTTCTGGATGCTCATTGCACTTTCCACCTTACAGTACTGTCATGTTCTGTTTGGGGTCACTGCTTCATATACATATACGGTTGAAGTAAACGTTTATCGGGAAAAAAAAAACTCCCACAAGAAGACAACCCATCAATCTTTCATGAAAGCACACAACCTCCACTTCGTATAGTTCTCTCACTCTCACATGAACATTTTCAGCTCTTTGTCTGTCTGTCTGTCTGTCTGTCTCCACTCTCCCTCTCCACTCTCTCTCTCTCTCTCTCTCTCTCTCTCTCTCTCTCTCTCTCTGTCGATCCGTGTATTTATCTCTGTACCCACGACGAAAGCAAACCCCATCTGCCTTTGTTTCAGATTCCATCCATGTAAGGATGTGATGGAACCTGCCGGCTGCTCCTGAACTTCCTCCGCATGAACTGTCTGCAGTCTGGTTCCAGCCCCGATACTGCGCGCAGACACCGCCTTCATACACACAAGGTATGTACAGTGATCTGCCCTCCTCCACTCCTTTTTTTTCTTCTGTCAGGTTTTTCTGCCTCTGTTCGTCTGTCCCCGTCCATCCCGATACCCCCACCCTCCCGCCCACCTCTCACTCTGAGAGGCTTTGATGGCATTCATGCTTGCAGGTTGTTGCTGTATCGTTCTAGAAATCAGATTTCTTTTACCAGTTTGAAGGAAGAAAATAAGTTTTGATCAAGAGAGCCATGGGAATATAACATTTGAAGTAGAAAAGAAATCTGTTTCAATGACTACCTCTTCCTCTGCAACTCCATCTCCTTCTCTTCCTTTTCTTCCTCTCCCTATTCCTCCTCCTGATTTTTATTTTGTGATAGCTTTGTTTTATTTCTCAGTTAGTTTTGCTGCTCTTGTGCCATTTACACTCACCTCCAGTCCTGTGCCTTTGTACAGATTCCCACCGTTTTCCTTCCTTGACACTATAACTTCCGTTCCTTTGCTCCAAATTTTCCCTGTGCCCTGTGATTGTCCCTTTTTGCCAGTGCCAGCCACAGCTGTCAATCCCCTAAACCAACACCTTCCAGCTCCAGTTGTTTCCTTTTGTCATTTCCTGGCCTTCACACCCTTCCCCTGTTCACACCTCACCTTATGTTTTCCCGTACCAGTTCAATTTAATCTCCTTCCATCTGTGATTTTGTTCCAACTTCATGTTATATCCTCCGACACCAACCACTCTTCTTTCCTCCTCACGCAGTCTGGGCACCACTGCATCGTTGCTATCAGTTTCTTCCTCTGTTGCCCCCCCACCCCACCCCCCATCTTTCTCAACACCGGCATGTCTCTTTCTCAACACCCGCATGTCTCTTTCTCATTTCAATGTCTTTCCAATCCCAGTTATTTCTTTCTTTTTGGCCCTGATGTTTCCTCCGTTCCAACGTTTCCTTGTTTCTTTAATGCCAGAGGTGGGTATAGGATGGGGAAAGGGTGAACCACGTCTTACACCCACCCATACACATTTGAAATACCCCCTTAATCATTTCAACATAAAATCAGATTCAATAACGTTTTCATTTCTATTCCGATCCAGTCTTCGAAACCCTCTTTTTATTTATGGAAACTTTTAATTTGTTGACGATTATTTGGTCAGGCACTCCCTCTTCGCCCACTTCTCTGCCATTCCCAGTCAACGCCCACCTTGGATCACACTGGTTCATTTTATTTACTCCCTGTTCACTGTGCTCTCACGGCCATACGTTCTCTGTGTCAGTCATTCCCACTCAGTCACTTTCTCCCAGCTGAAGTTCTGCTCTACTCCATGCCTCATAATGCATCCCTCTTCCCGCACACACACACATCCACCCCATCTGACGTAACCAAAGTTTGTTTTGCGTTTGTGTTTCGGTCCCAGTTCCAAATTTGTTGTCGTCTTTCCAATTGTTATCTGCTGGTCTAACATGTACCCTCATTCTCCCTCCTTTCCCCCCAATTCCTCTGCTCCTCATACCCAGCCATTTCCCATACACTTCCCAGATCTCTTTAATTCCTATTTTTACAATCTTACTCCCATTGTCTCTCATTCCTTCTCGTTTTCATGTCTACGTTTGCACCCTCACCTTTCTCAGTACTGTTTCTTCTGACCCTAGCGACGTTCTTTCTGCCACGTTCGCCACGACACCAGTGCCTTGACAGATATATGGTGGACGCCACTTCTAACCTCCCTCTTTTCCCCAATCCAAGTCTTCTCTGACCACCTCACTGCTAACATCGCCTTTCCACTCACGATCCCTTCTCCAACTCTACATTTTGTGTTCTGTTCACTGAAGAGTCACAGTTTGATTAGAATATATGTCATTTGTCATGTATACAACGTCATTTCACTCCAGCTGATCGTTTCTGATTCTGCGTCTTCCTGAAGCGATAAGAAATCAAAATCACAGACAGGGTTATCATAAAAACGTTCCTTTCAGTGTCAGGTGGACGAACTAAATCATCAGATCGTAACGTATGTGTGTATTGATGTTGAACGTTTGCCTGCATTCTTCGAGTGGGGTGGCTGAGTGAGTGAGTGTTTGTGTGAAGGGGTTAGTGAGTGAAGGAGTGCGTGAGGTGCATGGGGATAATGAGTGAGTGAGAGGAGTTTATGATAGTCGTGTCGGAGTATGACCACCAGAACAGCAGAGGAGAGATCTGCCGTCCTGACTGTCTGGGTTAGAATTTGATCATAGAGGAAACTGTCTTGCCCAAGTCATATCCCCACTCTCTCGGCCAAGAGGGTTTTAGGGTAGTCGGCGTTGGGATGGTTCCCAATGGCCAACTAGCCCCCAAGGCCGCAACACTAATAGCCAGTGCAATCTTTCCTCCAAATTTCACTCACAAGTCCTTCACAAAAAACTGAGCTGTGAATGACTTTCCATTCAGTGAGAGGAGTAGTGTAGGTTTTAATGAAATAATCAAAGTGTACCTTTCTACATAACATTGCCAAGGAGAATCCTTTTGGTTCCGCGGGTTTCTTTTACGTGCGCTAAGTGCATGCTGCACACGGGACCTCGGCGTATCGTCTCGTCCGAATGACTAGCATCCAGATGAAGTCAAGTAAAACGGGGAGTGAAGATACTGGTCTGTGTATGGGACTCGTGTGTGTGTGTGTGTGTGTGTGTGTGTGTGTGTGTGTGTGTTCGTGTGTGTGTGTGCGTGTGTGTGTGTGTGATGTGTGTTTTGTGTGTGTGTGTCCTTGTGTGTGTGTGTGTGTGTGTGCGTGTGTGTGTGTGTGCGTGCGTGCGTGCGTGCGTGCATGCGCTCGCGCGCGCGTGTGTGTGTATGTGTGTGTGCGTGTGTGTGTGTTTGTGTGCGTGTGTGTGCATGTGTGTGTATGTGTGTGTGTGTGTGTGTGTGTGTGAGAGAGAGAGAGAGAGAGAGAGAGAGAGAGAGAGAGCGCTTTGGGAGAAGAAACGCTTTAGTAAAACGTGACAGCAATGTTGGAGATGGGAGATGTGTTTTTAACTTCGCTCCCCGTTGACGGTTGTGATAATCTGATTACGTCATGCCGTTCTTACACTCCGCCACCATTCCCATCCCCAAACCCCCATCACCTCCCTTCCCTAACTCTCCACTGTTCTCTCCAGCAACCTTTGTTCGCGTGCTTGTGTGTGTATGTGTGTGTGTGTGTGTGTGTGCGGTGTAATATATGCATCTCAATTCACAATGAACACTGATTCAAACACATCCCCTCCCACATTATGTCCCACGGCAAAACCTCACCAGGTACTGGTTATGATTCTGACCATTCCTCACGCCCGCCTTCACCCAAATCCCAAGCACACTCCAGATCTGAAACGTCTCGGAGTTGAGCCATTTTTCTGTCAGTCCAAAGCCGTTTCCCCCGCACACAGTATGAACGCCTTTGAATGCCATGGACGGACGGAAAACGTGAATGTCCGTGCGTCCATGTTTTATTCATTTATTATTATTATTATTATTATTATTATTATTATTTATGAACGGTAATCCCCAGTGATCCCCCTCCTCACACATCCCTTCCCCCTCCAAGAAAAAAAAAGGTGTTGGGGTATGGGGTGGGGCGGAATAGACGGGAGTGGGGGGTAGAATGGAGTGGGGTGGTGGTGGTTGGGGTAGTGGTGGCAAATACGTAATGGAAACGAGGAATATTGAAAGTGATGGGTGGAAAGGGGTGGAGGAAGGGGGCTTATTTGTCTGTGCATGCACTTTCCGTGCATGTGGTGACTGGATGGATCTCGCTGTCTTGCCGATCGACCTGATTCTGGCGGCAGTGTTGTCGTGAAAACAAATCGGTTTTTTTTCTGTTCTCTCTCTGTCCAGGATTGTAGCTGTGTCTGTCTTTGTCTGTGTCTTTGTGTGTCTGTGTCTGTGCTTGTGCCTGTGCCTGTGCCTGTGTCTTTGTGTCTGTGTCTCAGTGTAAGGCACAGCTTTCTCTGTGAGAATTGCAGACTGCCTTCTTCCCTCCCTACGCCCCCCCACCCTACCCCACCCCACCCCTCCCTTAGGAGAGCACATCTCCAGTACTGGCGCTACCCTGTTTTATCTGTCTGTCTGTTTCAAGACATGATAAACGTATGCAGTCTGAAAACTGGAAATTTCGTATTGTGCTGCTGAGGGTCCGTTGCCAGCTCTATTGAAATTTCCATCAAATAGGATTTGTTGTTTTTTCGTTATGTGCGTGTCTGAATGCGAACATGAAAAGAAATTCAATGAACACGAGAGTCCGTCAGTCTGTCTGTCCGTGTGCCTGTCTGTCTGTCTTTTCGTCAGTCTCCTTGTCTGTTCGTCTGTCGTCGGCATTTCTTTCACCCTTTCTGTGTGTCTTCACATCACATCTGCTTCACTCCGCCTTTGCCTCTCTCTCTTTGTTGTGCACTTTAATGTGCATGTGGTGTGTGTGTGTGTGTGTGTGTGTGTGTGTGTGTGTGTGCACGCGCGCGCGCGCGCGCTCACTCACGATCACAGTGTTGCGCGTGCATCCCAGCGTTGCATCTGAAAGTAAGTTTGCCATGGGGAAATCTGTTTAGCGCTGAGATCGGAAAAATAGGATAGGGCCCCCGTAATTTCTCGAAGGGTCTCTCTCTGTGTGTTTCTGTCACTTTAATGTGTCAAAGTATCAAAAGTGTATCTCTCTTTCTTTGTCTGTCTCCCTGTCTCTGTCTCTCTGTCTTTCTCTCTCTCTCTCTCTCTCTCTCTCTCTCTCTCTCTCTCTCGTGCCCTCAAGAAGAAACGTTCCTTGGGCGTAAACAAGACTTCCTTTCAAGACGTTTTGTGTTTGAGAAGTAAAACAAGGGAGTAAGTGGGGGAGCTAGCTGTCTGAGAGTGTATGATGATGATGATGATATGGGTGATGGGCGGGGACGGCAGGGAGAGAGAGAGAGACAGAGAGACAGACAGAGAGACAGAGAGATAACGATAACGATAACGATGTTTTATGCAAGAAAGGCCATGGCCCCATTTGAAGGGGAAACACACTAATAAGACGTATTTGAGAGAGAGAGAGAGAGAGAGAGAGAGAGAGAGAGAGGTTTTATTGAAGAAAGGCCATGACTCGATTTGAAGGGGGTATACATAAATAAGACATATTCCAGAGAGAGAGGGGGTGAGTAAGAGAAAGAGATGTTTTATTCAAGAAAGGCCGTGGCCCCATTTGAAGGGGGTATGCATAAGTCAAACATATTTTAGAGAGAGAGGGGGAGTTAGGAAAAAGAGAGACAGACAGACAATGGGACAGACAGACAGAAAGAGGGAGAAAGAGATAGAGAGGGAGACAGACAGACAAAGAGAGAGCGACTGACAGACGGAGAGAGAGAGGGAGGGAGGGAGATGGGGAGAGAGAGACAGACAGACACAGAGAGAGGGACTGACAGACGGAGAGACAGAGAGAGAGAGGGGGAGAGGGAGAGAGAGGGAGAAGTACCCCCAGTGTGGCAGATGTGGCCATGAGCAGCAGCGCTGTCAAGAGCACTGTGTATTTTGTCCACCGTCCATGCTGTCAGAATCTGTTTACATTCCCCGCTAACACCCTTCCTCTCTTTGTTTATTTGTCCATTCCTCTGTCGTTCCCTGCCATCACCCTTCCTCTGTTTGTTTATCTGTCCATTCCTCTGTCATTCTTCCCCACCTCCCTTCCTCTCTTTGTTTATTTGTCCATTCCTCTGTCGTTCCCTGCCATCACCCTTCCTCTGTTTGTTTATCTGTCCATTCCTCTGTCATTGTCTGCCATC
Organism: Babylonia areolata; assembly: GCF_041734735.1. Taxonomy (NCBI): domain Eukaryota; kingdom Metazoa; phylum Mollusca; class Gastropoda; order Neogastropoda; family Buccinidae; genus Babylonia; species Babylonia areolata. The sequence goes on from NC_134882.1 coordinate 42,664,140, forward strand.
ACCCTTCCTCTCTTTGTTTATCTATCCATTTCTCTGTCATTCCCTGCCATCACCCTTCCTCTCTTTGTTTATCTGTCCATTCCTCTGTCATTGTCTGCCATCACCCTTCCTCTCTTTGTTTATCTGTCCATTCCTCTGTCATTGTCTGCCATCACCCTTCCTCTCTTTGTTTATCTGTCCATTCCTCTGTCATTGTCTGCCATCACTCTTCCTTTCTTTGTTTATCTATCCATTTCTCTGTCATTCCCTGCCATCACCCTTCCTCTCTTTGTTTATCTATCCATTCCTCTGTCATTCCCTGCCATCACTCTTCCTCTCTTTGTTTATCTGTCCATTTCTCTGTCATTGTCTGCCATCACCCTTCCTCTCTTTGTTTTTGTGTCCCCGCTCTGTCATTCCTTACCTCCATCCTTCCTCTTTTTGTTTATCTGTCTTCTATCATTCCCTTCACCCTTCCTCTCTTTGTTTTTCTGTCCATCCCTTTGTCATTCTAACCACTACCCTTCCTCTGTTAAAAAAACAAACAAAAAAACTAAACGCAGCAATGTTCAGAAAGCAATGTAATATCAGTGCACGATACAAATGCGTTGGGTATGGTTGCATACGATTACGCTTATCAAGTGACTTGTAGGCAGCAGGCATGCACACGCAGAGCATGTTGCACATGCAAATTGTGAAGCCTGTGGTAAAAATGTTACTTTTTTTTTCTTTTTGTGCATGCTTCACATGGCGGTCATGTTTTTGATTGGGAATGCCGATGGACTGCTTACTCACACCATGGCTATATAACTCAGAAAAGTTGCAGTCTGTCGAATCGGATGTGATTGCAAAATTTCAATTCCAAAAATGCCCCGTCTGACTCAAGCACAACGAAACACCATTGGCCGACTGCAGGCTGGACAATCTCAAGCTGATGTCGCACGACAATTCAACGTGGCACGAAGCACCATCAGTCGGCTGTGGGCCAGACTGGAAGCCACTGGTGTCACGGCAGACAGACTTCTTCTTCTTCTTCTGCATTCACTCGTATGCACACGAGTGGGCTTTTACGTGTATGACCGTTTTTACCCCGCCATGTAGGCAGCCATACTCCGTTTTCGGGGGTGTGCATGCTGGGTATGTTCTTGTTTCCATAACCCACCGAACGCTGACATGGATTACAGGATCTTTAACGTGCGTATTTGATCTTCTGCTTGCATATACACACGAAGGGGGTTCAGGCACTAGCAGGTCTGCACATATGTTGACCTGGGAGATCGTAAAAATCTCCACCCTTTACCCACCAGGCGCCGTCACCGTGATTCGAACCCGGGACCCTCAGATTGACAGTCCAACGCTTTAACCACTCGGCTATTGCGCCCGTCACGGCAGACAGACATCGCACTGTCTTCCGGCCTCTTGGTTTGAATAGATCACCTGGAGAGTGTCATCAAGTCTGATTTTCTCAAGTGTCTCTTTATATATGGGGAATCCATGTTTCCTACTCGTAGAATGTTTAACACTTCTCATCGGCACATACTTATTCTCTGTCTCTTGTACCTTCTCTTTAAATTGCTGCCACGATTTGTTTCTGTCTGTGTCGTCAAAGACGGTGTGCCAATTAGTGGTCCGAATTTCCTCATTTATCTCATCGTAGTTTGCCTTGATATAGCACTTTACTTTCCTTATAGTATTTTGATCCTCGTATAGTTCTCCAAGTTGAAACTCAGTACACAATGATCCCCTTTTCCTAGCTGGCTTTGTAGCATCATTTGTGAAATCATATTTTCTTCGTTTGTCAGAACTAAGTCCAGTGTATGTGGTGTACCACCCTCTCGCCATCTCTTTGGCTTATCAGTCTCAATTTATCAACAACGTGGAACATATTTACACTATTTACATTCTGTGAATTTTATTTATTTATTTGTTTTTTGCTGTTTACTTGCCTTGAATTTATTTTCACCACCTTTCTTGCCCATGGAGGGCCTTGGACGAGGTACTGCCCGTCCCCCGACGATGCTCCATTTAGCTGCTTTGCTGTGTTCCTGATCACTGCTTCCTGTTCCTCTCGCTGTTTGTGAGATCATTGCTGATGCTGACGCCACGGAAATTTTCCTTGTCATGAACGTTGCGTATGTTTTTGAACACTTTCTTGTTTGTCTCTACACTCTCAAAGGATACTAGAATGGGACGTTTTTGCTTGTCTTTATTGTTTCCCTACGCGCACTAACCCCGAGGTGGCATTATCCATTTCGGTGCGAGTTTTGCAAGCCTGCGTTATTTCGTCGATTTTTCCCTTATCGTGCTCTCAACGCTCCTCAGCGTTCTTGGAAACAAGTTCTTGTATCACACGAATGCCAACATTGTTCTCTCTTGCTTTTCGCTCATTTACCTCGCTCAGAACAGATTCCAATACTTCGGGTTGCTTTACCCTGCTTGCAGATTTTGCGTCAAAACCTTTATTATCTTTCGAGTTCAGCTTTTCTCGTACAGTTTCACGTATTTTGCCTGCATCACATTTTTTGTTTACACCCTGTTGTAGTTCACTGAATCTGGATTCGTAATCCATCATAATTTGCCGACATCTTTCCTCCTGGGTAGAGCTGACTGACGGCTGCTACTGGGCGCTCATCATTCGTTTCCTAAATCATTCAGTCAGATTTCAGGCACGCACACATACACACTCAGACAAACGTAACATTTTACGTGTATGACCGATTTGTCTATTTACCCCGCCATGTAGGCAGTCATACTCCGTTTTCTGGGTGTGCATGCTGGGTATGTTCTTGTTTCCATAACCCACGGAACACTGACATAGATTACATGGTCTTTAACGTGCGTATTAAATTTGATCTTCTGCTTGCGTATACACACGAAGGGGGTTCAGGCACTAGCAGGTCTGCACATATGTTGACCTGGGAGATCGGAAAAATCTCCACCCTTTACCCACCAGGCGCCGTCACCGAGATTCGAACCCGGGACCCTCAGATTGAAAGTCCAAATCTGTTACAATGTTTCTTTTTCCCCCACAGTTTCTCTCGGCATTTTACACAGAATCAATTTGAGTCAGATTTACTGAGAAGTTCGTATTCATCCTCACCTTTCTAAAAAAAAAAATTAGACAAGATATACAGTAATGTTGTTTACATCTCTGGTATTCCAGTAGCATTGACTCGGGGTCGTCGAATTCCCTCGCACAGATTTCGCATGTCCTGACATCCTCATCCTTGTCATTTTGAAAACTTAATGCTGCAGTCTCGTTAGAAGTGTCAGGGGCTACTCTCACTGAATTATTTCTAGAATTTTGCCCTGACGTATTTTTAGGTGGTGGCTTGCCTGTTCGACCTCTTCATTACTGTTGTCCGCCATCTTTGTTTCGACTCATGATGTCAGTTTCAAATTTCAGTGTCTTTTATGGGGGTGAACGAAGGGGTGACGCTTTCTTGCCGTAATAAACAGAATCTGGTGGTGGTGGTGGTGGTGTGTCCATCGAGATCGATGATGACCATCGTTGTCATCCAGCTGGGGGATGTGGGGAGGGTGGTGGTGGGGTGGGGGGGGAGTATGCTCATGAATTTATCTGTGATGACTTGCGCGATGAGTTTGTTTAAAGTGAAGAGCAGTTGCGCAACGTCGACCTCACTCTCTCGTCCGGGTCCACCAATTTCCAGTGGCAAGACTAAGTCAAACAGAATCTATACACCAAAGAAATAGTAACTCTACACAATTCCGGTCAGTTCTGGGTCCCTTAATTAACCAAACAATAAAAAAAATTTCTCCGTAGAAAAAAAATCTTCCGCCATCTCTAGCGGTAGTGACGTCATTTTGATTTTAATTTTATGTTATTTTGTTAATACAATATTCCCGTTCCTTATACATACCCCGTAATGTTAAATTCCTTCAGAACCGAAGGGTTAACACTATATAAATGCATATCTTAATTGTGATAATGATGATGATGATGATGACGATGCTGATCTTCATATCGATTACATCAATAAGAACGGGATGAAGAAAGGTATTCGTCTGTCGCTGATAATCATGCACGCGCACACACACAGCGCACGAGCATTCTCGCCGCCCCTCTGTCTGTCTATACACACAGACCCACAACGCGCACTCCAGCGCGCGCGCACACACGCACACACAGCGCAGAAAGAGAGAGAGAGGAGAGAGAGAGAGAGAGAGAGAGAGAGAGAGAGAGACGCACACACACACACACACACGCGCGCGCGCCACTTTTGATTTATTCATAAGTTCATCACCGCTATTCCCTTGTGGCAGATAAAGAGTAAAACAAAAAATCAAAACGAACAAAAAACTGTCAAATAGAAACAGGGAGAAGGGAAGGTGAGATACGAGCGAGCGAGCGAGAGAGAGAGAAAGAGAGAGAGAGAGAAGGATGAACACCCCCGGAAATTCGAATCTCCCCTGAGAGTTTCACAGTATTTCCTACCCGAGGAAAAATCCGATACAATGTGGAGGATAAGGGAAAGAAATAAGAATAACAAAAAACCAAGCGAATGTTATTCTGTGTCAACTACACCGTCTGAAGGGTCACTTTCTTTCTTTTCCCTTTCTTTAGCTGGCTGTTGGTTCAACACATGTCAGGTTAATATCAGGTGGTTGGTTAGTTAAAGGCTTTTTAATGCCACCTTCAGCTTACCTCTTTTCTGGAAGACTATTCTGCGTACCGTTGTGTGAATCCAGTGAGTGCATACAGTGTTCTTACTGTCTCTGCCTGTCTCTCTCGGTCTCCGTCTCTGTTTTCTCTCTCTTTGTCTGACTCAGTTGCAGAGGCACACCTTTAACATGAACTTGCACACAGACACAGATGCACACAGACACACAGACACAGACACACAGACACACAGACACGCACACACACACACACACACACACACACACACACACACACACACACACACACACTCATCAGTTCAACACTGATATGGCCTGGCCTTGTGGCAGATTAAGAAAAGGATCAATACGAAGAGGAACTATCAAACTGGGGTACAGAGAGAGAGAGACAGAGACAGAGACATAGAGAGACAGACAGACAGAGAGAGAGAGAGAGAGAGAGAGAGAGAGAGAGCAAAAGAAAACCAAAGGATGGGAGAAGTGTGATGAACGAAACGACCGACCTGTAAAAATAAACGAGAGTGGGGAGGAAAAAAAAGTTAAAAGAAAATACCCCCCCCCTTCCCCTCCAAACCATACATGCTAAAAAACCAAACCAACCCCCCAAAAAACAACAGAATGAGTGGAAAAAAATGAACAAATGAGTAAAAACAACAACAACCAACAACTAAAGAACAAACTTACAAAAAGAACAAAAAACAAAAACCCCAAACAAACAAACAACAACAACAATAAAAACAAAAGGAACCAAATCAAAAAGAAAAGAAGGAAATGAACAGGTACAGGAAAAAAAAATTACCTGAACGAGTAAAAGCGAAAAGAGGAAAAGAAAAAAAAAATGACGTTGAGAACACAAGAGCTGGAGGGAGTGGGAGGGGCGGGGGGTTGTGAGGGGGGGGGGAGCTAGGGACTGAGAGAGAGAGAGAGAGAGGGAGATGTGGGAGGGCGGTGGGAGGTGTACGAGGAGGGGGGGAGGGGAGGAGTGGGGTTTGGGATGTGTAGGCGATGATTATCTCCAGAAACGTGAATCTCCCTTGAGAGTTAACCAGCATTCTCCACTGGGTTGTTAAAAAAAAAAAAAAAAAAAAAAAAGTCGATAGAACATGGAGGTCTCGTGAAAAAGTGAAATGAAATGGGGGGAAAAAAGAAAAAAAAAAAAAAAAAAGAGAGAAAAGAAGAAGAAAAAAAAATCAAAACCCATGTACCACTTGGCTTGCCACACATCCAAAAAGGTCACTTAAAAAAAAAAGTATTTTCCTTCAGCTGATGTGGAATCGTATCAGTAGGATGTTTGTATTGGTTTATTGCTTGTTAACGTCACATTCAGTTGACATGTCTTTTTTTAGCTGGGATTCTAATTGTGCTGGAGCAAAAGAAACAAGTGCTGGCAGTCTTTCTCTCTGTCTCTATCTCTAGAAGTTAAACTGGAGAACACACACACACACACACACACACACACACACACACACACACACACACACACACACACAGACAAATAGACACACACGCACACACACACACACACACACACACACACACAACAACAACAACAACAACAAAACCCAACCACACACACACACTCTCTCTCTCTCTCTCTCTCTCTCACACACACTCCTCTCTCTCTCTCTTTCTCTCACCCCCCCCACTCTCTCTCTCCCTCTAGACTATCTCTCTCTTTCTCTCTCTCTCTCACACACTTTCTCTCTCTCTCTCTTTCTTTCTCTCTCTCTCTCTCTCTCACACACTCCTCTCTCTCTCTCTTTCTCTCACACCCCCCACCCCCCACTCTCTCTCTCCCTCTAGACTATCTCTCTCTCTCTCTCTCTCTTTCTCTCACAACTTTCTCTCTCTTTCTCTCTCTCTCTCTCTCTCTCTCACACACACACACACACACACACACACACACACACACACACACACACACACACACACAAGCTGTTCACTGATGAATGCTCCCGATCCCCTGATTTGTAGAATGTCACGAGAAAGATAAAGAAAGAAAAGGTGCAGAAGAACAATGGTTTACACGGAACGAACTAACGAATGGATTTCATTCAAAGAGCACACACACACACACACACACACACACACACACACACACACACACACACACACACACACTTTTTGTTTTACCTCCAGTCCTCTGCTGATTGCAGAGAGGGGATGGAGGGAGGTCAGGTGGGTGGGGTGGACACAGAAGGAAAGAAGAGAGAGAGAGAGAGAGAGAGAGAGAGAGAGAGAGAGAGAGAGAGAAAAGATGACAGAGATCAGGAAACGGATAGCAAAAGACCGAACGTGTACGTTAAAAAAAAGAAAAAGAAAAGAATTAAAAAAAGAAGCGAAACGAAATTGGGGAAATGGCTTCGGTGAAAGAACGAGGGAAGGAAGGAGAGAGGGGTGATGGGGCGAGGGGATGGGGGTGGAGAGGGGGTGGGAGGGGGGCTGTTAGAGTGGGGGGTCTCTGGGGTAAAGAAAGAACGGAACAAAATGAGAAGGATTCCGATCGTCGACGAACGGTCGAAGAGCGTTTCCTATTGAAAAGCAAGTCAATATGGTCAGGCGGTTTCGGCTGGAAATTAAAAGAAATAGAGGAGAAAAAAAAAGCAAAAAAAAAAAAAAAAAAAAAAAAAAGCTCTCCTTGCAAACCGATCGTCTCTTCTGCCTCTGTCTGCCTGCCTGCCTGCCCTCCCTCCCCTCTCTCTCTTTCCCTCCCTCTCTCTCTCTCTCTGTCTGTTTGTCTTTCTCTCTGTAATATCTTTATAGAATTCTAACAGAACCAGTTGTACCTGTCTACCTGCAGTTCCTGTTCATTATTTTTCATATAGCCCGTCTTCATATGGTGCCAAGGCCTTAAAGTGAATAAAATGATTGTCTTGTATCTGTCTGTATATGTGTATGTGTGTGTGTGTCTCACGCACACATGCACGCGGGCACACGCACACATTCACACGCACATAGTAACACACACACGCACGTGCGCGCGCGCACGCACACACACACACATGCACAAACGCTCTCGCACATAGACTGATACTCACACATGTACAGTGACACACGCACGCGCGCGCGCGCGCGCGTGCACACACACACACACACACACACACACACACACACACACACACACACACAGAGGAAATGGGAGATACGTAATGCAGTAGGTAACAGACTGCGATGAAACTGCCAGTCGTTCAATCCACTACATCTAAATTTTAAAAAAGTAAGAAAGGACAATCACCAAAAGTACATCTGGCAGCCTATGCCAATGCTAAATACCTGAGACCACCTACCTCACAGCAGAGCGGGCAAACAGCTTCCACCACATTGTCCTCGAACACACATCCCGGTCACCAGAGCGATGTAGCCTTGGAAGCCTTTCAGAAATTGCTAACACAAACTACAGCGGAACCTTTCTCACGACAAAAAACAACAACGTCAGTTGAACGTGTGATAAAAAGGTAGAAAGGAGTCGACGAGAAAAATGGCAAGGAGAAAATGGCAGACAATTAATAGAGCGATAAAAAGAGGAGCAAAGCAAAGAAGGGAGACAGGGAGGGAGGAGGAGACACAGAGAATAAGAAGAGGGGTGGGGGGAGGAAGGAAGGGAGACTAATCCTGAAACAAATTATTTGCGAAGGTAATAAATCAGCAACCACAGTTTTTAAGCACCAGCCCTCGCCCTGTAGAACGGATTATAAACCAGAAAAAAGGGATACGAAACGAAAAAAACAATGACCAACAAACCCCCCCACAAAAACAAACACAAAACAAAAACAAAAGAAAAGGAGAGAGAGAGGGCAGTAAATTATTTTCTTCCACCTTGTGCTCGCCAATCATCCATTTAAATGAAGCAATCACCGCGATCCAAGATTTCAAAAGGCGCGTAAAGACGATCACTGTTAAGGCCACACACACACACACACACACACACACACACACACACACACACACACGACATATACAAACACTTATTGACACAAATATGCGTACATAATACACACATGAAAAAAACCATCCATCCATACACACATAGAGAACGAGTGAGACAGAAAAAAAGAAGAAATATGCCACACTGGCAGCACAATAACGTGAGAGCTAGCCGAAAGGTCAGGGGCGGCAACACAGTGTTGGCTCTGAACACCCGGTGCCAAACAGTGTGCGGTGTAATTATTGTCGTTTAGTCGCTGACCCCAACTCCAGGGTCGCCAGGGTTCTCAGAGGAACGAGAATGAACTATACAGTCATGTCGTCGGTCATGATGGGTTCGGCTGAGTGAGCATGGCCTGTTAACACTTGGATGGTGATATAGGGTCCTGAGACCTCACACACACTCACACACACTCACACACACACACACACACACACACACACACACACACACACACAGAGAGCGTTTTAATGCAAGCAAAGATACAAAGCGGTTATAAACAGTTCTATGAATAGACGGTATTGTTGTTTCATATTTTGTGTATCGGTGTTCATCTACTTTTTGTTGTTGTTTAAAGCTAAAGTCATTTAGATAAGATACGAAGCTTCCATTTGGTTAGACAATTTTGTTAAGTATTCTTAGAAGTATGTGTGTTTGCATGAATGTAAGCATGTGTGTGAATGCATATGTGTATGTGATGCATGTACGTGTGTGTGTATTTGTATATGCACTCGCGCGCGTGCGTGCGACAAATAAAACGTTCCTATTTTCTTGGCAACTGCACGTGGAAGAATTCAGTGCAGTTTGGCCGAAAGCCAAGCCGACCAAACGTGTGCTGGAAAGACGAAACTTGGGAGGATATTGATCTCTCTGGCCAGCCCATTTATGAAAGGCTATAACTGAATGTGCTGGCCATAAGTCACGTGACATGTTTCAGCTGTTAAAAAAAAAATTATTAGAAAGCTGATGCTTTCGACACTTTCCTATAAACCATTGTTTACCATTAAATCAGAAAAAACAACAACAAAAAACACTGCCGATTATCCATATCCTTTCTAGGCAGTCATCAAAACAAGTATTGAGAACAGATGATCAAGGTCGCCACATTTATATTGCAGGAGTAGATACTGGACCAGTTTGTACTTGAACATAATCATCTTTTCTAGTGTGTTTTTTTCCAGGTTCTACAGGACCGACATTTACAATTTTTTCATCTCTGAAAAGGCCCCATTGTGGTTAGTTGTGCAGTAAGCAACAAAAGGGGAAAAAACCATTCTGCCGATGCCAATTATTGAAATAGAATATGATGGGAAATCATCTGTGCCAGTGAAACGTATGCTCACAGTACCTATATTGATAGTGAATCAAGAACCACTCCGTGAGAGTCAGAGTCTCCCTTCTTATCTGAGGTCTGAAATAATGTTTTATTCGTTTATTTATTTATTTATCTATTTATTCATTCGTTTGTTTGTTTGATTATTCACTGAGACATTTTGCTACGGCGCAAATAATCACTCATTTTATTTGCGCGCTGAGTGTTTGGTTATTTTGAAAGAAATTGGCAGCAAATGGAACTCCATGGTTATTTTGAAAGAAATTTACAGCAAATGGAACCTCTCTTCAGTATGATGGAGGTAGCTGAAATTCATAATGAAGAATACGAGGGGCTTGGCTTGAAGCTGTGTAGAGGAACCTCTCTTCAGTATGATGGAGGTAGCTGAAATTCATCAGGAAGAATACGACGGGCTTGGCTTGAAGCTGTGTAGAGGAACCTCTCTTCAGTATGATGGAGGTAGCTGAAATTCATCAGGAAGAATACGAGGGGCTTGGCTTGAAGCTGTGTGGAGGAACCTCTCTTCAGTATGATGGAGGTAGCTGAAATTCATCAGGAAGAATACGAGGGGCTTGGCTTGAAGCTGTGTGGAGGAACCTCTCTTCAGTATGATGGAGGTAGCTGAAATTCATAAGGAAGAATACGAGGGGCTTGGCTTGAAGCTGTGTGGAGGAACCTCTCTTCAGTATGATGGAGGTAGCTGAAATTCATAAGGAAGAATACGACGGGCTTGGCTTGAAGCTGTGTGGAGGAACCTCTCTTCAGTATGATGGAGGTAGCTGAAATTCATAAGGAAGAATACGAGGGGCTTGGCTTGAAGCTGTGTAGAGGAACCTCTCTTCAGTATGATGGAGGTAGCTGAAATTCATAAGGAAGAATACGAGGGGCTTGGCTTGAAGCTGTGTGGAGGAACCTCTCTTCAGTATGATGGAGGTAGCTGAAATTCATCAGGAAGAATACGAGGGGCTTGGCTTGAAGCTGTGTAGAGGAACCTCTCTTCAGTATGATGGAGGTAGCTGAAATTCATCAGGAAGAATACGAGGGGCTTGGCTTGAAGCTGTGTGGAGGAACCTCTCTTCAGTATGATGGAGGTAGCTGAAATTCATCAGGAAGAATACGAGGGGCTTGGCTTGAAGCTGTGTAGAGGAACCTCTCTTCAGTATGATGGAGGTAGCTGAAATTCATCAGGAAGAATACGAGGGGCTTGGCTTGAAGCTGTGTGGAGGAACCTCTCTTCAGTATGATGGAGGTAGCTGAAATTCATCAGGAAGAATACGAGGGGCTTGGCTTGAAGCTGTGTAGAGGAACCTCTCTTCAGTATGATGGAGGTAGCTGAAATTCATCAGGAAGAATACGAGGGGCTTGGCTTGAAGCTGTGTAGAGGAACCTCTCTTCAGTATGATGGAGGTAGCTGAAATTCATCAGGAAGAACACGACGGGCTTGGCTTGAAGCTGTGTGGAGGAACCTCTCTTCAGTATGATGGAGGTAGCTGAAATTCATCAGGAAGAATACGAGGGGCTTGGCTTGAAGCTGTGTGGAGGAACCTCTCTTCAGTATGATGGAGGTAGCTGAAATTCATCAGGAAGAATACGAGGGGCTTGGCTTGAAGCTGTGTGGAGGAACCTCTCTTCAGTATGATGGAGGTAGCTGAAATTCATCAGGAAGAACACGAGGGGCTTGGCTTGAAGCTGTGTAGAGGAACCAGTATGATGGAGGTAGCTGAAATTCATAAGGAGGAATACGAGAGGCTTGGCTTGAAGCTGTGTGGAGGAACCTCTCTTCAGTATGATGGAGGTAGCTGAAATTCATCAGGAAGAATACGAGGGGCTTGGCTTGAAGCTGTGTGGAGGAACCTCTCTTCAGTATGATGGAGGTAGCTGAAATTCATAAGGAAGAATACGAGGGGCTTGGCTTGAAGCTGTGTATAGGAACCTCTCTTCAGTATGATGGAGGTAGCTGAAATTCATCAGGAAGAATACGAGGGGCTTGGCTTGAAGCTGTGTGGAGGAACCTCTCTTCAGTATGATGGAGGTAGCTGAAATTCATCAGGAAGAATACGAGGGGCTTGGCTTGAAGCTGTGTAGAGGAACCTCTCTTCAGTATGATGGAGGTAGCTGAAATTCATCAGGAAGAATACGAGGGGCTTGGCTTGAAGCTGTGTGGAGGAACCTCTCTTCAGTATGATGGAGGTAGCTGAAATTCATCAGGAAGAATACGAGGGGCTTGGCTTGAAGCTGTGTGGAGGAAGTCACTCTACCTGCTTTATATTGATTTTTGGACCCTCGTGGTCTGTTTTGCATGTATATGGCGACATCTAGCAAGTTGGTTTAGACTTGTGCATGCGTGTGAAGTCTGGGTGTGAAAGCCCTTTGATTTTTTTTTTTCAAATGCTCTGTGATCTGTTTCCGCTCTTTTGCTCTGTATATGAATACGTTCGCTGTGCAGGAAGGAGGAGCCTTTCAAATCAACTTAAAATTCATATCGTCATTATCATCGTCGTCATTATCATCATCATTCACCACCACCGCCGCCACCACCACCACCACCACCACCATCATAATCATCATCATCATCACCCACCACCACCACCGCCACCACCACCATCACCATCGTCATCATCATCACCCACCACCGCCGCCACCACCACCACCACCATCATCATCATCATCATCATCATCATCACCCATCACTGCCACCGCCACCACCACCATCACCATCGTCATCACCATCACCCACCATCGCCGCCACCACCGCCGCCACCACCACCACCACCACCATCATCATCATCATCACCCATCACTGCCACCACCACCACCATCATCATCATCATCATCATCATCATCATCATCATCATCATCATTTTATGCTTTGTAGAAAGCGTCAGTTCTTGTTCCTGTCTCATCATGTTCAGTGCCCCGTCAAAAAGCATGGTACTCGTTGGACCATTATTTCCCTTTGGGGTGATCGATGATAATTGCAGATAATCACGATGATGCTGTGATGATCGATGGGACCGGGAATTGAGAATAATCAATAATTATGATGCTTCCTTTCAGCGCCCGCTGAGGAGCTGTTTCTCCCTCTTTCCGAGTGTGTCGACAAGATATTTCTCCAAGTGTTAGGTATATATACCTGAAGTTTAAAAATGTAAATCGGGTACATTTATTTAGCTGCCGTACGATAGAGTCCATGCATGTTGGTTTAGATGCATGGCACCTTGATAACACACACACACACACACACACACACACACACACACACACACACACACACACACACACCGCAATTTACAAGGGAGTATCTGAGGGGACTAATCAAGCCATGCGCTCCAATCACCCGTTGCGACGATAATCTGCAAGGTTCCTGCAACGTATCGTTCCAGATTCCAGACACACACACACACACACACACACACACACACATATATATATATATATATATATATATATATATATATATATATATATATAATATTCACACACACACACACACACACACACACACACACATATATATATATATATATATATATCACACACACACACACACACACACACACACACACACATTTGTGGAGTGATGGCCGAGAAGTAACGCGTTCGCATGGGGAACGAGAGAATCTGAGCGCGCTGGTTCGAATCATCGCTTAGTCGCTAGTATTTTCTCCCCCTCCGCTAGACCTTGAGTGGTGGTCTGGACAGTAGTCATTCGGATGAGACGATGTGTGTGTGTGTGTGTGTGTGTTTGTGTGTGTGTGCGTGCGTGCGTGCGTGTGTTTTCTTAAGTTATCTTCAGTTTAACGTCTATTCACTATAAGTGTTTTTAGACGGAAAGGAGAAGAGTAGTGGATAAAGGAAAGGGAATGCATGTGAATATTAGTGTAAAAAAGTGTTCATGTTATGTATCAGAGGAAAGCTAAGCTATATTATAAGAAAAATCTAAAGAGATTGTGGTGTGTATTGAATGAGGTGCCATGGGAAGGAGAATATGTATATGCATATCAACAAGTATTAACCTACAACAATGTAAATATAAATAACAACATTAATTATAGTACATCAAAGGAGGATACCAACTGGACTGGAGTTTAAAATTTCTAAAAACATTTTAAGCAATGAATAATCATTCAAAATCTTTTCAGTGGCTAATGAAATATTGTAAGAAAAGTCATCAGCTACATCTTTTGGAATTAACTGTCTTATGCCCCGACAATGAATGAGTAGATGGCTTACAGTTATTTGCTTACCACATATACATTTTATATTTTTAGAAAATTTTGTACGAAAGGCATTTAAACGAATTCTGTACATTAGACTTGTAATTTGTCTTGAATGTGCTGCTGGTGTCGAATTTAGAAAATGTTTGGGATTAGCTGCATTCTTTGTGTTTACACAACATTGGTAATATTGATTATTTGAATCTATAAGTAATTTCTGAAATCGATTTCTAGATACATTTTCTATACAACTAATGCATTCATGTAGATCTAACTGGATGTCAAGCTGTATTGCGCCTTCGAAATTACGTGTGACCAAGCGCTATGCTTACTCCAAAACATGCCTCACGCACAAGCTGTATTAGCTTACCTCACGCACAAGCTGTATTAGCTTACCTCACGCACAAGCTGTATTAGCAGACGACAGTTTTCACAACTAACCCGCGCACAGATGTGTGACGTCACTCCCAGTTTGAACGCAAAGCCGCTTACATCATTTTGTTCTCGCCAGACAGCCTACTCCTCGACCAGTGTCGTGGTACGCTATTGGCTGAGCTGGAATTTGTGTTTCTGCTACACCGTATTTAATTAATAACTCTTTTGTCAGATCAGCAAACTACAAGTATTATATACTGGCAGAATCGTCGCAATTCCATCTTTAAATCTGTCCCATTTATGTTTGCCTACGTTAAAATGATTTAACGCAGTTTGTAATTTTAAGTGACGAGCTCGTTAAAACTGACCCTGTTCAGGTGACTTAAATTAATATTATAAATTTAGCGTAAATAATCAACACTTCATTTTATACTCATTAGAAAGTAGGCGTTGAGCTCTTTCTTTTGCAACTTATCCGACGTAAATCGGTTCAGGAATCATTTAGAAATCTGTCACTGAACACCTTGTAAGAAACACAGTTGTTGTTAGATTTGGCCAGCACTTCAGGTTTTAACAAAAATGGTGACTGGTTCTTGGATAAATCTATATAATCCATGTCAAAGGTACCTTTATACTGCTCCCATTCAGGGACTGGTGAAAAAGTAGGTATTTTTGCAATTTGCTTGTCTTTTTGATTCCGTAGCACCAATGATATCTGATGCAAATGTATTAATGGATGTCAGACTGTATCGTCTTAGCTCTTTTAGCAAAATCTTTTTGTGAACTCAAATTAGCTTCTTCTTTTGAAAAGGTTTCATATGCGAAAGATTTGATAACGAATTTCGCGGCTGAAGCTTTCCTTTGTTCATCAAGAGATAAAACACCTGCTTCTCAAGTCCCTAAATTTGATGTAAGAATGGGCACACCTAGAGCGAGTTTATAAGCCTCACAATCAATGCTTTGCAGCTTCTTTAACAAATGCAGTGGAGCACTGAAGAATACCTCTTGAGCGTATGTCAAGCGTGAACGTACGAGGGAGGTAGCGAGAGATATCAACGCTTTGGTATCTTGCCCCCAGTGCTGTTTACAAATTATTTTAAGGAAATTTAGACCTTTAGTTGCTTAGTATATAGTCAATATGATAATTCCACGAAAGCTTTGAAGAAAGATAGACTCCCAAAAATTTAACAGATTGTGTATATCTGATGATAGTACCATTTATTGTAAACACGGGGAGCTTTTCTGGGTCTGATCCTGTATTAAATAGCATCATATTTGTCTTTTCTAAGGACAGTAATAAGCCATTTTCTGTCATAACGTTGCTGATTTTATCAAGTTCCCGCTGGTATATTTTCTTTATGTAATTCAGTGTCCTAGTAGGCGTTTTATTTTTCATTGTCACCTTCATCCATAAACAAATGTCATCAGCAAATTGAACCAAGACTGTATCTTTAGTTGTCAGGTAGATATGCTAATAATATATTGAATAAAATCGGCGAAATTACTTATCCTTGTGGTAACCCCATGTGTAATTGTCTGGGGTTCGAGTAGGTATTTCCTATTCTTACTTGTATAAATCTATCTGATAAAAAAAATCTTCTTATATAATCATACATGTTGCCTGTGAGACCGATATTTTTCAGTTTATATAAAAGTCTCTGTTCTGTCAGTGACACTTCTCTAGGCTTTTCGCCCGCGGCCTTCTTGGAGGAAGGTCGTGCCTGTTTGGTTCGGGGCTTTTTACCCAGCTGGTTGGCACCTTCATGTGAGGATCGCTTTTCCTCCTGGTGGCCATGCTTCTATGTTCTGTGTGCTCCAGCTCAGAGGGAGTGCCCTGCTGGACGTGTCTCGTCTTTGTTTTGGTTTTTTTATTTCCAGCGTCAGGGTAGTGGTACCCGGTTGGCAGTTTGCAGCATCCCACTTCGTGCACCGTCTCTTCTTCAGCCTGTGTTGGCCAGGCGGCGTTGTTGCTCCTTCTGCTGCTGACTGCTGTCTTCAGTCCTGCTGCCCTCTTCTCATCACTGTCATCGTTTGTTCACTAGTTTCGTCGTCTTCTGTTTTCATCTGTCTTCAGTTTCGCCGTTCAAGTCATCGTCTTTTCTTGTGTTGTGCAGTGCTTCAGTTTATCTATTCGTCAAACGTCCTTACGTCCTTAGTTCATTGTTAGCATTCTCCGGACTGACTGCCGCTGGACGGCCGTGTCTTAAAGCTCTGGGGTTTTTTTGTGTTTTTTTTTTGTGTGTGTTATTATTTATCCATTCTGTTATTTAAGTGTTGTTGCAGCTCTGGTGATTGTTTGTGGGCAAGCTAGGTGTGTGATTAAACAAATGTATGTGAACCCTGAATTGTTGTCTGTGTTTGTGTTGTCTGGGTGTTAGTGCTGGGCTGGGTGGGGGTTTCTAGTCCGCTCTCTTATAGAGCGTGACACTTGGTCGTATGCTTTTTTAACATAAAAAAGTCGCTAGTACGTTTTTTCGCCTTGCAAACTGTTGCTTTACCTGTGTAGTCAGTTTGACTAGATGTTCTGTGGAGGATCTACCTTTTCTAAAGCCAGCTTGGTTTATAGGAATTAAACTATACTTCTCACAATAAGGAAGAAGTCTTTTTAGAACAATTTTTTTCCATTAGTTTGCATACATGCGATGTTAAGGCAATTGGTCGATAACTGTTTTTATCTGTTCTGTGTTTGCCCTCTTTGTGTATTGGGACCATCAGACCAACATTTCTTTAAAATTAAGTGTAAGAAATCAGTCAGATTTCCAGGCAAATGTCTCAACATTTCGTTTGAAATTCCGTCTAAACCAGCTGATGTTTTTTTTGCTGCCGAGATTTGAGAGACATTCCTTTATTTCATCTGATGTTATTTCATTATTTATATATAGGTGATTTACGCTCTCTGAATCTTGGTATGCTTCATTTTTCTCTTGGCTTTCTCTAAACTTTCTATTTTCTTCTGACAAACCAGTGTTTCTACTATGATTACCAAACATGTCAGCAAAAACCTCTGCCTTTTCAATATTTGAAGGTAGATCTGTATGGTCCAGTTTAATTGTGGTAAATATATTCCATTTTTCATTGTTTTTAGTTTGTGTGTGTGTGTGTGTGTGTGTGTGTGTGTGTGTGTGTGTGTGTGTGTGTGTGTGTGTGTGTGTTATTATCATGTAATCTTTCCAGTAGCTTGTAGGCCCCGGCCCCATTCATGTTTGTTTTTTTTCTCTTAAAAAAAAAACAAAAAAACAAAACAAAAAAAAAAAAAACCCTCGAAATTTCTGGAATGCCCAAACTCCCTAATTCTAATTTGAGCTCATTTTCATTCGTTTTTGATTATCAGTAAACAGATAAAAAAAAAAAAAAAAAAAAGACATAAAAAAAACCCAAACAAACACACACCATTATTAGTAATCGGTATGCCCTCATAATGAGTTTCATGTACAAACACTTTGCAAAGAATGACCAGCAGCAACAATAATGGACACATCACATTCATACATCGGGAAAACTCAGACCCACACTTCGTAAGGAATGAAAATATCGATCATTCCTACAGTGTGTGACAAACAAACCGACAAATCAGTACCACTTGAAAAGCACAAGTACGCTGGACCTGTGTGAATGTGGTCCTGGCTGAAATTGGGCTGGCACTATAAAATGTATGTTTGTGAGTTGTTGTTTTTTTCCTTTTGTTTGTCCAGTACTTGTCTGTACTCAAGTTCCTGAAGCTGTCTGGCACCAAATGCATTCCGTTTTTCACGTTGTGTGGACTGTGTGCAGGCACTCATAAGCGCATGTGTGTGTGTGTGTGTGTGTGTGTGTGTGTGTGTGTGTGTGTGTGTGTGGTGTATTTGTATTTCTTTTTATCACAACAGATTTCTCTGTGTGAAATTCGGGCTGCTCTTCCCGGGGAGAGCGCGTCGCTATACTACAGCGACACCCATTATATATATATATCTGTGTGTGTGTGTGTGTGTGTGTGTGTGTGTGTGTGTGTGTGTGTGTGTGTGTACATATATATATATATATATATATATATATATATATGTGTGTGTGTGTGTGTGTGTGTGTGTGTGTGTGTGTGTGTATACATATATATATATATACACACATATACATACATACATATATATATATATGAAAAGTGCGTCATTGATTCATTGAAGATGTTGTTGCCCACCTTGTTTTCTGTATGTAGGTGCTTGCTGTGTGTCCCCACCTGAATGGTGTTTTGTAGCAACACCGCGATCAGCCAATTATGTGCACTGACAGAATCAAAACTCTTGGTAAGAGGGGACGATTTCTATATGCGCATGTTGCCTATTTTTCAAGAAAAGAATTTCGTTGGGAGGTGGGGAGAGGGTGTCACACTGACTGTCAGAACTGTTGTGACGGTGGGGAGAGGGTGTCACACTGACTGTCAGAACTGTTGTGACTGTGGGGAGAGGGTGTTATACTGACTGTCAGAACTGTTGTGACGGTGGGGAGAGGGTGTTATACTGACTGTCAGAACTGTTGTGTCGGTGGGGAGAGGGTGTTATACTGACTGTCAGAACTGTTGTGACGGTGGGGAGAGGGTGTCACACTGACTGTCAGAACTGTTGTGACGGTGGGGAGAGGGTGTTATACTGACTGTTAGAACTGTTGTGTCAGTGGGGAGAAGGTGTTATACTGACTGTTAGAACTGTTCTGACGGTGGGGAGAGGGTGTCACACTACTCTCAGAACTGTTTGTGCGTGTGGGGAGAGGGTTTGTCACACATGCCTGTCAGAACTGTTGTGACGGTGAGGGGAGAGAGGGTGTCAACTGACGTCAGAAAGTTTGTTGTGACGGTGGGCGCGGCGGGTGTCACACAGACTGTCAGAATGTGGTTTATGACTGGGGGGGAGAGGGTGTCACACTACTCTCAGAACTGTTGTGGCGGTGTGTATTTGATTGTTGTTTTTGTTTCCGGAGCTTTCTTCATCAGAAAAACAACGAAAACCAGCGAGCCTTCTTTTATGGTGGAGTGCGAAAAATGTAATGACCATATAACATATATATATTATCTATATATATATCATATATCTGTGTGTGTGTGTGTGTGTGTGTGTTTGTGTGTTTGTGTGTGTGTTCGTATAAGTTCAGAAGCGGATGTGTGACACAATATAAGGAAACAACGGAAGGTGTGCCAGAAGTGATAGCAGAATCATGCAGCATCTGGCCAGCGCAGAGAGGAGGGAAACAAAAGTAGCATTTTTCCCTTGACAAATCAGAGTGAAGCGGTGAATGCCAAGAGCCAGCTTTCTTCCATTTCTTTGACAGAAGTTGGCACCGTATCAGTTAGTCCCTCCTCTGAGTCTGAGAGATGGTTATTTATTTATTTCCTTCTGTTTGCTTTTTTTTACCAATGTGCTAGCTAGATTTATATCATTTTTTGGTAACTTCTTTTCTTTTTCTCCCGTATGCAACTTCTTGTACACATCTGGGTATAATGTGCATAAATCATCAATGACATTTTTTTTTTCAACACGTAACGTGTTTAAAAAAAAAAAAAAAATCACCTGGATAAAATCCATGATTCTGTATTTTTCTTTTTGCTGCTTTTTTGACAGACTAATTCGTACTTGGGTATTTGTTCTATTGTTATTTTTCGTTTTGTTGCTTGTGATAGTTGTGGTCTTCGTGAAAGAGACCGGGAGATAAAAGAGAGAATGTTGGCAACTTAACGGAACTAGCTTCATTGTTAGCAGGGATGCATATACATAGCACCTCAGATTCCTAATTCTGATGGATAGGACAGAAATATCAGAACCTAAGTTTCAAAAACATTACGACCTGTGGGTCGCTGGTGGCGTTGTTGAGAGAAAACAGAAAGTTGACTGCCTATCCGTGCAGCCAGTTAGTGGCAGAAAGCCCCCGTTATCAGAAGAAAATGATTCTTTTGAATGTTCCGACATACATACCGGTTACTGTAGTAATCTGATTGAAGTATTGGTTTTTCACATTCGAATGTTGACATTGGAAAATGAAAAAAATTTACAAAAGTTAGGAGAGGGGATCGGGGGTTGAGGGTGGGGGTGGGGGTGGGGGTTGTGTGGTGAGTTGGGAGAAACAGAACAGATGGATGGCGGAATCAAACATGGACATCTGAAATATATAAAAGTATAATGGAAGAACTTTACCAATGGCCTTTGCAAAAAGGGAAGTAGTAAATTCAAGAAGAGAAACACTCGGTAATCAATGTGAAGAAAAACAGAACAAAGACAAAACAACAATGAAGTTCCCAGTGACTGCGCACTTTCCTGACAGACCCAAAGCCAGCCACATGATCGTGGTGAACAGTATATATCCTCTCTTCTCTCCCTTCTATCATGGTATCTTCTCTTATACCTCTGTTGGGCCGACACTGGGCCGACAACAAAAGTTGTCCACTTGCCAGATGCTCTCTGTTCTGGGTGAGTAATGGCTGCTGAGATGGCTTCTCTTCAATCCCTTGCAAGTGTTGTCGGCAGGTCAGATTGAAGGCGCTGTGGCCGTGTGCCATTCATTCAGCGGGAATGATGTCACCCTTAAGAGTCGCTCACCAATGGATTATGCTTTTGCACAAGACATGGTGGCAATTTCCGCTCCAGAAAAAGCTGCTCACTCAGCCTGGTTGTGTATGACTATGCGATTATTGTTTTGAGTTGTGGTCTATTTATCTATCTATCTATCTATCTATCGAAGTCCCCATGGGGGGAAGACCAGAGGCCAAAATATTTGGAAGATTTTGTTGGACGTGTTGGCTCCTTCCTGTCTGTAAGCTTTATATATTATGTAGACACACACACACACACACACACACACACACACACACACACATATATATATATATAATATATATATATGTGTGTGTGTGTATCTCATGTGTGTGTGGCTGCACTTATGATTATCTCGCTTTGTGCCCACTACAAAATAGAGACCAACGTGTCCAACAAGTTTCTACATTATCACTAATGTACATGGTGTACTGCCTATCCTTAAATCAGAACAGACATCCTTGAACGCCACGAAAATGACTCAGTCTTGGTATCCAGCATCATTTTGACCTAACATTAAGAACTTTCACTTGATTGCTCGTGTAACACCTGGAAATGGCTTCCAGCACCGTTTTGACTCCACTGGTATCAACCCAGATATACTCTCCTTGGAGTTACTTCAAGGCAGGCCATTTTAAAACTCCATCCCATTCTCCACAATTATTACTTCTAACCCTTTTCGCCACAGGAATATGTTTACTGTCCAAAAACTGCATGTCATGAAATCAATACAATTCTTGAGGGGGTCATTTAGGGGCGGACCTGGAATGACTCCATCCCATGTCTTCAAAAGACTCCATGGGGGTTATTTCGGGGTAAGACTTTTCTGCACTTTGAAGAAATAAAAACATTATCCGTGGAAAAGGCCATGTCCTTTTCCAAAGACTTCATAGACGTCTTCCAGAACTGTGTAAGCCACTATGAAGTATAACCAACTGATGACAGGGAAAGACAAGAACAAAAGCGACACAGGGATGGACATTGCAGCACAACAGCCCACAACCAGCCAGTTACGTGCTCTGTGAAGATGAGGCAACACCTCTCGCCCAGAGACCAGCGGATCACACCACAGTCGTTCTTCACCCCGCACCGGACAGCATCTGGCACGTGCACAGCTTTTATTGCCAAGGCCATGCCGGGGGGCCGCAGGTGCTAATCAACTGGTCTTTATGGCCGGTGGGGGGGGGGGGGGGTGTTTGGAGGGGGGGGAGGGAGCGGGGGGTTGTCAGTGCACGTGGACTGCTGGTCGTCACTTTTTCTGCTTAGTTCTGGGGCTTGGCCGCGTTTCATTGTGCACTGGTGGGTGGCTGAGGAGGGGGGGGGGGCTGAGGAGGGAGGGGGTGCATTTCTGTTCTTTTTCTTTAACCGCATAATATCTAGGGCTGATTATTTGCCTCGGTCCTGGCTGTGCCTTGCAACGTTTCTGCGCCAGTTTGGTGGAACTGTAAAGCTCTTTTTTCACTTATGTACAGTGGCACTGTTCAGTTTTAAAGGAGGCATCAGGAGGCGTGTGGTGGACTGACCCATATCTGCATCACCACATCTGTAGAAAAAGATCAGATGCCTAACCAGCTCACACAAACAGGAATGCTGATATATATATATATATATATATATATATATATATATATCCTCCCCCCCTCTCTCTCCCAGCTCTGCCATCAACTCCACTTCAAAGGAGACATAATAATTATTAAAAAAAAAGGAAACAAGGAAATGAGCAAACATCACAAGAAAGCAAAAACAATACTCATTTATGGTGGTATATACACATTAGATAGGCACAGGAGAAGATAAAACTGTCAGAAAACAGAATTCATGAGGCACACCTAAGTGCAATGCAGATGAAAACACACACACACACACACACACACACACACACACACACACACACACACACACACAATCTCTACCATCTCCATGCATCAGAAGAGGAAAAACTCCATTTCACCTTGACTTAGCCAAACGCATGGAGAACAAAGAAACTAGCCTTCTGCAAAGTCTGTTTACGTCGTTCTTGCTTGCTATCAACTCCATCTGAATCTTCAGTCAGCTCAAGTGAGAATGTACCAAAAGGCACATGAACAAATGTTTGCGACTAGAAACTTTGTGCAGTTCTTCTTTTTATATGGGCTTTTAACACTACACCTTCCATCAAGTATACTTCAAAAGGAACAGGTTCGCGCACAACTGTGTCGAAACGATCCGTTCGGAAAATGATATTGGCTTTGGCTCAGTTGCCCTTTGTTTTGTTTTTTTATTTTTATTTTTAGCAATTACCGGCTTCTAACAGAATTATCACCAATATTTGTTCCACACATGATTGAGGCACACTATGTGAGCAAGTTTGTGTGTGTGTGTGTGTGTGTGTGTGTGTGTGTGTGTGTGAAAAACACAGGTTTATGATTCAAGCAAACTGTCAAAAGAACATCCGAAAGGGAGAGACAGAAACATAAATAGTCAGTTGTAAGTGTTGAGTGGTTAATGCAAAAAGAGAACAGCAACGCACTCATCCCTCATCTACCAACCCCAGTGCACAGTGTAACGTGGCCAGGAACACGACAATTAATCAGCCCTAACTGTTGCGAGGTTAATAATAAGAAAAAAAGAAAGAAAAGAGAGAACAGAACTGCACCCCTCCCTCATCCACCCCCCCACCCACCCCAGTGGACAGTGAATGGCGGCCAAGCCCCAGAACCAGGCAGAGAAAGTGACAACCGGCAGTCCACGTGCACTGCCCCCCACCCCTAACACCCATGCCCCCAGCCCCCACCTCCTGGCCATAAAGGCCAGTTGATTAGCACCTGTGGCCCCTGGGTATATATATATATATATATATATATATATATATTAATCTGAGAGAAAAATTCGTTGACAATTGGTCACGATAACGACGATAATTTCTCAGCATATTTTTATTATTTCGGGTTTTTTAAAAATATTTTGGTTTATGCTATATGATTTAATTCTAATTTAATTTTGTTATGTTATCGTGTTCGAAATTTCTGATTAGATCAAGTCATTGAAAAGGAGGATCTGGAAAGGGTGATCTGCGTATTTAGTTATGTTCATGCATATCTATCTATCGGTCTGTCTGTCCGTCTGTCTGTCGTGTGTGTGTGTGTGTGTGTGTGTGTGTGTGTGTGTGTGTGTGTGTTTGAACGTATGCGAGTTCAGATCACTGGAATAATAATAATAATAATGGATACTTTTTTAGCACACTATCCAGAAATCTGCTCTAGGTGCTTTACAAAAACGCTTTGTTAACGTAAAACATTACATCTATGTTACATACACACACCAAAATGTGACTACACACACACACACACACACACACACACACACACACACACACACACACTGCATACATACATTTTAACATACATGTGTATCTAACAGCTACCCTAACACATACGCACACATAGGCAGGCACAAACTTACATAAACGCACGCACATACAATACACATTCATATACATGCATGTAGTTATGTACACATACATATGCATACACACATAGTCAAGCACAGCTAACGCAAAGGAAGTGGACCTGCCACAATTGAACTTACTGCTGAGGGAAAAGGTGAGTTTTGAGACGAGATTTAACAGATGCGAGGGAATCAGAATGACGGAGTTTATCAGGTTATCAGGGAGTTTGTTCCACGTCTTTGGCGATTGAAAAGAAAACGATCTGTGTCCATAGGTCTTACTTCTGACGTGAGGTATCCTGAGAAGTCGAGTACCAGAGGAAGAACGGAGCTGGCGAGACGGGGTATAGATATGGAGGAGTTCAGAAAGATACTTGGTGCCATTGGTGCCAGATCCGTTGACTGCAGAAAAGGTCAGAGTGGATAGCTTATAGCCTATTCGATCAGAAACAGGCAACCAGTGGAGAGACTGAAGGAGAGGAGAAACATGGTCAAATTTAGAAGCTCTGCAAATGAGTCTGGCAGCGTTATTCTGAACTCGTTGGAGTCTGTCTAACAGATATTTGGGAAGGCCGGCCAAAAGAGATTTGCAGTAATCCAATCTTGAGAGAACCAGAGAGCATACAAGTGTCTTGGTTGCATCGGTTGAGAGATTGTGGCGGATAGAGCTGATTCTACGCAGTTCCAAGTAGGCAACTTTACAGATATTCGAAATGTGCTGTTGGAAGGAAAGAGACTGGTCTAGGATTACACCAAGACTGCGAACAGAAGGAGAAAGGGAAACAGGTGTGCTATTGATCAGAACAGGAAATGAAGGATGTTGACGAAACGTCTTTGGACAGGTTATCATGAATTCAGTCTTATCATCATTTAGTTGCAGCTTGTTGAGAGTCATCCAGTCCTTTAGGCCAGCAATGCACTCCTGTGTTCGAGTCACCAGTGCATTTAATTCAGCTATGGAAGCCGACTGATAAAGTTGTGTGTCATCAGCAAAGCTCTCATGCGACATCGCATGATGACTGATGACATCCGACACAGGAGCCGCATACAGCACGAAAAGAACAGGACCTAGGACGGACCCCTGTGGGACACCATATTTTAAGGCAGATACTCTATCTACCATTTTCACACACTTTCTCTGTACGATCTGACAGGTAAGACGTGATCCATGCTAGTGCAGTGTCACAAATACCAAAGGAAGTTTTAAGTGTTCAAGAGGATAGAGTGGTCGATAGTGTCAAAAGCTGCTGATAAATCTAAGAGAGCGAGAACAGATATCTTATCCTCATCAGATCCCGAAAGCAAATCATTCACTATTCTAAGAAGGGCCGTTTCGCAACTATGACCATGTCTATCAGCTGACTGGTGGGAATTAAGTAAACTATTTTGTTCCACATGAGCTAAGAGCTGAGACAATAATTTATGATCTTTTCTAGCAGTTTTGATAACAATGACAGATTAGAGACAGGTCGACAATTTTTCAAACAATTATGATCCAAAGATGGTTTCTTGATGAGTGGACGTACAACAGCAGATTTGAAGCTTTCAGGGAGACAACCAGACAGTAAGGAAGAATTGATGACATGAGTAATATGTGGCAGTAGAACATCAATACATTCAACCAACAAAGAAGACGGGACAGGGTCAAGCTCACAGGATTTCGGACAAGCGCTCAGACAAACTTTCTTGTAGAAGTGGAATACACTTTTGTTCGTTAACAGTTACCTTCCTTTACATTTATTTGTTCATATGCTTTCGAGAAAAAAGAAAAAAAATGAAAGAAAGAAAAGGTCTCATCCCGCTACACTGGCAAATGCTGTGGATGTAAAGAGCACGTGACACAAGAAGGAGCGCGAGAAAGAGTGAATGACAGAGTGACCTTCAGTTCCTTCAAGGTGACATGACATGCGCAGTATCAGGCGCACGTGCACACAACATCTGCAGTGACGAGAGGCAAAAATGCTGTGAGTGATTTAAACAAAAGAGGGTGAGGTTGGTATGCCAACTGAGATGTTTTAGTAGGTGAGAGAGAGAGAGAGAGAGAGAGAGGACCAAATGCACCTGTTACTTTTTGTCAGTTAGTCTTTCTCGTTGGTTTCGAAAACCCAAGTATTCTGCAAGCTGAATTCTTTTTCCCCGTTTTCTTCTGTGCGTGTTCATTTCGCCGTTTGAAATCTTCCCGTTCAAGACAAGCCAGTTAGCGTCCGAGTGGAAATATGATATGCAAACAACCGTAACTTGTCTGTTCGTCAGCCTGTCTGTCTGTCTGCCTGCCTCACACACACACACACACACACACACACACACACACACACACACACTGACGCAGATGATGATGATGACATAACCTTTGCTGTTGATTTTGAACCCCAGAGTGTTCCTAAGTTCATTTGTTTTCGTGTGTGTGTGTGTGTGTGTGTGTGTGTGATAATTGCTATGATCTTTCCCGTTTCGAGACTAGCCAGTTCCATGGTCCCACTGCAAGCTTACGCAAACAGCCCTGTTTCTGTGTCTTACTGTCTGCCCCTCCCTCTATCTCCATCTCGTGCGCGTATTCATAGCATATACAGAATAGCAAAGGACAGATTTAGAAGAAATCTGTGCCTTAAATCACAGTAGCTCTCTCTCTCTCTCTCTCTCTCTCTCTCTCTCTCTCTCTCTCTCAGCATAGCCTTTTGTGAATGTATATAAATATTTAGGAATTATATTTTCAATACGCTGAAGTTTTGGTGCTGCTTGCAAGAAACTTGCAAGTAAAGCAAAAGGTGCTCTGATATGTGTTATGAAAAGATTATATATGTTAAACAATAATTCATTTCATTTATTCATGAAGCGTTTTGGCTGCCAAATACAGCCAATAGTTCAATATGGATATGAGTTATGGGGGCTTGATAATTCTGTTTTTCATTGTGAATCAGTTCATTTAATTGTTTTAAAGAAATTTTTAGGAGTCGATATGCGAACGCCAAACGACCTTGTTTATAGTGAAACAAATTGTTATCCAATATATATAAACTCTCTTGTGAACTGTATTCGCTACTGGCTTAAAATTGTACGAATGGAAGATAACAGAATACCGTTTAAGGCTTATAAAATGTTGTATGATTTAGATAATAAGGGAAAGAAAAACTGGGTAACTAAGGTTCGTCTTTGTTTGAATATGGATTTGGCTTTGTGTGGATGGAACAGGGCGTTGGTTGTGTTAACTCACTCAGTACGGCCAGTCCTCTCTTCTCCTCTACACAGCCCCCTCGGATGTCCAGTGGGTGTCTGAATGACCCAACCTTTAGCTTCCGTCGTCAGAATTGTGGTATTCTTTGTCAACATTTACCTCTTCAGTACGAGAGCCTTCCGCTTGCAATATTTTGATGATGGTAATTGGGGTGAAACGCTGTTAACGTCGTCTCTTTCGCCGTTCGTATTGAGAGAGTTAATGGTTTTGTATCTGTTTTCCGCCAAAGGCTGATCAATTGTAGATGGCAAACGTGGTATAATCACATTCACACTAGCAATAGATTTGATATGTATAGAATGTTCTGCAGTGTACATGATTTAAAACATTATCTGCTGCTAGATATAGATAGACATTTGAAATTTATTACAACGAAGTTTAGATTATGAATATCTGAATTGACAAAGCATCACTCAAGGTACAAAACGTTTAGTGAAAATGATTTAACAAATATTCGTGAAATGTTTATAAAACCGAAATATTACAAACACCCCTCCCTGTTTAGATTAAGTCTACTTATGTCGTCAAGCAATAGTAAGGAAGTTCGTGTTTTTTCTTTGTTTTTCTATAAGGCTTTCAAACATAGAGAAATTGCTACTTCGTGAAATGAATATGATTATATGTTTTGTTATCTGTATTTATACTTTTTTGCACAATGTTCATGTGAACCCCTTCACGTGGGGCTGAGGCCTATATGTGAATAAACCTTTCCGTTCCGTTCCGTTCCGTTCTCTCTCTCTCTCAGTTTATGTGCATGTATATGTATATATACCCCCAACCTCCAGCAGCATGAAATATCGGAAGAGATGTTTTTCATGTGAGGCTGATCTATCTGTCTGTCTATCTATCCATCTATCTATATCTATCTATCTCAGTATTTATCTCTATCTGTTTTTATGTGTGAGTGTGCGCGCGTGCTTGCGAGCGTGTGTGTGTGTGTGTGCGCGCGCGCACGCGCGCTCATCACGTGTAGCTTGATGTGTGTAGAGGTCGGTGTTGACCTCACACTACGAAAAGTTCCAAGCTAACATGTGAAGGTGGAGCTGCTGTCACCTCTCAGCAGACATAGCAATGCAAGAACACACCTCTCCCCGTCCTGCCCCCTTGCCTGTGCACTGGATCATGTTTTTCCCCCCCTAATATCAATACTGTCGTCTTTATCATCCTCGTTGAAATCTCCGTCATCATCGTCATTTTCGTGCTCATCGTCGTCATCACCATCATCATCATCATCATCGCAGCCGTCGCCTCAATGTGTACCTTTTCGTAAAAAATGTTTGTAATGCGTACGGAAACACGGAACGGCAGTGGTATCAGTGACAATAGTGAAAGCAGAAGCACTGGTAGAAATGTTATCAGTGGCAGTGACGACAATTACTACAGCAGCGGGAAGGAGAGAATTAGTTGTGTGGGAAATGAGTTTCAGCAGCAGCGCTCGTTGTGATAGCCGTAGTCCCAGTTGTAGTCATTAGCATCAGGTAACTGTAATAGTCACTAGCATCAGCTTTTGTAGTAGTCACTAGCATCAGCACCAGTAGTAGTCAATTAACATCATCACCAGTAGTATTCCCTAACATCAGCACCAGTAGCATTCACTAGGTACTCATCAGCATCAGTGGTAGCCACTTGCATCAGCATCTGTGTTAGTCATTTGCATCAGCATCTAAGGTAGTCACTTGCATCAGCATCAGCTTCAGTGGTAGTCACTTGCATCAGCATCAGTGGTAGTCACTGTCAATAGCACCTGTAGTTGTCACTAGCATGAAGCAGTAGTTGTCACTGTCAACAGCACCACTAGTTGTCACTGTCAACAGCACCAGTAGTTGTCACTAGCATGAAGCAGTAGTTGTCACTGTCAACAGCACCACTAGTTGTTACTGTCAACAGCACCAGTGGTTGTCACTGTCAACAGCACCAGTGGTTGTCACTAGCATGAAGCAGTAGTTGTCACTGTCAACAGCACCACTAGTTGTCACTGTCAACAGCACCAGTGGTTGTCACTAGCATGAAGCAGTAGTTGTCACTATCAACAGCACCACTAGTTGTCACTGTCAACAGCACCAGTAGTTATCACTGTCAACAGCACCAGTAGTTATCACTGTCAACAGCACCAGTAGTTATCATTGTCAACAGCACCACTAGTTGTCACTGTCAACAGCACCAGTAGTTGTCACTGTCAACAGCACCAGTAGTTGTCACTAGCATGGAGCAGTAGTTGTCACTGTCAACAGCACCACTAGTTGTCACTGTCAACAGCACCAGTGGTTGTCACTAGCATGAAGCAGTAGTTGTCACTGTCAACAGCACCAGTAGTTATCATTGTCAACAGCACCACTAGTTGTCACTGTCAACAGCACCAGTAGTTGTCACTGTCAACAGCACCAGTAGTTGTCACTAGCATGGAGCAGTAGTTGTCACTGTCAACAGCACCAGTGGTTATCACTGTCAACAGCACCAGTAGTTGTCACTGTCAATAGCACCACTAGTTGTCACTGTCAACAGCATCAGTAGTTATCACTGTCAACAGCACCACTAGTTGTCACTGTCAACAGCACCAGTAGTTATCACTGTCAACAGCATCAGTAGTTGTCACTGTCAACAGCACCAGTGGTTGTCACTCGCAGCAACAACACTAAAACAACAACAACAACCCTCCCCCCCCCCACCCCCCAAAAAAGAGGAAGAAGAAACCATACCAAGCATTGCGTAGAAATTCGTCGAGTGCGTCAGCAGTGTGAGAGACTTGGGGACAAACGGCGAGGCCAAGCGAAAGAACGCTTTCTCTATGTCTGTCTCTCTGTCTCTGTCTCTCTGTCTCTGCCTATCCTTATCTCTGTCTCTCTGTCTCTGTCTCTCTCTGTCTCTCCGTCAAAAACACACTCACAATATTCACACTCTGTCTCACTCAATCACACACACACACACACACACACGCACACATATACGCACGAACGTACGCACGCAGGCACACGCACACACGCATACACACACACTCTCTCAATCTCTCTCTCACAGACACACAGACACACACACACACACACACACACTCTCTCACAAACACACACACACACACTCACACACACACACACACACACACACACACACACACTCTCTCTCTCTCTCTCTCACACACACACACACACACACACACACACACACACACACACACACTCTCTCTCTCTCTCTCTCTCACACACACTCACACACACACACACACACACTCACACACACGCACACGCACACACACACACACAGAGGAGAACAATACCGTGTCGCCCTCGTTGCAACAGTCCCTCACCTCTCCCAGGGAGTCTGGCAGCAGACAGCAGCAGCAGCACCGTTAGACAGCCAGCCAGCCAGCCAGACCGGTAGCTCCCAGACCCCCCCACACCCCCCCTCACTCTCCGGCCCCCATCCTTCTCCCTACCCACCCCCCTCCCCGGTCTCTCTCTGAGCTGACAGAGCTCCCCCCCCCCACACCCCTCTCGTGGTCCGTGTGTCTGCAGTCGGCACCAGCCGGATGACGCCAGCCGAGTTGATGCCATCAGTGCTCTGCTCTCACGGACTGTCGGTGCCCGCGCTTTGTTCCTCCACAGTCCTTCCCCTCCCTGTGTGTGGCCTCCTCCTCCTCCGCTGACGTGGTCCGCGAGGTGACATGTACTGTTTCTCTGACCAGCGACCTCTCTCTTCTCTCTCCGCTGAGTTTTGTACCTGGTCTTTGGTGGTGGTAGGCCACAGTGTGTCGTCACGGTTTGAGACAGAGAGAAAACTGGTACAGATTGTTTTGTTTTGTTTTTGAGCATAAGTGATTTTGTACGCTTTTTTGAATTGTTATTTGATATTGTTTTTGTTGTGTTTTATTTTACGAAATATCCCTTGTCGTCTTTTGACATTCCGCACAACCTTCTGGAAAGTGGGGG
Organism: Babylonia areolata; assembly: GCF_041734735.1. Lineage (NCBI taxonomy): Eukaryota > Metazoa > Mollusca > Gastropoda > Neogastropoda > Buccinidae > Babylonia > Babylonia areolata. The sequence continues at coordinate 42,695,739 of NC_134882.1, forward strand.
GGAATCCAGTGTGAAAGTGACGACTGTATTGGCTGAAGACCTGAAACAGCTCTGGTGTTTATCCAGATTATCAATTCATGGATGCCTACGAACACGGATCATGGATGCCTATGTGGAGGGTTGACGTACGTTGTGGATTGTGATATACAAGGAAGAGTTCTGAGAACAATATCTTGGACATGTTTTTTTTTTTTTCATTTTTGAATCACTGGAGTAGATATCAGGGTTTGTCTCGATGTGTACAGAAGCAGCGTGATGCCAGGTGAGCGTGATGCTTGAAGAACTGCCAAGGGAAGAGGTTCCACTCACTCACTTGGTAACCTTCACCGAAAACGAGTTCTGTGCCAGCAGGGAAAGATCCACCGGGACAATTTGTTTTTTTCTTACGTTTGTTCTAGAATGTAGTCCATGGAGTACTCGAAACTTCAGTGTTTTTATTTGGGAATGTTTTACATTACAGAATGCTATGGACTTGAAAACGTTTACGAATTATAGGATTTTACTACTGAATCTGGAACGGTACAATTCTTTCTTTATTTCTTAGCTGTGTTAATTATTTAACAGTCACAGGCGCATGTCCCTTTAGCTGAATACAAAGTGAAGACATGCAGAGCCAGGGTTATGTGAAGAGTCGACGTAGTGTGAAAGCGAGAGACGTCTTGGTTCTGACAGCTGACTCTGGTCTTCATTCTAACAGCTGACTCTGGTCTTGATTCTGACAGCTGACTGGTCTTGATTCTGACAGCTGACTGGTCTTGGTTCTGACAGCTGACTGGTCTTGGTTCTGACAGCTGACTCTGGTCTTGGTTCAGACAAATGACTGGTCGTGGTTCTGACAGCTGACTGGTCTTGGTTCTGACAGCTGACTGGTCGTGGTTCTGACAGCTGACTCTGGTCTTGGTTCTGACAAATGACTGGTCTTGGTTCAGACAGCTGACTCTGGTCTTGGTTCAGACAAATGACTGGTCGTAGTTCTGACAGCTGACTCTGGTCTTGGTTCAGACAAATGACTGGTCTTGGTTCTGACAGCTGACTGGTCTTGGTTCTGACAGCTGACTCTGGTCTTGGTTCAGACAAATGACTGGTCGTGGTTCTGACAGCTGACTCTGGTCTTGGTTCAGACAGCTGACTCTGGTCTTGGTTCAGACAAATGACTGGTCTTGGTTCTGACAGCTGACTCTGGTCTTGGTTCAGACAGCTGACTCTGGTCTTGGTTCAGACAAATGACTGGTCTTGGTTCTGACAGCTGACTCTGGTCTTGGTTCAGACAAATGACTGGTCTTGGTTCTGACAGCTGACTGGTCTTGGTTCTGACAGCTGACTCTGGTCTTGGTTCTGACAGCTGACTCTGGTCTTGGTTCTGACAGCTGACTCTGGTCTTGGTTCTGACAGCTGACTGGTCTTGGTTCTGACAGCTGACTCTGGTCTTGATTCTGACAGCTGACTGGTCTTGGTTCTGACAGCTGACTGGTCTTGGTTCTGACAGCTGACTCTGGTCTTGGTTCAGACAGCTGACTGGTCTTGGTTCTGACAGCTGACTGATCTTGGTTCTGACAGCTGACTCTGGTCTTGGTTCAGACAAATGACTGGTCGTGGTTCTGACAGCTGACTGGTCTTGGTTCTGACAGCTGACTCTGGTCTTGATTCTGACAAATGACTGGTCTTGGTTCTGACAGCTGACTCTGGTCTTGATTCTGACAGCTGACTCTGGTCTTGGTTCAGACAAATGACTGGTCTTGGTTCAGACAAATGACTGGTCTTGGTTCAGACAGCTGACTGGTCGTGGTTCTGACAGATGACTGGTCTTGGTTCAGACAAATGACTGGTCGTGGTTCTGACAGCTGACTGGTCTTGATTCTGACAGCTGACTGGTCTTGATTCTGACAGCTGACTGGTCTTGGTTCTGACAGCTGACTGGTCTTGGTTCTGACAGCTGACTCTGGTCTTGGTTCAGACAAATGACTGGTCTTGGTTCTGACAGCTGACTGGTCTTGGTTCTGACAGCTGACTCTGGTCTTGGTTCAGACAGCTGACTCTGGTCTTGGTTCAGACAAATGACTGGTCGTGGTTCAGACAGCTGACTCTGGTCTTGGTTCAGACAAATGACTGGTCGTGGTTCAGACAGCTGACTCTGGTCTTGGTTCAGACAGCTGACTGGTCGTGGTTCTGACAGCTGACTCTGGTCTTGGTTCAGACAGCTGACTCTGGTCTTGGTTCTGACAGCTGACTCTGGTCTTGGTTCAGACAAATGACTGGTCGTGGTTCAGACAGCTGACTCTGGTCTTGGTTCAGACAAATGACTGGTCGTGGTTCAGACAGATGACTCTGGTCTTGGTTCAGACAGCTGACTCTGGTCTTGGTTCAGACAGCTGACTCTGGTCTTGGTTCAGACAGCTGACTCTGGTCGTGGTTCAGACAAATGACTGGTCGTGGTTCTGACAGCTGACGCTGGTCTTGGTTCTGACAGCTGACTCTGGTCTTGGTTCAGACAAATGACTGGTCTTGGTTCAGACAGCTGACTCTGGTCTTGGTTCAGACAAATGACTGGTCGTGGTTCTGACAGCTGACTCTGGTCTTGGTTCAGACAAATGACTGGTCGTGGTTCAGACAGCTGACTCTGGTCTTGGTTCAGACAGCTGACTCTGGTCTTGGTTCAGACAAATGACTGGAAGCCAGTCCGTGCTGACAGTGACCGCTCTGACTTCACCATCCCATCACTTCACGGCCAGCAGGACGGACCTGCCGTCCACAGGAAGACCCCAGTGAGTACAGACACTTCCACGCCTTCTGTCGTCCTGCCTAATTCACGGACACCCGCTCCTGGTTTCCTGCCTGATACACAGAACAAACTGGAACACTTTGGGAACCTTGGCTGGTAAGTACAATGTTCATTTCGTTTTCACGTACACCTTGCCAATGATGATGATGATGCTTTCGTGTGTTGTTGACAATGACAGTGCCCTGGCGATGGATTATCTACGGTCACGTTCTCGGTCACGTTGTTGGGGAGAAAAGCTGTTGTGATTGATGACGATGATATGACGATGGTATGATGCTGATGTTGCGATGGTGGTGGTAGTGGTGGTGGAAGTGGTGGTAGTGTTTGGTTTGAAAATCACGACGATGTTGACAAATGACTGGTTGAAAACGTCATGGTCACTGTATGTTTTCAGCATGGATGTGCTATAGGTGATGATGATGACGGCGATGGCGAAGAACATTCGTCCCAAATAAATGTGGATTTCATTCGTTGCCACCACCATCTAAATCAAACAGAGTGAGATTCCTGATAAACGAGCAGGTCCATGGACATGCATTGTAATGTTTTCAAGCTTGGTACGAAATGCCAAGAGTGATCAATGTTTAGATGGTGACGATGACTGCCCATGGTACGTGTGTATTAGTGAAAAATCACCTACATGGATGTTTCTGTAAGTGTTGGTGGGTGATGATGTTGATGATGATGATGATGATGATGACGACGACAGTGTTTATGGTGGTGAAAGGTTGAAGACATCTAAAAAATTATTTCATTTTTTAAGTCAGTTGTGGTTTACATTTTCGTTTGTGTTATCTCTCTCTCTCTCTCTCTCTCTCTCTCTCTCTCTCTCTCTCTCTCTCTCTCTCTCTATATATATATATATATATATATATATATATATATATATCAGGGGTGCACTTTGGACGAAGAATGGATGAGTGATACTGTGGAAACATAATCATGCAACTGTTCATTTGTTTTTGCGATACACACATCCCCGATGTGCCACATTTGAAAGAGCACATTTTAAGCGAAATTGCAGCATATATCAGACCAGGATGGGTTAAAACTGTGAAAGAACTGTCCTTTCTTGGTGAACATGATTCATTCACTTTATTTATCATCATATAAACAGTCATGTTACTATACTTAGTCACGAACCGACCACGGTCCGGTCCGGACCACAGTGACTGCGGGATGACGACAAGGGACAAGCAATGGCACTGGTCCAAGATGGCATCGGCAAGCACGAACTGGCGGGCCGCCTCCATATATCTCGATCTATCATCACTGAGAGACTGGCCGAACCAGCTCTCTCCGCCAAGAACCAGCACTTTCCGGAGCGTCCCGTCCGGCAGAGGTGAAGGTGGAGGGTGCTGGCGTCAACAACAGATGGGGAGGATCAATACACAGAACCAGAAAATTCTGCAGATATCTTCCGTCCCAGGCTGCACCGGAAGGCAGCTGCACGAAGGTTAACGTGTGCAGGCAGACTATCTGGCAGACTATCGGAAATCGCCCACTCCAGCCGCCAGTGAGTCTGACTCCAGCGGACGCCAGCCCCGCTCCGTGTTGTAAGTGCCTGGTGAAGCTGGGTCACTGAGTGGGGGAGAGCCACCTGCCGGGACTGGTCAACGATTTCTGAAGCTGTTGCTGGCTGAATGGCAGCGACATGGGTTACCTTTTGCAGGCGTCTTGTGAGGTGAACACATCCAACAGTGAGTGCTGGTAATTATAACTGAAACTTAAAAATGAAACAAAATCACGCTACCCAGTGAAGCACACTTTGCATGCTCAGCGGTGTGTCTGGAAATATTTGGAGGGGGGAGAGGGGGGATTCAGAGATATGACAAAACTCAATAGGGTGTCATCCATGCCGGGGTTCCTCATTCACACAGACAGAATCCAGACTCCTCGATATCCCCAGAAATTATGAATCATGTCAGATAACAAGTCACTTTAGCACTGAGGAAGGCGAGACAAAAAGGAGACGCAAGTTAAGGGCACGTGCAACACAAACGATACAGAGAAAAGAAAGATTCCACACTCCTCCGGCTGTATCTGTCCCCGCGCTAGGTGGAGGAGGAGACTGCGCGGTAGGACAACGTCAGTGCCCACAGAACACGAGTTGTGATCACCTTCATGCAGGAAGCAGAGCTATTGGGATGGACGGCGAGTCAGCAGTACGGAAACTGGCTGACTGATGAGGATTACCGACTGATGAACAGCCACTTTGCAGGAAAGCTCTGCAAGTACTATACCTGCTGTGGCCTTTGCGTCAGCACTTTTCCACAGATTACTCACAGCCTGTCGTTCTGTTTTATAGGAGCTGCTGTGTTGTGTCTAGTTCCAAGCTAACGTGGAAATTAAACTCTTTTCCAAAGACCTTTTACCTCCAATACTGTTTCGTTTAATGCCCACTGGGAACATTTATTACGAAATCAGTTATTGTGGCTAGGATAAAAATGGTTGTAGAGTGGACGTTTGTGGCTTCTTCCAAAAAAGAAGAATAAATATTGACGAATAATGAATGAAACTGAGAAGAATTGTCGATTCTTCCTTAATTGTTCAAAAACGGGAGCAGTCATCTTACAAAAAAAATCTTACAGTTCAGATAGAAAGAAAGTCCAAAAACAAAGTGAAATATACAATGATATGCCCGTCTGTCTCTTCGCACGTACTGATCACATTTCTCACCTTCGTGCTTTCTGAACCAACCGATCTTTCTGTGCTCATCAGTGTTCAGACTCCCCCAAGAACTTTCCACTCTTTCTCACAAAATTTGTCAGAAAATTCCTCTTGTCAGTACAAGAACCGATGGTGAACGCCCTTTCCTCTTTACTGCTCCTCATATCTGGAGAAAAAAAACCTTCCACATTATATCCGTTCATCTGACTCCGTCTCTGTCTATCGCTCTTCACTAAAGCCTCATCTTTTCAGAACCTGTAAGCACTCTTGGTTTTCTACTTCTGCAACACTGCCCCATGTCTCCCAATTCACTTTGCATGTATGAGGAATGGAGAGGAGGGACGGGGGGAAGGAGAGCGTGTGTGGGGAGTGTGATCATGAGCGATTCATCTAATTTGTAACTTTCTTTCGTGTAAAGCGTGCGATACAAATGTACACTCTTCTTCTTCTCCTCCTCCTCCTCTTCCTCCTCCTTATTCTTCTCCTCCTCCTCCTCTTTCTTCTTCTTAATAAACAAAATTGTGCGGAGCTGGATGTTGGCATGGTGATACGTGCCTGTGTTTCGCGAGAAAGATGAATGGTCATTGAAATACTGTGCTGGCTAGATACAGTCACATTCATCAGTCATTAACGAAACAAAAAGAAACTTCAGTCAAGAAAAGGATGGAAGGCGGGTACTGTTAGTCTGAACTGGTTTTATTTGTCTGACAAATGTGTCGTTACCATCACCATTGATTAAATTTCTCTTGTGAAGATAATGAAGTACTGTGTATTCAGTAATGCAGATTTTTCATATTCTGTTGTGTCAGGTTTTCTGTTTGCCTTTGTTCTCGGCCTGATATCAGAACATCAAAAGTCGGCGGACCTATTACCAATGATAATGACGTTTAATAAACACAGTTCCTTAAACGCTGACAAAACATAGGACGAGTTTTTCGCAAACTGGCTGATCGTTCGTGATGGTGAAAATTATAGTAATTCAACCCAGATTTTCCGATAGTTTTTTTTTAATGTTGCAAACAAAACATGTCGAGAACACTTATAGGACGTGGTCTGGAGAAGGACATTTGCGTGTCTTTGTCGATAAAGCAATCAATCTTTGCGTGTCTTTGTCGATGAAACAATCAATCGCAAATCAGTACCCCCACCCCCACCCCCAACAATCCAATGTCACAAGATGAATCCTCGTGGAGCAAAGCAGAGCGAAATAACAAGACGGATAATTACACTGAAACTGCTGACCTTTGTCAGATCGTAAAATGTTATAGTTGATACTTTAACAAAAATATTCATGTCTACAATCATCAGTATGTGTGACGTTACATTAAACAAAATTGACTCCATGCCAACTCATCCTACTACATCACCGTTCACACATCCTTGACCTCAATTTGATTGTTTAAATACAGAAGAGATTGACTTCGCCACTAGCATCATCTCATGAAAGCATACGTTGAACAGCTTTCAAGCCATTTTCGCCCTCACAAAGCAAACAGCCCACCACGATTAAACAGTTGTAATGAACAGCACAGTTATCATGTTGACATTGTTAAATGCACGTGACATACACCACTTGTGTGTGTGTGTGTGTGTGTGTGTGGTGCGCGCGCGCGCGTGTGTGTGCTGGAAAGCAAATGGATTTGATCATTGATGAGTTGGTGGGTGACTGCTGGGAAGGTGGGGAGGGGACAAGAGAACAGAAATGGCAGCAGAATGAATCAGTGGAGGAGCGAAAGGGAGGACCAGTTGGAGATGGATCTGTGCGTGTGTGGGAAGGAGGTAGGCTTTGGGGAAGGAGGGGAGGAAGAGGGAGAGGGTGTCCTCCTTGGCTGCCCGAGTCTTCCTTTCATATGCCCACACTCCAGGATTCCTAAGGTTTTTTTGTTTATTTTCTTTGTCTCCCACATATTAAAAAAAAACCCCGTGAGCTATACCTCATTGATATGCAAGGGAGAAACATTTCCGTTTGAATGGCGAGCAGAGCAATGATACACATGACCCATTCCGGTTATGGACCAGCCGGGCCGTTTTCCTGTCAAAGGGTAGGGGCAAGGAGAATCAAAAGAAGGGAGGAGAGGGGGGTGGGAGTAGAAGAGGAAGAAGCAGCAGCAGCAGCATCTTCCTGGAATGCTGTCATTTCCAAAGCTTAACGGCAGTTCCACTTTTCAGATCACCGCTTTCCAACACAGCCCTGCTGTCTCAGTGTTTTTATTTCTTCAACTCTTCTTTTTTTCCTAACGGCCTTCCCATCTTTCTGGCTGTTTTCCATTCTCTACGACAGTGAATTCATCCCCGTTGTAAGCCGTTGGAAAAGAAATGTGGATCCTGTACAGGTCTGGTTGCTTGATATCATTCAGGTGGCCGGAAACACGGTTATTGGACTCATTCATGTGTGTCTGGTTTATGTCGTTGGGGGTTGGCTGTGCGCTTTCCGCTTGTGTGACTCTCTCCACTTGATGTTCCCTTCCTGACCCACTGGTCCTGTCTGTCGGTGGAGATCCTGTCCGGGGGGAGGAACAGCAGGTGGTACCTTGCCGTCTCCAGCACCGTATCTCGTTGGTGATTCTGTGGGTTCTGCTGTCATGTACGCAGCTGTGCAGCCGCCGAGCAGGATGCGCATTGGATTCCTGCTGTGTAAGGCATGGAGTTCAAACCCAGGCAGTGTCCAGTTGGTCAGGGATAGAGTTTTACGTGGTTCATTTACATCTGATAAAGAGGAGTGTTGAGGGTTTGCTTTGTCCGTCTCTCTGTCGGACATGGGACGGTGTGCATACAGACCTGTCTTTACTGATGAAGTTCAGACACAGTCCTCTGTCCAACAGCGATGATTGTTTGGTTTGATGCCAGTTTGGAGATCATGTATTGCTTGATAAAAGAATGCTAGCTGACGGAATCTTCTTGGGGATTTCTGGATATCTTTCAGCTATAAAACAGTATCCACGTCTTCCAGACATTCTACTCTTGGAATTCGTCCTTTGTTATTTCTCTCTACTTTTCGTGTCTTAAAAAACATCTTTTACCATCTCCTCTTTTCTACCTTGCCGACAGATAAAATGTATTTGGCTCTCTTTGTCTCTGTTTCCATCTCTGTCTGTCTGTCTGTGTGAATCTCTCTCTCTCTCTCTCTCTCTCTCTCTCTCTCTCTCTCTCTCTCTCTTCTCTTTCTTTCTCTCTCTCTGTGTATCTCTGTCTCTTGATGTGATCGTGTGGGAACGTGTGTACGCGCACGTGTTTACGGTTTCCTAGTTTCTGCTCGTGATCCGTCTCTCTCTCTCTCCTTAAACACTCACCCATCCCTGCTCTGTCCCGCTTTGTGGACACTTAGAAGCAGATCAAAGGATGAGGAACAAATCTGTCATAATGCTGACATCAGGAGTTTGGAAGCGTATCCAAACAGCAGAATATCCCAGTCTCCACCGACTCTTACTCCTCAGTCTGTCAGCCACAAGTACGTGCTCGCGATTGCGGGCAATTTTCTCGAAAAGATCAAAGATGAAGAAATACGACATAACATCACAGTACAGCACAGCACCACACACATAGACACTGACACACACTCATGCACACACGCGCGCGCACACACCCAGACACACACACACACACACACACACACACACACACACACACACACACACATATATATATATAATAGCCCTCTCGTGTGCATGACAGAGCTGCGGCCCACGAGCAGAGAAGATCACGTGTTTTGAGCAGTGCCCATTTTTGGCTAGTTTGGATTCATGCTGTCCATTCTACACCGCCAGTTTTCTATCTTTTAAATCACTTTGCAGCGATCGGTCTTGAGGAAACGACGTTTTGATGCAGAATATCGATCTTCTGGGGGGGGGGGGGGAGGTCTATTGCTGTGTTGGGATTATCCTGTCTCTATGGCATCGTGGCAGATCATCATCTGTTTCTTTCTGTTTCTTACTCTCTTTCTTTCTGTTTCCCTCACCTCTCCCCCTCCTCCTCTTCTTCCTCCTCCTCCTCCTCCTCCTCTTCCTCCTCCTCCTCCTCGCACACCTCCTTTCTCCAGCTTCTCTTCCTCTTCGTCGTCATCTTCTCTCCTCTCCTCCACTTTCTCCTCTGTTCATAGTTCGTGTTTGTCTTGTTCTTGTTTTTCTCTTTTCATGGTTCATTGTTGGTTATTGTTGCTCTGCTTGATCGTCAATGTTGATATATTTCTCGAAGGGAGTTTTCAAGACTTAATCAAATTTATTGTGACTTGTGCATTGTATGTGTGTGCAGTATGTAATGTTGAGAGACATGGAGAGAGAGACGGAGAGGGGAGACACACAGAGAGATAGAGATAGAAAAGAAATAGAGGGGAGAGATAGAGAAGAAAGTAGAGGAGAGAGAGAAGGGGAGAGAGAGAGGGAGAGAGAGATAGAGAGAGATTTATGTTTCCGCTCTTTCATTTGCTTCCCATGTGATTTGGAAACGTGAGCTTTTAGGTCATTGATATGCAAGGGGGAAAACTTTTCCATTTGAAGGGCCAGTAGAGCGATGATACACATAACCCATTATGATTCTGGGACCCCTGCACCATTCCTGTCAAAGGCTTCAGTGATGAGAATCATGAGAGAGAGAGAGAGAGAGAGAGAGAGAGAGAAACGCAAGAAGCAGCATCTTCCTGGTATGCTATCATTTCCAAAGCTAAGCGGCAGTTCCACTTTTCAGATCACCACTTTCTAACACAGCCCTGCTGTCACTCTCAGCGTTTTTCCTGCCTCTCTTTCTTTCTTTCCTAACAGACCCCACATTTTCCTGGCTGTTGTCCACACGCCATACCCCACGACAGTGAATCCTACCCCCTCATCCCCCCCTCACCTCTGAAAGCCGATGGAAAAAACATTGAACCTTTACAGGTCTGGTTGCTTGATATCATTCAGGTGGCCGGAAACACGGTTATTGGACTCATTCATGTGTGTCTGGTTTATGTCGTTGGGGGTTGGCTGTGCGCTTTCCGCTTGTGTGACTCTCTCCTCTTGATGTTCCCTTCCCTTCCTGACCCACTGGTCCTGTCTGTCGGTGGAGATCTTGTCCGGGGGGAAGAACAGCAGGGGATACCTTGCCGTCTCCAGGACCATATCTCGTTGGTGATTCTGTGGATTCTCCAATCATAATGCGCAGCTGTCTGTTTGGCAGTGCGCCGAAACCCCACTTTGCAAGACACGTGGTTCAAATCTCTGTGACGCCTGTCTGGTCATGGATAAATGTTAAAACAAAATTATGTGCAATCTATTTCCTGCTAGTGCTTCGGTATTTTCTGTTAGTTCTTCGGTTGATATATCTGGATATATCTGGTTTGGACTGGATGTGGTTCAGATTTCTAAGTTGTCTTTCTTGCTACCGCCCTATCTGTTACTAGCCTCTCTTTTTTTTCTTTTCTTTTTTTGTTGTTGTCTTTTCAGGTTTGGGAGAGTGCGCGCTTTGTTTGTTTGGTTGGTTGGTTTTTGTGTTTGTGTGTGTGTGTGTGCGGGCAAGTGTGGACATTCGTACATCTGTTTACTGAGACTTACAGTCTATGCCGTGCTCGGCATTCTTTCTCCCTCTTTTTCTCACAGTCTCTTTCTTTCTCTTTATCTCACACACAACCCCGTGCACGCGGTCTTTGGTTGCTCACACACATAGGCGCCTGCGCACACTCGCGTACACACACACACGCGCGCGCGCGCACGCACGCACGCACGCACGCACGCGCGCACACACACATCCCAGTCCAAGCCTCTTTCCCTCTCACCCTCCAATACCGTTGTGTCACCTCGCATAAAGCAGACTTGCCCTGAAACGTCATGTGTTTATGATCAGGGAGGAAATACGTGCACACAAGTGGTTGTGAGCGGAGGTGGCAGTGTACGTGCATGTCTTGTATCGCCAGTCAGAGGGCTTCAAAAGGGCGAGGAGGAAGCTGCTTTGCTGTTCACTTTGTTGGACAGTCTCTTTTCTTCTCTCGTGCTCAAGTTGCGCAAGCTCATGGGACGCACTAAGCCGCTTGCGCTTGGAAGCTTTGCGCGTTTTCTTATTCTAAGTAGCGGAGAAGGTGGTCGTACGTAGGGTTTTGTTTGTTAGTGAGTGCTGTTGGCCTCCTGCAAGATTTGTCACAGGTTATGACATTGCTCTCTCTCTCTCTCTCTCTCTCTCTCTCTCTCTGTCTCTCTCTCTCTCTCTCCAATATTCCAGTTTTCAAGGAGGTTTCAGAACGTGTGGACTGGTTCGTATACAGCACACCACATAATTTTATGCTGCAAAAATATAATAATAGAAAGGCAGTGGATGCCTGACCTTCGCATCATGCCTTGGGAATCTACAGTGTGTTGGGTGTGCTGGGGATGGCATCTAAATGTGTGGTGAAGATGTGCAGACTGGATTCAAAGCGCCGGATCACTGGTTTCAAGTGTTGAAGAGAATTCGCGCCATGAAGTCAACGTATTGCATGGAATAGCAGGAAACTTGATTTCAACATCAAATAGAAATGGATGTCATGAACTCAATAGAGAGGAGAATTGTGAGGCGTGGGGGGGGGGGGAGAGGGGGAGGAAGGTAGGGAAGGAGGATAAGGGAGAAAGAGAGGGAGGGAGAGAGAGAGGGAGAGAGAGAGAGGTTCGAGCAAACAGACATGGCTGCACATGCACGAGTACACGCTTTCATACACACCGAAATGGATTCCAAAATGTTACTGTATCTGTGATCCCTTCTGGGTCCAAAGAGTTCAAAGGCATTGAAATCATGGTTAAAGTGAAATGTATTTCCTCACGATCTGTCAGTTACACATTGAAAAAAAAATCCCAAATTGTCCTGCAATTCTAAACACATACATGCACACACACATGCACACACAGACACACACACAGACACACACACACCCACACACGTGTGCACACGCAAGTACACACACACATACGCACACACACAAACACATCCGACCGCACGTAAACACACATGTGCATGCACGCACACGCACGCACTCATACACACATCCGCACGTTCACACACATCCGCACACATACACACACACACGCGTGCGCGTACACACAAACACACACACACACGCACGCACGCGCGCGCGCGCACACACACAGAGTGAAGTGAAACTTCTGTACATCCTATGACATGGCACAAATTGATAGGGCTCAGTTTCGTGCAGGCTGATTCTGTTTCAAAAGGATTGGAACCTCCAGTTAAATTACGTTTGAACTGAGCCCAGGACTAATGCAGTTCGATTGGATTTATCGGTTCTTTATGGACAGGGGGGGGGGGGGGGGCAACCGCCGTGTGGTGACACTGGTATATACTTCACCACTCCCGTGAGTTGGCGAGTCCGGTGTAACAGCTTCAAATTACCCACGGCAGTGTTTTTACCCCTGGGTCATTCTGGGATAGCTTCGAATGATCCCCGGAGTTACTTGGGGCTTGTCAGGATTGACCCTCTAAGTTGGAAATTATCCGGTTTCTACGGGATTAATTAGAACTATCGAAAAAAGAAAGGGGGGGGGGGGTGACTGGGGGGGGGGGGAGGGAGGTGCCGGGGGGCGGATGTGGGGCGGGGGTCTGAGCCAGCTTTTACTGATCCCCCCACCACCCCTCCCCCACCCCCATCCCACTCCATCGTCTCCATTGCAGATTTACTGAAGCAAAATACAATGTGGGGGGATTCTTCCTTGATAGACTGTATTGATTCTAACTTCCGATATCAGTATCAGACATGCCTGTTAACCCTTCAACCCGATATCAGTATCAGACATGCCTGTTAACCCTTCAACCCGATATCAGTATCAGACATGCCTGTTAACCCTTCAACCCGATATCAGTATCAGACATGCCTGTTAACCCTTCAACCCGATATCAGTATCAGACATGCCTGTTAACCCTTCAACCCGATATCAGTGTCAGACATGCCTGTTAACCATTCAACCCTAGGGAGTTTACAGCCTTGGCAGGCGTTCCAGCCATACTGACGCCAACACAAATGCTGAATTGGACCGGGTTTTCCTCTAAATTGACACATGCAGACTCAGCCGGAAGTACTGTAGAAGTTTCGTCCCTCTGCTTGATGTTTATGCATATTAAGTAGGGGTTTAGCAATAATGCACAGGCCTGTTGTGCCAACGCTTAGCCTTTATCACAGACTGACATAAGCTTACAGCTGGGCCAACAGCAAAGTGAGAGCTGTATGGTCAATGATTTTCTCCATTGTAACGGGAAATCAATTACAGTTCAGTCAGTTGAGAAGGACCATGACTCTTAAACTAGGAGGTAAAATTGCACTGGCTCTTCGTGCTGCAACCTTCGGGCCTGGTTGGCCTGTGGGAACGATCCCATCACGGACTGTCCTAAAACCCTTTTGGCGGAGAGAGTGGGGATGTAAGTTGGGCAAGACTCTCTCCACTATGATCAAATTCTGGCTCAGATAGTCGGGACAGCAGTTGCCTCCTCAACTGTTTCGACTATGACAGTCGGACACAAAGACTGTCACACATAGCAGTAATGATGATTATACTACTGCTACTACTACTACTACTACTACTACTACTACTAGCGGTAATTCTTTGACAATCGCCGTGCCTCGTGGGTGAAAAATTACCCACACTTCCATTCGAATCTTCACCACTCCGTCACTTTTGCAACTATTTATCTGAAATTGTATGACTTTATTCATTTGTGATTTTTGCATATCTTCACAAAAAATGGCATCGTTTTGTTGGTAACCATAGGAGTAAATAAACAATGAACGTTGTTCAACTGAGATGTGTGTCCATTGAAAATTTGGTGAAAGCTGAGAAAACATCGGGACCATTCGGAAAACACGAGCTTGGCCCAGCTCGATCGGATAGACAGGCGGGCAGACAGGCAGACAAAACGATTCCTCAGCCGGAATGTCCTGCTGAATTGGGGACCTGTTCTCTGTCTGTGAAAAGAAAACTCTAACGAATGGAAAGTGTCTGCCTGTCTCAGACATGGAAGAGAAAGGTTGTTCGATCTTTTGTAGCGGAAACTTATTGTGCAGAGTAAGTTACTGGCCTTTGTTCCTGGGTGATATACACAAACGCACACAGAGGCACACAGACACATAGACACGCAGAGACACAGACAAACACACACACACACACACACACACACACACACACACACACACACACACACACACACATCGCGCACAGACACACGCACGTACACAATACGCACATTGAGCTTTCCCGTGAACTGTAAAGCCACTCCAGCGTTAATCATTAATATTCATGAAGAGGCATCCCATGTGATGTCTGTGGTCCGTAATCAGACACAGTAGGAATCCCCATCTTCACATGTCAGTGCAGTGAACTGCGTTAATGAGGTCACTCACGGTGCCCGGGATAGGTCCTCTTTTGTGCGCTTTCACACAGACGAGGGAAAATTAGTGACGAGATTAAAAAATAAATGAAGGAAATGAAAAGAAACATATCACATCCATGCATCACATAGCTCTCTGTCTCAGTCTCTCTCTCTCTCTCTCTCTCTCTCTCTCTCTCTCTCTCTCCCTGTCTCTGTGTTTCGGCCTCTCTGTCTCTGTCTGTCCGTCTTTCTGCCCCAGTCTTTCGCATTGTCTCTCTGTGTCTCTGTCTCTCACTGTCTCTGTCTCTGTCTGCCTCCCTCCCTTCCGCACCCCTCTCACCCCCCCCCCCCCCCCCGCCCCCCCCATCTTTGTCTCTCTGCATAGTGCATGTCGTGGGTCTTTTTTGTCTTTGCCTCTCGAACTCACCTGATGAAAGGCCTTTGCTGACGACATACCCTCACTAGCAACCAACTGTGTCTAGAGCATCCACACGTCCTCGTCATAGTTTTCGTTTTTATTTCGTTTCCACAGACGGTCATTCGGGTGGAGCATTAATTTAGGAATCTCATCTAGTTACGATCTATACACAGTTTTAAAAAGAAACAAAACCAACTTCTTTGCGTATCCATGTGCGTGTTTTGCTGTCACCGAAAGGCTGACTGGTCTGCGTGTGATATATAGATGCTGCTCCTCCCTTTTCCTTTTTCTCCTCACCGTTCCCCCTCCTCCAACTCCTGCCTCCGCCGCATTATCATCATCATCATCATTGCCATCATCATCGTCATCGTCATCATCATCATCATCATCATCTGCTTCCTCTAGGTTGTCTTCTACCGTGACTTCTTAATCTTGTTTTCATTTATGTTTGTGTTTTTCGTCGTCGTCGTCATCATCACCGTCGTCATCGTCATCAACATCATCATCGTCGTCGTCATCATCATCATCATCCTCATCACCATTATCATTATTCACATCATCATTATCCTCATCCTCATCACCATTATCATCATTCATTTCATCATCATCATCTGTTTCCTCTGGGTTGTCTTCCACCTTGTCTTACTGATCGTGCTTTTATTCTGTTTCTGTTTTTCGTCTACGACTTAACCATTATCTTTCTTCTCCCCTCTCTCCCCTCTTATTCTGGTAGCACACACACACACACACACACACACACACACACACACACACACACACACACACACACACACACACACACTCTCTCTCTCTCTCTCTCTCCCTCTCTCTCTCAAGACTAAGCACGTTGGGTTACGCTGTTGGGCATATGCTTAGCAGATGTGGTGTTGCGTATATGGATTTGACTTCTCCTTGAGTAACTGAACCACAGACACACACACACACACACACACACACACACATATATATATATATATGTGTGTAATTATATACTCTCTCTCTCTCTCTCTCTCTCTCTCTCTCTCTATATATATATATATATATATATATATATATATATACATATATATATATTGCAGTTCTAAACAGCAACAATGTGTGAGGTTGCGGGTGCAGGCAGGACAAGTCTTTCTGATCAGATTATCACCTGTCTGCTACCATCCGTACCCTGATCTGACGGCCACCCCAACTAACCCCATTGTCCCACCGGTGCCATGGCAGTGTCTGGAGTGCAGCCTTGACTGACTTATCTGTTGGTCACGAGACAACAACGTGGTTACCACCATCACTGTCAGATTAAAGACAGAGCTGTGCCTTGTCATCGGAATAGCCTGGCTCACCCGAAGCGAAATGACTAGATACCCAGTAAAAATGTACTCGGAAAATAACGTTTTTTTCTGTTTAGAACGGCCATGCTCAACCGAAGCAGAATGGTTATCTACCCAAAACAGATGTACTCGGAAATTTACGTTTTTTACATATTTGATTTGTTAAGAAGAGGTTTAGCGAGCACATGACAAAACGACGCCCTTTTCAAAGTAAACCTAGTTGTTGGATGGTTTGGTGGTAGTCGGTGCAGCATTGGTGGTGGTGGTGGATGTGTGCGTGGAGGAATTTTGTTTAATGTCCCGTCACACATATCTGTGATTGAAGACATTTTGTTAAAGTATTTATGAATACATTTGAGTATTATCGGTTAGAAGGGGTGGGAGATGTGAATGAATGGAGGGTTGGGGAAAACTGGGCAAGTGAGGGTGAAATGAGGGTGAAATTTGAAAAAAGAAATCTAAATACAATTACAGGAAATTACTTAAAGGACTTCGTATAAGAGAAGGCGTTAAACTGACAAGCGAAACAACTGATAATCAATGCAAAAAGTCAAAAATATCAACGTTCTCAGTCACTTGTGAAGACACACTTTCGTGTACATAAGGCTTCATCAAGCTACAGTCAAAAATGATATGCTTAATTGTCAGGTTACTAAAGCATGTGCACTTGACATTAGAACAATACTTGGTCCGTAATGAATTTGATAATAGTCTGAGAGCTAAACTCAGAATTGGTCTGCGAATCGGACCAAAGTCTGAGAGAGTCAACTGACGAGGTTTTAGACTTGAATTCAAGCACCTATACAAGTCTCTTTCTAGTATATTGCTTATTTCCTTGTATGACAATGGGCATTATACTTTTATACTATCTATATGATTCTTTGCTCCCCTTTTTGCTGCCCTGTCTGCTTGGTCATTATAAAGGATGTGTGCGTGCGTGCGAGTATTGTCCTGCAATATAATTTGCAAAAAAAAAGAAAACAACTTAGCTACCTATAATGCATGTTCTGTCTGCTTTTTTTTCTCTTACGCTGTGCCAGCTTCGTGTCAAAATCTTCGGTGTTGGATGGTGTTAGCAAATATTCGTCGTTGACGGAACGCTCGGCTACAAAACAATTACCACCACCTGTGGGATACGTAGCAGTTTGTGTCACGCGTGTGTCAGCCATTCGCTGGACACCAGCGGGAAAGAGAGTGCAAGAAAAACGGTCGGGGATCTGGTGCAAAACGGTTAAGAGCCGGTGGACTGAGGCTTTTTACCTGAGGGAAGCAGACTGGCAGCACAGGGCAGGGGCAGACATAATGGAGGCGTCTGATGGCGGCCCCACGTGGAACAGACCACTAAAAGGATTATCATTAGAAAAGTCGGGTTGTCATGTCTTTATGTTGTTTTTTCTAGACCTGTTCAGATTTTCTGCCTTTCTGCTTTTTGTTCCAGCTATTTTTGCCAAAGCCTTAAATTGTTCTCTACATTTTCATTCCCTCAAAACAACAACAACAACAAACAACTTCCTATCAACCACTGAGGAAAAGAACGCCAACTCTCTGGGGACGGCCATTTTTCTCAGTCTTTCTTTCCCATTACAGAGACTCCATCTGATGTCTGGATGGTCCCACTTGTAGCTAGCTTTTGTAAACAAAGCAAACGCTGTTCTTTGTCTTCATCCACCTCTTCCATCTTGTAACCTTCTGTTATAAACAGTTCAGTGATGTCAGCGGCAGTTTAAAACAAAAACTGTCGTACCGTCGTCGCTTATTTGATGTAGTTCGTTCGTTGGTAAGGAGAGAGTTAACTCAAAACCGATTGAGCATCATGACAAACAACGCCTGTGGCGGCTTTGCAGAGTTATGGACAAAAACACAACTCTGAACAATCAGATTGCTGTTATTAGGCAACAGATCCACCCCGTGTTTGGTCACATCCCATATAAAATCAGAACTGATCACTTGGCAAACTTGAAATCAAACCATGTGGGCAAACATGAAGGTCAAGCACTGGCAGACAGACGTACTGACGATGACGGATAGAAAGTGACTCCACTGAAGACGAACCCCACACAATAGGGGAATGGCTGTATCTGTGAACCAAAGTTTGACGAACCTAGGAAGTTTCTTTTTCATTAAATGACGAGAATGTTCAATCTTCTTTGATGGACATTTCTTGTTGTGAATTATCGTCTCGACTTACTGGAGCCAGAGAGAGAGAGAGAGAGAGAGAGAGAGAGCGCTCCAGACAGGTAATGTGAGGTCATCGACCTGTTTACATAAGGTTACACACGTACTGTGGCCACACACACACACACACACACACACACACACACACACACACACACACATACACACACACACACACAAAGCACTCGGTATACAGAATTTTATTTCTGAAGTTTTAAGAGGGGAGAGGGAGAGAGAGAGAGAGGAGAGAGATGGGTGGATGGACAGTTTAATCATCTATAGGTCATTGCCTTCAGGAGAGGGTACAAGAAAATAAAAGTTTGGAAAAGCATATAAAATGTCATCAGACAACACAATGTACTTTGTAAAGTGATGTACACTCAGCTAAGTAATTCACTTTAGACATGATCAGTCACACACGCTTAGCTACCTGTACTCAGCTAAGATACTCACTGCATATCTCTGTATATCATTAGTAGGGTATGCTTTGTCAAGACGCAGAGGGATCGTTAAACGATTTTTAGAGCCAATTTCACCGATTCCTGATTGTTCTGCACGAAAAGGCGTCATCAGTGCGTTGGGTTTGTTCTAAGATCTGGTATCTGCTGTTTTTCAATATATGTTTTCCAACAGATGTGATGTGGAGTGTATGGATCATCCTGCACGCTTTGACACCTCCTTGAAACTGAAAACTGAACCTGTCAAAAGTTACTGGAAATCTAAGCTTACTTAGGACCTTCACGTCAGACGCGACAGGACAGGACAATACTTGGTTTTCTGCCTCCTGTCAAAGTGGATATGGTAAACCAGTTCCAGTGTGTGTGGTCAATAACGGTAACGATGCTTATCTGTGAAAGGGATGGGAAGAGGGAGCGGTCATATGAATTGTACATTTCAGTATATATACAATGCGCAACAAACGTTTATAATCACTCGCGAAATCGAACATCATGGGAAGACTGAATCTGTGTCAGAAATAACATGTACAGGAGAGAGAGAGAGAGAGAGAGAGAGAGAGAGAGAGAGAGAGAGTTCTTATGAAAAGAAACTAAATGTAGAGCAATGGCAAGTCAGCAGACATAAATCATTTTAATAATACAAGAAAAAAAGATGAGATGAAATTATTTCGTTGAAAACAATAAAACGAAATCAATACTTATACACTTCCCACATACAAGTTTTCAAGTCAGATATGTCGTTTCCGTGCAAACACGTTTCATGCACAGAACAATACAACACACATTGTCTCGGCGATCAGGGGCTTGGGGGGTGGGGGTGGGGGTGGAGGGGGGAATGCGACAAGTCAGCACTGAAGCTGACTGCTATGTCACCCGTTCACTGACAGTCAGAAATTGGCTGCGCAACAGACAAGTGGAGAGAGCGTTAGGTTGTCCTGGTGCGAGGCCCCAGAATGACC
This sequence comes from Babylonia areolata, assembly GCF_041734735.1. Classification (NCBI taxonomy): domain Eukaryota; kingdom Metazoa; phylum Mollusca; class Gastropoda; order Neogastropoda; family Buccinidae; genus Babylonia; species Babylonia areolata. The sequence continues at coordinate 42,715,838 of NC_134882.1, forward strand.
CCGCCCTCAAATTTACTCCACGGATTTTTTTTCTGGTATAGGCCTGAAATGACTCAAGCATGGAGTTAGCCTGGAACGACTCAAACCCTTGTTCTGAAATGACTCCCCTTCCCTAGATTAAAAAAAAGTAAGATCATTTGCATTGCATGACTTAGTGTATTGCTGGGGGAAACAGGGTGAAGTTAATTTGGGCCTGCCCCAAACACGCCCCAGTCTTTGTTTCGAAAACCACTCCATAGTGAGTTTGTCGTGGCTGGTGTCTTTTCGGCTCCAACAGTCATTCTGCGGCACCACCAGGTTAGCTCACATGTACGCGAGCAGATTCAGGACTGTCACAAAAAAATCCAGGTGAGCCATTATGTGGTATTAATTCTGACCCTGAAATAACTGCTGTGGAGTCTTTCAGGGACATGTGATGGAGTCATTCCAGTACTATCCCAGACTGACCCCCACCCTTGCAAAAGGCGTTTTTGTTGTTGTTTGTTTTTGTTGTTGTTGCAAAAATGCATGCTATTCTCAGCAGCTCCTGGATGAAAGGGGATATGGTCTGGAAGGGAGTTATGGGGAAAGTTGCCCCAGAAAGACTCCATGGATATTTCTGGCATCTTGCCATGCAAGTGCCATGTTACGCGCAGATTTCAAAATGCGCATTTTGCAAAATCCAGATTTTCTAGTGGAAGACGGGGCTGGAGTTAAACTGGAATAGGAGGTTGCGTGAAAAAAAGACAAAAAAAGAGACCCGTCCTGAAATACCTGCAAGGGGAGTGTTTCAGGGCCGAGTCCAAGGCGAGAACCGTGCTGGGGGGGAGGGAGGGGAGGGGGGAGGGGGGCAGGTGGGGGTCATTTTCAAGCGCTACACCGGACAGTCGGACTGACGGACATTTCCAGCCCTGACTGTCCACATCCGTTTTCATTGACATTCATGAGAAAGGAACCGGCGGGATGTCTGTGCATGATCAGAACTGATGCATACCCAACATTCCCGTGACCACCAGGGCAAATAACAGGGGGGTAGATATTCAGGAACAGGACCTTGGAGACTCTGGGCCACCAGGCCCTGTTGAGGGCGATTTCTCACACAACGGGGAAGTAAAACAGAAGTTTGAGAAAAATGAAGACAAGAGGGCATGCACCCCTCCCTCTCTCTATTTCTCTACCCCCCCCTCCCCTCCCCCGCCCCCCTATTTTTTTTCATTTTTTTTTTCTCATGAATTAAGGACCTTTTTGTAGTCTTTTAACTCAGACCTTGTAAACCTCCTCTCACCGTCCCGCGGGGATGCCGGGTGTTCTTTCGGTGTAAATAGTATCCCAGATTTTTGTAAATTATGTGCTGAAAATTTATCTTATCACCCGTTGTTTCTGGCTTTTCCTCTTTCTTTCACGTCGTCTCGCCCTTTTTAATTTTATTTTGCCTTGATGGTCCATTTTCCTTTACTGTGTTCTTTTTTTTTTTTTTTAGAAAGCTACGAATACGTGTTTTCTTTTATTTCTGGACTTTATAGTTTGGCAATCTTACTACCGAACTGGTCCAAGCAGGGGGTGAAGTTATGATAGATGTGCTACTGAAAATCTGCAACAAGATCTGGCAAACAGGGGAATGGCCCACACCGTGGACACAATCACTGATCATCACCCTTCCCAAAAAGGGCAATCTCCAGCAGTGTCAAAACTACCGCACCATCAGCCTGATTAGTCATCCCAGCAAAGTCATGTTGAAAATCCTGCTTAACAGACTGAAACCACAAGCAGAAAACATCATTGCTGAAGAACAGGCAGGTTTCAGACCAGGAAGGAGCACAACTGAACAAATCTTCAACTTGAGGTTGCTATGTGAGAGGTACCATCAACACCAACAAGACCTCTACCATGTCTTCATTGATTTTAAGAAGGCATTTGACAGGGTCTGGCATGCAGCTTTGTGGGCTACCATGAATCTGTACAACATCAACGCCAACCTGATCAGACTGATACAGCACCTCTATGACAAAGCCACCAGCGCCGTCTACCTCAACAATAGCATCGGGGACTGGTTCAGAACCACAGTCGGAGTGAGACAAGGCTGTCTACTCTCCCCAACACTCTTCAACATCTTCTTAGAAAGAATAATGACTGACGCACTGGAAGAGCATGTAGGAACAGTCAGCATAGGCGGCAGAACAATCACAAACCTACGTTTTGCCGACGACATTGATGGACTGGCTGGAAAAGAAGAAGAACTGGCAAGCCTGGTCAAACATCTAGACAAAGCCTCCACATCGTATGGAATGCAAATCAGTGCGGAGAAAACCAAACTGATGACTAACAACACCAACGGCATCAGCATTGACATCAAAGTCAACGACGAAAAGCTTAAAACAGTCCACAGCTTCAAATATCTGGGAGCAATCGTGTCAGATGAAGGATCTAAACCAGAAGTACTCTCGAGAATTGCCCAAACAACAACGGCACTCAACAAGCTGAACACCATCTGGAACAACAAAAACATCGCTCTCAGCTCAAAAATCAGACTGATGCGTTCCCTGGTTATATCAATATTGCTCTACGCCTGCGAGACTTGGACCCTGACTGCAGACATCGAGAGAAGAATCCAAGCTGTCGAGATGAGATGCTTTCGTAGACTACTTGGCATCTCCTACAGAGACCACATCACTAACACGGAAGTGAAGAACAGAATCCAGCAAAGTATTGGACCCTACGAAGACCTTCTGTCCATAGTGAAAAAACGCAAACTTAGATGGTATGGACACATCTCCCGATCATCTGGTCTTGCCAAAACGTTCCTGCAAGGCACCGTACAAGGAGGCAGAAGGAGAGGACGGCAGAAGAAGAGATGGGAAGACAACATCCGGGGGTGGACAGGCTTGACGCTCGGTGACGCCCTGAGGAAATCAGAAAACCGTGAAGAGTGGAGAGGAGTGGTGGCCAGGTCAGCAGCGGTGCCCCAACGGTCTGAACCCAGACTACGGGAGAGGTGAAGGTGAAGGTGAATCTTACTACCTTGTACTCTGTTTTCTGCGCTTCGGACGTTTGAGTCGCCTGTTTGCATGCTTGTTATATATATACCAGAAGGTGGAGTAAAAAACCACTAACAGGATAGTCAACCTCTGGGTATATCCTTGGAATATGTGCATGATGTGGCAGCATTTATGCCTAATTTTCTTTTCTTGGTGTTTTTTCTTCTTCTTTTTTCACCCCCCAAGAGACTCTACGGATTCGATTTTTTAATTTTTCATCCCTGATGTGGCCCTATGCGGCCAACTGGCGATAGGCAAGGCAAAAACGTTAGGTAAGAGCCTCTGAGAAGGCGGGGCGTTTGTCCCTTGGGGATTTTTTGTTCTCTCCTCTATTCTCTTTTCTTTCTAGCCTCCCGTTTCCCTCTTGTGGGTGTTCTCTGTTCGCTAATACAGCGGGAAGAATAAACACCATAATGGTGTGACTGCACAGTGGTAATATTATCTCGTAGCCATTTAGAAAGCGCCCATGAATAGACGCAATATATGTACATGTATGTTTGATATCAGAACATCCAATCCCTCTGTGGCGGACAGAGAAAGGGCGCGTCTCCCCCCCCCCCCCATGCCCCCCCCCCCCCCCTTCAGTTCAAATCAGTCCATGTTCCTTATAGCCCATTTCCGTCTCCCACCCCCGCCCCCCTTAAGTTCAAATCAATCCATGTTCCTTATAGAAAGAAAGAAAGAAAAAAGGTTGAGCAGATGCCTGATCTTCGTATAAACTCAACACGCTGATTGAGTGATATGGGTACTTATATAGCGCCTATCCTCTGTCGGAGACCAAGCTTTAAGCGCTTTAAAAATTCGGGGTTATTTGCACAGCAGGCTGCCTACCTGTGTAGAGCAGACTGACGGCTGTCATTTGGCGCTCATCATTCGTTTCCTGTGTCATTCAATCAGATTTCAGGCACGCACACATACACACTCAGACAAACATGTAACATTTAACATTTTACGTGTATGACAGTTTTGTTTATTCACCCCCGCCATATAGGCAGCCATACTCAGTTTTCGGGGGGGTGCATGCTGGGTATGTTCTTGTTTCCATAACCCACCGAACGCTGACACGGATTACAGGATCTTTACCGTGAGTATTTGATCTTCTGCGTGCGTTCAGGAATAAACAGGTTTGCACATATGTTGACCTGGGAGATCGGAAAAATCTCCACCCCTTACCCATCAGGCGTCACCGAGATTCGAACCCGGGACCCTCAGATTGAAAGTCCAACGCTTTAACCATTCGGTTATTGCGCCTTGAGAGCCGGTTCGTATAAAATATCAAGGCAGAATGAAACAAAACAACTTAAAACCAGAACGTAATTAACGTATTGTGAATTGAAGGAAACGTAGGGGGCAAATTACAGAATGAAACAAAACGAAAATAAAAATAAAAAGCGCCACGCGCAAAACAAAATCAGCGAACATCGTTTTCAGGGCTGGGTCCTGTGGTACAGAGGGGTTTTAACTCTTTCCATACGAACGGCGAAAGAGACGACGTTAACAGCGTTTCACCCCAATTACCATCATCAAAATATTGCAAGCGGAAGGCTCTTATACTGAAGACGTGAATGTTGACAAAGAATACCACAATTCTGACGACGGAAGCTAAAGGTTGGGTCATTGAGACACCCACTGGACATCCGAGGGGTCTGTGTAGAGGAGAAGAGAGGACTGGCCGTACTGAGTGAGTTAAAGCCAGGGTGTAATTCTGTGATCTTATTTCGTGCAGATACGGACAGTGACTTTCGTCCGTCTGTTTGTTTTGACTTGAGTGTGTCATCGTCTGTGCGTTCGGCGCTCACAGAAATCTGGTGACTCGTCTGCTTTTGATAGATGTGATAATTATATCATAAATGAATACCTGAATTGTTTGCTCATGTACCTGGATATGATTTGTCGCAGACTTACATTGTGGCCCTGTACAGTTTGGTATATCTTTTATATAATGTTTCATTTCATTTTGGTGTCATTTGTTGGTTAAATCTTACTTTCAATGTGAATATGTTTTGAAAGAATTGATTGCATGAGTGAGTTTGTAAAAAGGATTGATTGTTTGTTCATTGTCTTAATTCGCCTTTTCTTTCTTTCTTTCTGATTTCTTTTCTTCTTTTTTCTCTTTCTCTCTCTCTCTCTCTCTTTTTTGGCACCTGCGCTGCTCTTTGCATTTTTTTCCAAAATGGTATGATTGTATGTGTCTTTTTATTTCCATGTGCACTTGTTGGGTTTTTTTTTAATTAGAGTTCCACTGTTCATTGTTTCACTGTTTGATGTTCGTCAGATGCTGGGTCTTCATTCTTTTGATTTTTGTAGTCTTCTCTTCGTATAACTGTCCTTATTATAACTTCTCCTCCTTGTACTAGCAGGTCTTTATTTATTTTTTATATTTATTTGTTGTTGTTGTTGAATTTTTATTGTTGTTGTTGTCTTTACATTGTGATTAACTACAAGCTTCCTTTTCCAATAATGTAGAAGCGGTTTACTCATTGCTCTTTATTATGATGTTATAATGCTACCACTCGCTTTCGCCTTATCCTTGATACCATTACTGTAATAGTTGGCATAATTGATGCTGTTGCTATGTTACAACTGGTCTGTTTATTATTAATGTCATCTTAAATCATCATGATTACTGCAATCAGTAATGTGTAAACATTGATTGATTGAATGATTGAACAAGTTTTTTTTTTCTTTTTTTCTGTCTTTGTTGATGTTGTTGTTACTGTTTTGTTTTTGTTTTGTTTTGCTCTGTTTTGTCTTTCTCTCTGTAGTGGATGCTACTGTTCGTTTTATATTGTTTCATACTGTTCTCTGTATTGTATACATGTCTTTGGAAAAAAAAATTAAAGTAAAAAAACCAAAAAAAAAAACAAAAAAAACCTTCTCCTTCTCTTCGGCTTTTGTCCTTCTCTTTGTATAACTTTTCTTCTTCTCTTCGTGTAACTGCTCTTCGTGTAACTTTTCTTCTTCTCTTCGTGTAACTGCTCTTCGTGTAACTTTTCTTCTTCTCTTCGTGTAACTGTTCTTCGTGTAACTTTTCTTCTTCTCTTCGTGTAACTGTTCTTCTTCTCCTTGTGTGACTGTTCTTCGTGTAACTGTTCTTCTCTTTGTGTGACTGTTCTTCTTCTCTTTGTGTAACTGTTCTTTGTGTTACTCTTCTTCTTCTCTTTGTGTAACTGTTCTTCTTGTAACTTTTCTTCTCTTCGTATAACTGTTCTTCTTCTCTTTGTGTAACTGTTCTTTGTGTAACTGTTCTTCTTCTCTTTGTGTAACTGTTCTTCTTCTCTTTGTGTAACTGTTCTTTGTGTAACTGTTCTTCGTGTAACTGTTCTTCTCTTTGTGTAACTGTTCTTCTTCTCTTTGTGTAACTGTTCATCTTCTCTTTGTGTAACTGTTCTTCTTCTCTTTGTGTAACTCTTCTTCTTCTCTTCGTGTAACTCTTCTTCTTCTCTTTGTGTAACTGTTCTTCGTGTAACTGTTCTTCGTGTAACTGTTCTTCTCTTTGTGTAACTGTTCTTCTTCTCTTTGTGTAACTGTTCTTTGTGTAACTGTTCTTCTTCTCTTTGTGTAACTGTTCTT